>NC_080465.1:62760174-63061712 GCF_028018845.1 Melospiza georgiana | reverse complement strand
TTTTACAATAGGAAGTCTCTCCTCTGCTTTGCACTTGCAGCTTTCCTCAAATATAAATTAGTTAAAGCAGGAAACCAAATGACAGAACTCTATCACTGAATACTCCTCACACCTCATGTCTTTGATTTTGCTATCAAAATATCAAAAATAGTACTAAATTAACATTCAGAAATATTCAGTAAGCAACACTTCTTATGCTCCTTTTATCCAGTTTATCTTCCCATTGTGACCACTAGAACAGACACAGATGAATTGAAATGGGATCCAAAGGTGCGTGTCCAGGCTAGGAGCCACACAGCAATATGGATATACAAATAACAAATAAATCTTGATGAAAGAGAACATCTGGCAGGAACACAGAGATCAAAATCAATATTTTATGATCTAAATAAAACAAAACTTTCAAAAACAAACTCTACTCTAAAAACTGTCTTACCCTAGAAAAAGCAACAACAATATCTGTGATTTCTGAACAGTGTATCAAAAATGCAAATAGAAGGAGAAATCTAATTTGAAGACCAAAGTCTCACCTTGTTTAAGCCCAAATTGCTCAACTGCTGCTCCACTGATGAAACCAGTTTCTTAAGTTGGGCACTTAAATAACTAACAGTGAAACTTGGCACAAAAAATGAAATGGTAATGCAGTGGGATCAGTAATGTTGGCTATTTGTTCCAAAGAGAGAACCACCTAAACTCACATGACTAAGAACTACCTCAGATTTCTCTTAAAAGGATGTACCCACCTTACTTTTCTTATGGCTTTCTACCAGAAAATACAAAACAAAACGAAAACAAACAAAAAAACCCAACACTACAGCCCACTTCTGATATAAACTAGTGAAACTAGTGAAGCATAAACCATGTGAGCCTCAATGATTCATCAGAATTTACATAGTAGCTGCATGCAAGGTTTCATCTCCTTTCAACGGGCAACCTAGCTTAATATCCTTGACCTGCTCTGTGAAAGCTATTGTTCAGAATAACAAGGAAAAACATTGCTCCAGCTATCAGAACAAGAGCTGCAGTATTCAGGGCTGAAAGAAGAGGAGTGATAATTATCTCCTACTCTAGGCATAGAAGCAAACTACAGGCATATACTTCTATTACTGCCATTATTGATGGCCACATTTCTAAATTCAACATCAGACTCCTAGAACCTGCTTATGCCCACAAATTATTTTAATTCATAGCAGATGATTAGCCAAGGCTGTAGTCAATGAAAAGGTAAGGGTAAAAATCTCTTTGGCTTCTCCTTTAAGCTAGCATTTTTGAGCAACTTCCTGAGCATAATCTTGGAAATTAAAGAAATAGAGCATTTACCTGTCGACACAGATACACAGATGGTACCCTGTGCCCAAAAGAAACTCACAAGGCCAACATGGATGCACAGGATGAGCTCTGCTAGCCAGCTGCCACCTTTCCTTCTGGCAAAATTAGCTGACATGGAGATGGGAGGGCACAGAGTGTCTGATTAGGCAGCATTTAGGTGAAATTGCACTGTATCAAAGCACTGGACAACATATCCCAGCCATCCACCTCCCTGCAAAAAAAAAAAAAAAAAATAGGTCATCCCAGAGTAATGGGAGCAGTGCATGGCACAAATTGACCTTAAGGTGTTACGGGGAGCAGAAGATTTCTCCACGATCCCCTGGGACTGTTGGCCTCCTGGCTATGCAGAATCCCAAGCACGCCTGTCTCTTTGCCACATCAACCTGGGACACCTCACTTCCCATTTCCTGTTCCATCTGCACGTTCCCCTGCAGGGTGGAGGGGTCACAGTCCAGACCCCAGCACCCAACTGCAGGCGCAGGGTCACCAAGGAGGGGAGCAGAACGCTGCTAGCACAGGGCTCGCTCATCAGCGCCAGTCTCGTCACCCACCCCTGCGCTGCACTCCCTCGAGCCCCACTCCAGGCAGGGCTCCGTGCTGCCAGGTCCCATCCCCATTAGCACCAGTGTCCCAGTGCTCCACGGTGGTGATGCTAGGCTCCCAAGAAGCCAGAGTTTCACTTGCTGAGTGCTCTGCCTCACCCCTGAGGAATCTGTACTGCCTTGCCTTCAGGACAGGTGCAATTAAGCAAACTGAGGGGCTTCAGCAGGTGAGGCTCTGGGGAGATCACAGATTCCTTGCTTTAAGTTGCATGGTTACTGCTGTCCCAAATGGGGGCATAAGATAAACCACCACCCCCTTTCAGTGAGGAAATGTCCCCAAAGAAAAAAGAGCAGCTGCCAAACCAAAGGCCCAGAGGTAGGAATGGACTAGAAGTGCTGAGCACAAGTCAAGGAGGGCGTTTTGATGAATCTGTAGCGCGTAAGTTCAGACTGAGGTTATAGGGTTAAACTGTGGTTAAAGTCCCACTGCTCCTGTTGCCAGTCTTTGGGTCACAAGTGATCTTTACAGATAATTTCTTACCATGCTGTTGCCTCATGTGCATTCATTTGCTCCACTGCTGCTACCACGAACCACCACAGGTGGCCCATCACAGGACCTCAGTAAGCAGATTGTTGATAACCATTCTTGGCACAGATCTGCTTGGATTTTGATGCACAGAAGGAGCACCATCTTATTAATCAATTTATAGTGATTAATATCACTGACAATGTTACAATAGTTTCCTTCTGCACTGGTATCTGGTATGGGTGTGGTTGTATGTGTTTCTTGAGTTCTGCACCTGCTTTGTACCTCTTTCTGTAGAGATGGTGGATTACAAACACCAGCTGATAGGGTCATACCACTATCAGATCTTGCCATTTTCATGTTAGAATAGCATTCTCTGGAGTACTTAATTCAGACTTCTCCCCATCCTCTAAAACCATAGACATGCATTTCTATGGGCTTCTTACCTCCATTTGTTCAACACGCAGCTGCCATCAAAAAAAACCCCCCAAAATAGCAGGAAAAATTGTAACATTTATCTTACATCTTGAAAATATTTACTTTATTTTTGTAAAAAAACACTGGAAAACATACAAATAGATAAAAGTCAGAAAGAAATGTCCTACAAGTAAATAGAAGTACTAGGGTAAGCTCTGAATTGTTACAATTTTTAAAGTAATGTTTTGGCCAATTTTTTTATCAATACAGTAATTTATTTTTATTAAGTTCACCTTTCTTAGCATACAGTACATGGACTTTGGGGCAGATATTGGTCTTTTGAGTCATTGTCTGCTGAATGATCTATCAAATATCTGAAAAATGGTTTCTTAGCTCTTGACTAGTTGCAAGCAGCTCATTCTCTCTGACCAGATAATAAAAGAACAGGACATTTTAAATTCTTTGAGAAATTGCAGTATATTAAAATCCTTCTCTGGGAAATTAATTTTTGTACATATGAATCTGAGGTGTGTTTTTTAAAAGATTATGAAACTAGCAATTGAAACTTCTTCTTCAGTTAAGACTTCAAGGAAAATCCATGCCTTACAAAATGCACAAGCTTTTAGCTGATGGGATAAAGTGGGTCTTCTCCCCAGCCAGGTCAAGGAAATCAGAAGTTAATATTTCTATTATAACGTAATTAAATTGTAAGTTGGGATTGGATGTTTCAAAGTGTTTAGTACCTAATCCTTCCTGGGCAGTTCAAAATGCAAATACCCAAGAAGTTGGATTTTTTCCTTCAGCAAAATAGACCTTTTCCAACTGAGTTGTTGAGGTTATTCAAAAGGGTTACAGACCAGGCACAGTAGGTTATTCAGACTATATGAGAGAGATACAATACATGTTTTAATACAGGCAGTTCAGTGGTCCTACAAGCTTGCAGGTCCTTCAAAACTGTAACCACTAAAATAAATACTAGAATGTCTTTTATTGTATTAGGGGAGCTCTACTTACCAACTATCATTTTTCTATGTTCCACAAAAAGCATTATTAAAGTTGCAAAGCCCTGAAAAGGTCCTCCATGCATTTCCTTTGTGACTTGTTCAAATAATTCTCCTTCCTTGTCCCAATCCACCCATAGCACTGGTTTAAAGTATGAGCAGCTATGCTGTTTTCTCATCAATGCCTGCACAGCTTTCTCAGTCTGCTCTCAAAGTTCAACTTGTCACTATGTTATTATGTCTTTTTCTGTGATAGTAATTTTAAATTATCATTAATTAATTTATTTCCACAACAACTTCAACATGAATAAATAGTGATAATCTCAGTTTAACAAAGGGCTTGTATTTGTGAAAATCCTATTTGAAAAACTTGTCATTGAGACCTCTAAACCTCTAGAGTGTTTTATACTGAATTTAGGTGGTGTTTTCTACATCTGTAAACATATGTTGCCTTTACAAATGGCCTCAATGCAGCTGCCTGTAAAACAGGGGAGATTTGGTGACTGTGAAAAGTTAATGTACAACAACTTAACCAAAACCAACACAGCTTTGTGGCAGAAACATGGACTGACCCATGCCTTCTTCATAATTTCCTTTTTTTTTTCCTGGAATCTCCTGTGTCAATCAGAACCCCTTACTGTAAACTTTCCAGAGGAAGTATTTTGTGACAGAAAATGTCCCTTTTGGAAAACTATACATTATTTAGGATGTAGAAAAACTGCAGAAGCATAAGAGCTCACCCAAAATGAGACCATTTTCCTCCCTGTCTGTGCATTCTGCCATCTGCCTCCCCTCTAGACTTCTCTGCCTCCTTGTGAGTCAGGCAGGGGAAGGGAGGCTTCACCTAATAGCACAGGACTGGTAGGGTCTTGTCATAATTAGTTTATGCATCAGGCATCAAGGAAGCAAAACAAACCCCATAATTCTAATACCAATTCAAGAAGAAAATTTTTAAAAGCCACATCAAACCCCAAATGCATTTTTCCCCACAAAAAGTGTTGTTAGGTACCAATCAGCTTTTTCAGACTCCAGAAAGAAATGAAATCTGACTCCTGCAGACAAATGCTTCTATTGCTGCACACGTCTTATTCATCCCCAGAGCAATTCCATCTCACACACAGTCTAAAGGAAAATCCTGTGGACAAAATGATAAATAATCATATAATTAAATCTGCTGAACACAAACCTCAGGGGTGTAACTGAGGCTATATGGGCACCTCAAAGTGTAGGCCATTCATATGCAGGATATAGAATTACAGCACAGATGGAGCTTTATGCTTGATGCAGTGACTGGTGGAAGCAGGCGTCACCCTCAGGGTCAGCAGTCAGGACGGGCAGCCAGCCTTCTCCTTTCACAATTAACACACCCAGCCCAACAGCTCCCCACCACCAGGTCCCCACAGCTGCCCCGGCCCAGCTCCCAGCCCCACTTGTCCCCTCCATCCGTCCATCTTCATCCCTCTGTCCTGCCTCTCAGACATCAAAGAAGGCCAAGAAGATGGAAAATGGTTCTATGAGCAATAGGTCTCCTTCTGAGCCTCAAGCAGATTACTTCAATTGCAAAAAATTGAATTGCTAGAAAGTAAAGACTCTCTGTGTTGCCAAAAATCTGAGAGGGAATATGCCGGAAAGGACTCCTTCTTACCTTTAAGTTCACATCAATTATATTTTATTCCTCTTCAGCACTGCTAATCCGGGCTTACCTTCAGATTAAAAGAGAAAAAAATAGGTTAGTGTTTGAATTTGTGCAATACACAGACTCTAAAAGGAGACAGACAAATTTCCTTTTTAAACAACTGAAATTAGTTTTAAAGAATTTCACAAGATTCTCAGTGCCCTTAACTCCTGCACTGTTGCGAAAGACCTATATAAACACAATATCCTGAGGAAAAAATAAAAGGTAGTTTAATCTAGAAGTTACACCTCACATGGAAATGTTAACTAAACAGTACAGCTGGTACTGCAACTGAAATAATCTTGTCTTCCTTTTATCAGCAGCAATATGGAAAATTATGTCAGAAAGTAAAAAGGATTTTCAAGTTGATTGCGACCTCTTTAATTCATCACCTGGTTTCAATACCATAGCCTGTACACAAGCATCTGATCTTGCCCATCAGCAGAACTGGGAGCTGCCTTTTCCTCTGTTTACTGCTGTACAAAATTATAAACTGCAATAGTAAACCCCAGAGTGGCTAGGCTAGAGTTTAACTCCAAACTTGTTAATGAAACCACAACCCCATAAATTCTAAAATCCAAACTGCTGCAGTAGACAATTTCCTGCTGGTCTGAGGCACATTTGTGCTCACTGCCATCGCAGACTCTCAGCAGTGACCAACAATCAGAGGAGAGGAACATATGCTGTGGCTATGACTGCACAAACATGACTGCCACTCTCATGTCTAGATCTTGTATTTGTTTCCAGTTTTGCGCCCCTGCTTATTCTCTATTTCTCCAGTCAGTCATGATGCCAGCCTCCCTCACAGGCTGCTTTCCATGCCTGGGAAGGACTTCTGAGGGATCTCATTACTCTACCAGAAGTCTTTCAAGGTTATATGCAAGGCTCAATACCTACAAAAAACTCATCTAGCCAAGCTGTTGATGGAGTGGTATGGTGCTGTCAAATTACTTCCTTCTACTTGTCTGTTTCCCACTTTCCCTTATCACATTGGCCTGTCACGTGCATGTCTGGTTTTTTAGCTGATACCTGCACAGGTGCTGCACAGAGAGGTCCTCCTCCCCGCCCTGGGCTCCTCACCTCTGTGATAACACAAGCACAGAGCAAGAACAGCAGCTCTGCTTCACCCAGAGAGATGAGTGCAAGCAGCAGCAGCCTGGAATGTGGCTGTGTCTCTCCCTGAGAGGATCCTGCAAGGAGCACAGGCCCCGGCAGTGGGTATAACCCATGCCTTGGGTAAATGACCTGGTATTTTCTTTTTGTCTGCATGTAGTATTTGAAATAGACAGGGAGTTCTATTCTCCTGTTTGTCACCTCTCAGAGGGGTTTAAGCACAAAGTGTGCAGTTCAAATGGTACTGGAGAAAACCTGGGAACCTGAAATAGCATCTTTGGTGGCAATGCAAAGAGAGAATTTGCAAATGTAACAAGGCTAGGCATAAATCCATTAAGCATCCTGTTTTCTTTCAAGCACATTTTGTGAGCACACCTGCTCTATATACAGGCTGTATCTGATCCATAAAAGAGCTTTGTCTAATTGTAGAGCACGACAGTCATAGAGGTCCTAATGATTCCTTTTTACTCTTGAAAAAAAAAATACAAAATTACTTAATTTTCAGGAAAAATCAGCCTTTTATCTGAAGCTGCAAATCATTTAAAAGTTATTGGACTGTGCTATAGTATAGTACATAGCAGGAGAAAGACGGCAAATGGCCAGAGTTACTCTTCTGCCTTTTATCCACAACTTCCATATGGCTGGCATAAAAATGTTCTTAATAAAGGTCCTTTGCAATGACTCTATGTGGAAGACACTCACTGTAAAGGTGTGATACAAATCTCATAGCTAGACTTGTAAACTAATACTACTTTAACTTCTGCTTGCCCAAACTAATTCTAGAACTTCTTCTCTCTTATCTTTAGCTGAAAGATTACTTATTTGGGGAGGGAAAGTAGTTCCAGATAATTGGAACACGATTTTTTACATATATGGTTTAGCTAAGCAAGTAAAGATTATAAACACCATAGTCAAACTCTTCAATTCAAAGTTCACAACATGATACAGATATAGAGCACTGCTTGTAAAAATTCCTGAGTTTATTCTATCATGGCTCAAGATTTCAAATCTAGGTATCTATATTCACATTCAGACGTTTGAGTAAGTTCCCTTATTTTCAACACTTGCTGCACCACTGTAAGCAATTCCTACTGGTTCTTTTGCAGCTTCTTCTCGGGATGAAGAACACTTCCCAAGAAAATTCTGCCTTGCCAGACCTGACACATAGATTCCACAGAATATACATTATATATTCAAAAAACCTGTCAGAGATTAAAAGCATCCCTATACTCATATTCAGGAGTTTAAAAAAGATATGGGTCCTGCTTTAACACTGCTCAGCCTTCTGATGCAAGTTTGTGTAATTTTCCAATGACTGATCACAAAAGAAGTTTGTCTATCTTCTGGAAGAGGAAGAAGAGTTCAGCCAGAGCTACATGCTGTCATTAAGGCTAAAGATCTCATGCTAAAACTAAGGCCCAGAGATGACTGTAGAGAATGGATGCAAAAACTGGAACAGTTCTGAACAAGCAATAGAAATGAGGATTAGTGAGCCATTCTGATGGGCTAATTATATCAGAAACTTTCATAAAGTTACCAACTATTGCCTCTCAAAAAGCACATCGAGAGAAAGACAAAGCTCTGCTACAGCCATATAAGAAATATGTATGCACACATATTTGTGTGTGCACATACACATTTAACATGAATATTCATACATGTTTAATGTCTAAATTACATTTTTGATGTTCCTATACAAACAATCCCTATTACAGAAATGAAATGTCTTACTGTCAGGTCTCATTGTTCCTTCAAACAAAACACAAGGTGGAGGGAAAAGAGCTGTAGATAGCCATCAGTACTCGCTCCTACAGGAGACAAGGATTCAACAGCTGAAAAAGCCAAAGGGTGGGGAATGCTACTGCTGATGGAAGCACTGGAGCCTTGCCAGACAGGAGCCTGATAGAGCAGAGCAATTCTGGGAGGGGAAGGACACAGCACCCCCATTTCCAAGTGGCATCAAAAGAGATCTGTGTATTCCCCCAGGATTCCACACACCTGAGCTCACCCCGACCACAATGCCTCAAGCTGACAGCATACAGCTGCTTCCTTCACAGACACGGGCAATAGCCTCACTTCTGAAAATTAAAAGAATAATGACCTTTACATTCATTTACATCTGTGGACCTGCAGATAGAAACAAGGGGCAAGAGCAGGCATTGATTATCCATCCCTTTCTGCAATTCTCACTTCTGTCTGGCTTTTTTTATTGATGCTGCAATACAGCATCAGTGGAAGGCACTGTTGTCCACTCTCTCTCTCATCAATGTGCAGCTCATCAGTTGTCATCACACTAGAGATTACTAACTCCAAGTGGCTGCCTACCCTGCTAGCTCTACCTCCAACAAGGCAGAGAGCAACACAGCACAGAGGAGCTGGTTGGCCCATCTAGCTGGAGGCCTGACATAAGGAAAATAACAGCTTGATGTGAGCAATCAACTGAGCTGTAACTCCCTCCTCCTTGAACAGTCTTACTCCATGTCAGACAGTGGGACCATTCTAATTTAGTGCCAAATTAACAATGCAAAGACAACTAAAAATTGAGCGAATATATTTATTTGCCTGCAACATCCCAACTGGGAGGAAACTTGACAAGATTGTCAGAAATGGTTGCAACTTTGCCCATTATTCCAAATAAAGTGAAACTGAAGGAAAATAATTATTAGTGAGATCTTCCACACTGCTGCATACAGCAAGCCTGAGCTGTTAGAGACTTACCGTCTATTTCCATGGATGTAAAATTTGATACTTGCTGCCATGTTGAAAGAATTCACTTGAAGAAGCAATATTTTCCTTATAAGATTGAAGTGCCACAACACCCTGATGAATAAGACAAAGCCCTCTGAATTTAAAGAGCTATCAAGTGGAGTAATTAGGGATTAAATTAGTTCATGTCATAGCCAATAGTCAGGACTAAGCAGAATTATTATGACAAATAGTCTCATCCATCTGAAGAATATAAGATCTCTGCAGTATTTGTGGAAATTGGGAATGTAAGGGTGAGACATTATTAAGTGTCGGAAAACTGAACCGAGGCAATAATATGTACAGAGAAGGATATGCAGGCAATGCAGAGTTGCAATGAAATATGCCAACTCTTACTGCAGATGTAAAAACAATCTATTTGATGAAACAATAACCAACCATCAGAAAATGCCCTTGTTGCAATTAGCAAGAATACCACATAACAAGAAAACACAACAAAACAACAGCTCTGTGAAGGCATAACCCTGTTTTTACAAACTGTCAAGAACACAAAATATATAAATCCATAAACAAACACTAAATACAGTTATATATATATTATATACCTGAAAGACAGTTGTGCCTTGAACCCTGACTTTTCATCCAGACTTTAAGTTCAACATTTCCTGGCACAAGAAACCCAAATACATATCCTGGAGCCCAATGTGCCTAATCAGAGCCTCTTATGCAGCACACCAATTACTTCCAGACCTCTGTTCACCTAACATCCTTCTCCCCACTACCCCCATGCCCTGTGGTCTCTGAGCTCTGCCCCATCCAGTAGAACTGAAGCACAGAAAACACCCTTTTTCAGGAAGATCAACTCCCTCATCCAAATCAGCTGCATGGACGCTTGATCAGAACTGGCTGCAGGTTCAGAGGATGGAGAGCAAAGCTCTTGCTTACTCAGGATGCTGCCCAGGGACAAGAGTCACAAAAGCCCAAGTAACTTCCGAAGTAGTATGCTTCTGAATACTGCTTTAGAATCATGGAGTCGTTTTGGCTGGAAATAACCACAAAGATCATGGAGTCCAACATGAACCTAACTCTCTCAAGTGCATCAGTAAAGAGGTCCCTGAATGCCACATCCAAACAGCTTTCCTAGACTGTACCTCCAGGCATGGTGACTCCAGTGTTCCATGCACAGCCTGTTCCCAGGCTTGAGAAAGCATCCAGTGAAAATTCAGTTTTCTTCATAGCCAAGATGAAGCTCCCCCAGCACAGGCTGAGGCCTCTTGCTCTTGTCCTGTCACCAGTTCCCTGGAGGAAGAGACCAGTCCCCACCTCACCACAGCCTCCCCTAGGGCAGCTCTAGAGAGTGATAAGGGCCCTCTGAGCCTCCTTTGCTCCACAGCTCCCTCAGCCATTCCTCATGAGTCCTGTGCTCCAGACCCTTCCCCAGCTTTGTGGCCCCTCTCTGGAATTGCTGCAGCCCCCAGTGCCTTGTGCTGAGGGCCCCAGAGCGCAGGGCCGCATTCCTGGCGCTGCCTCACCAGTGCGGGCACAGGGGGACAAATCCTGCCCCGGGCCTGCTGCCCACACGCCTGCTGATCCAGGGCAGGATGCCAGTGGCCTTTTGCCCGCCTGGGCACACGCTGGCTCGGGTCCAGCCACTTGTGGGCCAACAGCCCCTGGCCCCTTCCTAGGGGGCAGCTTCCCAGCCACTCTGCCCCAGCCCATGGAACGCTGCAGGGACTGTTGTGAGCCAAGGGCAGGACCCGGTACTTGGCCTCGTTGAACCTCACACCACGGCCCTCCTCCCATCAATCCAGTGTGTCCAGGGCCCTCCGTAGATCCTTCCTGCTGTCCTGCAGAGCAGCACTCCTGCCCAGCTTGGTGTCGCTGCAAACCCACTGAGGGGCATCCATCCCCTCATGCAGGCCATCAACACAGCTGCTGGGCAGCACTGGCCCCAGGACTGAGCCTGGGCAACACCACTGGGGCCTGGCTGCCAGCTGCATGCAGGTCCTGGCCAACCAGCCAGTTTTTGGCTCCATGAGCAGTGCCAGCCCTCCAAGCCGCACCAGCCACTTTCTCCCAGAGAATCCTGTAGGAAACAGTGTCAAAGATGTTCCTCAGATCCAGACAGTCGACACCCACAGTCTGCTCCTCATCCACTGGAGGAGGTCACCTGCTCCTAAAAGGAGATCAGGCTGGCCAAGCAGCACCTGCCCTTCAGGAAGCCACGCAGGCTGGCCCTGATCCCCTGCTCGCTCTGCACGGGCCGTGTCTTTGCTTTGAAAAGGATCTGCTCCCTGACCTCCCCAGTGCCCACGGCAAGGGCATCCCTTTTGCTAACTTCCACTCACCTGGCACCTCTCAAGTTAGCCAGGACTGCTGGGAAATGATGGCAGGTGGCATGGAGAACATTTCTGCCATTTCCCACGGCACCTTTGTGTGAATTCCCTCTGGCCCCAGAGGTTTGTGAGTGTCTAATTGGTGTGACTGTAATCATTTCACCTTGGAGTTTGGAAGCTTTCTTCCACTCCCCGTCCCTGTCTTCCAGCCCCCATCCTGGCTACCCAGAGAACAGCTTGGTCGTGTTTCAAGACTGAGAGGCAAAGAAGGAACTCAGTACTTCAGCCTTTTCCTCCTCCTGTGTCCCCACTTCTCTCCCCACATCCAGTTCTAATTGGGATTTGTCCCTTCTCGTGTTCTCCCTGCATAACCTCGTGAGATCTTTATAGTCCTGCTGAGTGGCTCAGAAGGCAACTCCCACTGGCTCCCATCCACGCCGAGCGCTCAGCCCCATGGCACACAAGAAAATGGTGTCAGAAATTCAGAAGATGAGAAGGACAACCTTATCATGTCTCCTTGTCTTTCAAGGCTTTTTTCTTCTGAAGAACAAGCGCCAAGGACTGGGTTCCTCAGCACTCCCCAAGTGCAAGAGAGGTGCCAGGTGCTCAGCACATGGTCAGTGCAGCCTTTGCTGTGGCTCCCTGTCTCAGCAGATGTCTGGAATTCCCTTGAGGGAAAAAGGTTTTCACAGAAACAAGCTTTCTCTATTCAGCCTTTCTGTGTCCAGGCCTAGTTTAAAGCCAGGGCAGGCCTTTGCAGGGGAAGGTGTTGTGGCTTGGCTCGTGAGGGATTGTGCAAAACTTTTACACCTCAGAGGCCAGAGCAAGAAATCCAGCTTGCAGGACCTGCTTCAATCCAGCCTTGCAGACTTTGAGCGCTCCACAACTGCAGCTTTCAAGCAGGGAGAATGACCAGCAAATTGGAAACATGAGTATCTGCCACACAGATTTCTGTCAGAAGAGATAATCTGAGAAAGGACTGGAGGGAGCAATGTTGTGCTTCTACCTTGCACGGCCAGTGCCAAAGTGATCTGCCATCTCCCCGTGCCGCGCATGTGAAGGAGTCCTCATGGTTTCTCTGAGTGAACCAAGTGCACAAATTCCACAGACCCGAAACTGATGGAGTGCCTCAGCCGGGGGCCAGCAATCCCAGCCCTGCAGCGTCACCTCTCCTTTAGCAGGGCCCCGGCTTGTCCCCAGAGCTCCTGGATCACCCGCTCTTCCAGGACAGAATGCCACGACCAGCTGTCCTGGGATGCACCGCTGCGCTCTGTCGTTGTGCCTGGATTGATTTGGTTTGTTTCTTCGGTTTTGTCCTTAAGGATGCCGGCTCCTGTATTTTGAGACAGAGAAAAATGTCCGTGTGTCTGTCTGTCAGAGACCAAACAGTGACATTCAGTGGCCACTGACTTTACTAAAAATGGCAAAACAATGTTGTCAACTTTGCTAAATATGGCAAAACCGTGTCGGCAGAGCGTTGTGAGGATGTGCAGGTGAGAGCCGGAGCGTTCAGGGCAACAGCCCCCCACATCTCCTTCCCTATTTCCTCTGAAGAGTTTATTGCCAGTCACTGCAAGGCTCCAGGTGTGTTTGGCTTATTTGTCTCCCCGTCCTGGGCAATGGTCATTTCTGGTCACAAGTTCTGGGCCACAGCCCATGAAACATGGCTGCTTCTTAGAAAGGAAGGAGCCATTTAGTACTTTTGGTCTAGTTATGGCACCACAGCCTTGTAAACATGAGGAAAGAGGTCTTAAGTAGCTTTCAATCGCTGTGTATAATATAAAATGAGAAGACTGATGAAACAAACACATGAATTGATAAGTGGCTGCCAGTGCAGTGCTAGGCACTAGCACTATCATCTGAGAAAAGCCAAGAGGCATTGCAGCTGGAAGATAAAGGATGAAAAGCAGAGGGAGAAGAATATCTGTGGGACAAGGACAAGCAGTTCCTGTGTTAGAAAGAGAATGAGTAAGACAGATGTGGTCCAGCAAGGGACCAGAGCAGGAGTCTCCTTCTCTGGCAGGCAAGGAATGCATCAGGCAGGCCCCACCCATGCATGGCCTTACAGCTTGTAACAAGGCTGCACTGGTCGCTTCAGCCCCAGGGCACTGCTGGGAATCAGCTGCCAAAGGTGCAAATCAGGCCCAAAAGGTGCTCCTGCGCATCCACCCCCGACTGGACTGGAACAAGGCTTGGAGGAAGTGCTACCTGAGAAGTTGCCTTTGCACTTGCTGAAGGCATCTGCCAGGATGCACAGACTTTAAAGGGGACATGGTATAACCCATCTCACAGGGAAAGAATTCCAAGGTGAGAGGAAAGATTCCAAAGAATTCCAAAGTGGGGGCTTTTTGCAATTTTTGGCATTTGACAGGCAAGAAATTTTCTTATATTCAGGGCAGCACAGTTGTAAAAGAAGAGAAAAAAAGTCTCTTGCTCCATCTGGTTGAACTGTGGACTGCAAGAAGCTGCATCATTTAGCTATTGAACAGGCTAAAACCAATATTTGTAAAAGATTTTAAGAGGTGGTTAACAGACAGGAACACACTAAGGATATAACATATCAATAATATTAATACAAATTTACTACAAAAAAACCACAAAATGACAAACCCAAAATGTGCAGATGGTGTCCAGATAGCTCTGAATAATAAACTTAAAGTGAATTAAACTGGACTAGGTGGTGACTTTAGCTACTGTGAAGAATGCCACACAATTGTAACAAATGTGTTTTCTCCATGTTCTCCATAATGAAACCAAATCAGAGAAAGGCAAAAAGTCATCCAAATACTGTGATACTTGCATGAAATACAGGCACTTATACAAAATAGTGCCTACCAAAATCTCTCAAGATCTATTATTCATTTTAATCCAAGATTGGCACAAACCTAATTTCACGGAACAAGGAAAACACCCAAGTGTGCTGCTAACCCTTTTTAACAAAGGTTTCACAGAGACAGCCCCAGTAATGCAGTCCCAAGGAACACATGCACAATTCTGAGCCTGCTGACACACTGACCTGCTGCAGGCTGAAACTGCTTTATTTGCTCCTCTGCACCTCTCACGGGCACACAGACTTGCCTGAGACCAGCACCACAATGGCACAGAACCTCTGAAAGACATCAGCTTTAAAGGCATCCTAATAAAAATAAAACAACTTGTGGCCATGAGGTCTTTGTCAAACCTTTGGTCTTTTCCTTCTTGTGTGGGGTCACAACACTTTCGGTTTCCTTCGGGAAGGAAACATAATTATAATGTTCGGGTCAGAGAGAAGAGTAAAGGAAAAGTACTTGTTTAACAATGGCAGGAAGGCAAAAAAACAAAAGTGCCATAAATATATTTCTGTAAAAGCAATGTCTTTTTCTTTTCTACATATTTTCTGAAAGTGTGTTCGCTTAGGGATGCTGATTGCCTTGAAATTTTTTTGTTTGCTTTTTTTTCAACGTAGAAAGAAAACACACACAGAGAAATAAAAAACAACAAAAACCCCCACCAAAACAACCACAAAAAAGCAAACTCAAACAACACCCCACCTTAAGTACTTACCATGAAATAAACCCTTTTGGAACTTCCTTCCCTCCGCCCCTCTTGCTTTTCCTCCTCCCTGCCTCTCCCTCCGCGCCCTGGAGGGAATGGGCGCGCTCCCCGGTGCTCGGCGGGCTGGGGAAGTTCAGTCGCAGTTCAGGGGCGGGAAGGGAACACGGCGTACTCGGCACGGCCCTGGGTGGCTGCGATACACCCTGGGCAGCGGGACCGGCGCTCCCCGCCCGCCCGCCCGCAGCCGGCCCGGCCCCGCCGCCCTGCTCGCTGCCGTGCGGGGCCTGCGCTGGCCTCTCCTGCCCCGCTCTAGGAGCCGTGCAGGGGGTCCTTGCCTTCCCAACCCTCACCCTAACCCTCGCTCTCCGCCGGTTTTAGTCTGAGTGAGAAAGCAGGTTCACGGGAAGGTTGGTGACCCGGGGATGGATGGTGGGAGCGCCTCCCCCTCCCTGCAAACACCGCTCCTACAAGCGCTGGATAAGGTGTTCTTGCTTGTCACCTGCACCTGAACTGCGGGGCCGCACCTTGGTCCGCCACGGACTTGTGACTGGCCTCCAAGAGAACTGTCAGCTCGAAAGGGGAGCACCTCTGTGCTCCGCAAGCTGCAGCAAGCCAAGCCCTGCTACATGCCAGAGAGGGAAGGGTCCCGCAGGGCTCCGGCCTCCTCCCGGCAATGGAAAGTGTGTCCTCCTCCTCCCGCCCGTGAGCTGGTCAGGGACACTAACAGGAATGCATCTGGATTTGCCAAGAGGTGGCTGCAATAGGAGTAGCTAAGTGTTGACTGCAGGAATGCTCTCAGCTGTGAGAATGTTCCCTGCTGACCTGTATATGTAAATTGTGGTGATTCATTGCTTCAGCAGTCACTGGGTCTTGTTACATTTTAAATGTAGGAAAGTGGGACTTTTACTGCACTCTAATCATTTAATCAGGCTTTTTTTTTCCTGTATCTGAAGAAATGCAGAGAACTGAAAAAGCCGCAAGCATTCCAAATACATAAGAGCACTGAGGTTGTTGTTTAGTGATAATCTCTAATTGAAACCTGGGTATGAAAAAGGTATGAATTCTTACAAACACAAAAAACCAAACTGACTCTAAAACTGATCTATACTTTCGTGACAGTTTGTTCCTAGTGCAAAGTTACACCAAAAAAAAAAAAAAAGAAACCAGAGGTCACCACAGTGAAGGCTGAGAGGGAGAAAAAGCCATGAAGAAGGAATGTTATTTGTCCTTAACAATGTAGGTAACAATTGTAGGCTAAAGGTGCCTGATAGGGAAGGCAGACAGGGATCACAGGAATCTCCACAATCTGTGGAGAGATGCAGCTCAGGCCAATGTGCCATGTGGATTACTATAAGCAACAGGCTTAGGCTCTGGCTCTGGGCTGCAGGATGACACAAGGACACTTTCCAAAGTATGTCTTGAACAGTTTTTGGTACTTGCTGTCTTTTCAATCTTACAATGCCTGCATGTAAGCAGTTTCCTTGTTGGCTAGTAAATGAAGCATGCTGGAGACAAAGTTATCTCCAGCTTTGCCTTAAACTTACCAGATCCATCAGCATGTTAAAAAACCAACAAACATTACTCATTTCCAGTATTGCCTTCTCTAACAAAAACATATATCTGGCCTGAACACATTGTTTCTTCATTTCTCTCCTCCAGGACTGAACTTCTGGTTCATTGGTGCATAAGTTTCAAAAAGGATGGAGAAAAAGTTTTAAATTAATAATGAAATCTACAACCAAAAGAAAATATACAAAGTCTAACTGCTTTCACATTGAGCAAACAGCCCTTGACCATTGTTACAATTTTTTTGTACCTGCATTATTTTTACATTGTGTTATTTGTATATCTGCAGAGATGAAAACTGCAAATAACTGGCTTCCTATAGAGTAAGCTGAATCATTGAAAATGGAAAACTGAGGGTTTAGTATTTTCTACAAAACCATAGAGGAGTTTGCATAACTCCTAGTACAAGTTCCTTCCATTTCTTTCACCATCTGTTCCATGTTTCATCTGATGCCATTATTTATTCTGAACTGGTATTCCTTTTCCCGATTTCTGCCTGTCATGTCTCCACCAATTTCTGCAAATATACAAAAATACTTTGATCATTTTAAGATGGAAAAATATTCCTCCTCAACTCATCTATGCTTCCCCCCTTAACTGAACAGATTAAAGTCAGAATCCGATTATTCATAATTAATCTCTGGGCATAACAATGTTTTTATTTCGGCTTCAAAGGAGTGATTTCACAAGATTTTTTTCTGTGTATTTTATTTTTCATAGCTAATATGCTGCCCCAATTCTACAGACAGTGGTGAAATGCTAGGGTTTTCTGAATTTTTAAATATTGGCAAAAAATAGCAGTGAACGCAAAAGACAATTGTTGCCTTCACCCAGTATAAATTCAAAGACCAATACCTACCATACCATAGCAAACCTACATCATCGTGTATGTGTGCACACACAACCCACACACAATTTCCACAAACCTGCACAGTGGCTGGAACAGCTTCTGCAGCGCTACTAACAGGAAAGATGCTTATGGCCTACGGAAGATAAACAAGATCTCATTATTCACATCCATTTTTCAGACAAACATATGACTATCTGAAACTCAGGTGGAAGCAGTTTTTATCTCTCAGCAAGGATTTGGTGCGTTTTTGGATTCTTTGCATTTCATCACTTTAATTTTCTATTTCTTGCTTTAGTTTCAATAGCTACCAAAACATTTTATATGCTACATACTCTGCTGTTGTTTCCTTAAATCCTAATGCTGAACTTTGAAGGCAAGACAAAGCAGTAGCATTTTTGGCTCACACTCTGAAATGTGGCAGAAACAGTTTGCAAGCGCAGAAACCACATGTGGTAACATACATGTGGTATGTTATATACATGTGGTAGGTAAAAAATGCGAATACAAAGCACAGTTCCACTGCACTGGGCAATGGTGAAGCCACATCTTGAGTCCTGTCTTCAGTTCTGGGCCCTTCATGACAAGAAGGACATCAAGGTGCTGGAGCGAGTAGAAGAGAACTGGTGAAGGGTCTGGAGCACAGATCCCGTGAGGAGCAGTAGAGGGTGCTGGAGGTGTTCAGCCTGCAGAAAGGGAAGCTCAGATTTCTACAGCTGCCTGAGAATGGGCTGTAGCAAGGTGGAGGGGTCAGTCTTTTCTCCTAGTTTCTCCCAGTAAAAAAGTGACAGGACAGGAGTAAATGGCCTCAAGTTGTGCCAGGTGAGGTCTCAGAATCTCTGCTGGTCAGAGTGACCCCAAGATGCGTTAGAAAGTGTCTTTTCCCAGCCCAGCCATCGAAGAAGGAGTCAGAACTCTTCTATTCTCATTCTCAAGGTTGTTTATTGTTTTTATCTATAAAATTCTTTCTCCAACCCAACAAGGTCTGTCTGGCAGGTCAGGTTGAGGCACACTGCCCATTCTTGGGATGGTGATATCTTTTATACTAAAAATTACATGTTCACTATTTACTATTTTCCAATACCTATGTTAGACACCGAGCTTCTACTCTAAACTAATCTAAAAGTGCCAACATCACCCAGAAGATGGAGGCTAGGAAGAGGAAGGAAAAAGGACAAGGCACACCCAAATTCCTCCATCTTGGGACCCCAAGCCCCCATTCTAAAAACCTCAAAAAACTATTTTTCACGCCGTTGCAAACTCACTATTTAAACTTCCTTGACTCGTAATTCTTCATATAGAGGTTGGTAATTGTTTTCCCTGGGTCAAGATCAAAGGCACAGGTGTCTTGGGCTCCGTGCCAAGGTCTCTGAGCCCCCTGGGCAGGGGCTCGAGCCATCCAGGGCAGCCAGAGGAATTTCCTGGGTTCTGACAGTGAGGTTTTAGACTGGATATTAAGAAATATTTTTTCACTAAGAGGGTGGTCAGGCATTGTAACAGGCTTCCCAGGGAAGTGGTGGAGTCACCATTCTTGGAGGTATTTAGAAGATGCAGCAGTTGGGGGTAGGGTTTAGTGGTGAACACGGTGGTGCTGGATTAAGCTGGATCTGATGATACGTGGGGAGGTGATGATAGCACCACATAGTAAATGAAAGTGGATGTAAGAGGCTGGATCACAGAGTACTGAAAGTAAAGCAAGGGCGTTTGAACTTGTGTGGCTTAAATCAGCAAACTGGTTGAGAAATTTGAGGAATTAACCGAATTCTTCAGAAGTATGATTGCACTGAGTAGATTGGGGATGAATATGAAGGGTGAAGAAAGGGAAAAGCATATGGTGGTCACCCACAAAGCAACACTACAAGTTGTGGTAAAGCATTAACAATAAAAGAAAACGTTTGGAATGCCCATTACTTTCCTCTAAGAGGTGAGGCCAGACATTTCAATTGCCTTTCATGCAACAAAATAGAATGGGAAGAACAGCTTTTAAATCATCTAAACTTACATGTGCCATTTCATCTTCCATTCATAACACTTCATCTAAAGAATTTGCTTTCCTGATGGTAGGGTATACTCCTCCATTTTTCCTATGGCTGAGCTCCCAGGCTTCTTCTGGTAGTCTGTTACTATAGAGACAAAGTGAGAAATATATACATACATCTACCATGTCACAGTACTAGAGAACACCTGGTGGCAACAGCAGAACAAAGGAAAGATAGAGCTGTTGCTCTTCCCAGCAGATAGATGATATAGATATAGATATAGATATAGATATAGATATAGATATAGATATAGATATAGATATAGATATAGATATAGATATAGATATAGATATAGATATAGATATAGATATAGATATAGATATAGATACACACACATGGTTATAGCAGGTGCTCCAAAACAAGAACCTGTTTTATCAATCTGCATTTTCCAATGGGGCTAAATGCAGCCACAGTGGTGAAGTGGGAGGCTGTGCAGTGGTACAGCCTTTTAAGGTGGAAATCAGTCAATCTAAATGGGGGAAAGGAGTCTAGCAATGCACAAGTACTGTCTGGTAGCACAAGAACATGCACTATACTACTCTGTGCTAATAAGGGAGGTACAGTTAGGTCTGCAGTACCCTTAAAACCATAGCTTGGCTGATTATTTATCTCATGACATCTGTGCTGGGCTGTAAGGTCTTAACAAGCAGTTGGCTGTGATCCTGTAGCCCTATCAGTAAATCTGCCCTCTCATCCACTATTCAGTTTTTCCCCTGTTATTAACTAATTCTCTCTCAGAACAACTACTTCTCTGCCTCTCGTTTGTGAGGACACTCTCCTTCCTCTTGGTATACAAATACTGATTAAGTTTATGTAAGTTATTAGGACTGTAATTTTTTTTTACTTTAATGTTCAAGCTCCAGAGAGCAAACAAATATCTCACAAGCCTCCCACTCTAGTGTCTGTGAGCATATCCAAATACTAATCCTTTCTGACACTGTCAAGGGCAACAGCCTATCACAAGGGTGAGACTACTACCTCTCAGCAAAGCTGCAGCTCTTCATGGTACTGAGCTGCAAAGGGAAGTTTGTCTGGATTTTTCTGTGAGTGGTTGAACAGTCTCAACTGATCCATATTTTTGTTCTAAATCAGAATGGGGTTGGCAGGCTTTATTCTCCAAGAACCATGAATTGAAGCTCCTAATAGGAAAGCATGGGGAAATAAAAGATCCATCTTAGTGTCAGTTCATATTTAGACCATAGTTTAGCCACCCACATAAAATTATATTCACTGCAATTTGCGCTTCTTATAACTCAGGAAGAAATTACAGACAGACAGTTATCCCAAAGGAACATGACATAGATTACAATGCATGCTCAGAGACACATTTCAGTTTCCCTTCTCCTCTACGTTTATTTATTTTTGTGTGCAGTGAGGTACCCTGGCCTAGTAAATACTCTTGCTCAGCAATTGCCTTGATCATTAAAAGCTGGAGTTTGTTCAGGAGTTTGTTCAGCCAAATGTTAAAAGCTTCCATTTATTTTCTTCTGTTTTAGGGAGATTCATTCTTAGCATGAATATTCATTCTTAGTTGCAGGGATAAAAATGAGCATATGAATGCTACCACAACAGCTACACAGTACCTTTGCTATGGAGTACTTTGCAATTAAATTTTGAGGTGGTTTTTCTGTTGGTGGTTTGGTTTGGTTTGGTTTGGTTTGGTTTGGTTTGGTTTGGTTTGGTTTGGGGTTTTTCTGTTTGTTTGGTTTTTTATCTCTTTCATTTCCACAACATATATGTCAGACACAGCAAGCTCTGCATAGCTGTTAGCAAAACTGGTTAAGAGTATTTGAGATTTTTAAGGACTCTGTTGCATATTAAAAGCAAACTGTACAAACATATTTTATGTGAGAAGTTTATGTATTTTTCAGACAGTATTCATAAAGAACAGCTCAAACATTTAGTGGCTTAGGTCTCAGGCCACAACCATTTTATCTCATTTATATTATAATCAAGCGTCTCTGTTAATCAGCCAGCATCCACACACATGGGTGGCTGAAACAAAGTACTGACTAGATCTTACTTTCTTTTTGAAATATAAATCCTTTGCTATAGAAGAGCAACATAATTAAACATTTGCAACACTTACTTGTTCCTCAGTAACCAACAGCAGTTTATAGCTGTAGATGCCTGTGTAAAGCTTCGTGCTTATCAAACACCCATCTTATCCCGCAGGAAGGAAGATGCAGTGTTGGTACTGGTTTCAGTGCCTCATCAAGAGCTTTATCAGTAGCTTGCTGGCTTAGAATGGAGTGGATGGTGGAATGAAGAGGGATGGATATACACACAACAGGCACAGAAAAGGTGGTGGAGGGAAGCATAAGAAATTTGGGAGTTAAAACTACCCAAAGGCAGCCCTGCAGTGCTGCAGAACCATCTCTTTGCACAAACCAGGAAACAGAAGTGTTCTAACTACTTGAGCATCCAAAGCACATAGTTGTTTTTAATAAAAAGCACTATCTAGCAATGCTTGTTTGACAACATCTCATCAGCTGAGTAATGATGGCTCTGGCCAATGGCCAATCCTAGAGAGTAAGGAGATAGTTAAAAAAAAAATTCAATAATTCAAAAGGTAGAATTGATCAGAATTAAATTAGAATTAAATTAGAATTAGAATTAGAATTAGAATTAATTAGAATTAATTAGAAATTCCAGGGAACTAGGAATCACAGAGTTAGGAAATGCTCTTCAGTTATCAGTGCAGAGAAACCCATGTCCATATGAGGTAGCTAGGAAGCTGCCATTGCAGTTCTCAGCATGAAAGACAGGAAGTTGAAACCTCCTGATCAAATTCCAACATAAATACTTACACTCTGGATACATTTCTGCAGCTGAATTAAAAGCATTCCTCAGTTCTTCCTCTACACTTTTATGCTGTTTGAGAATTTACTTAATTCCTGTGAGCAAGCAGTTCCTTTCAGCACAGGATGAAATTACAATTCCCAAGCCTTCTCTTCAAGCTTTTGGCAATTCCTCTGGCAGGCACAATACGGAATGAGCATCATGATCTCTGCTAACTCTCAATTTACTGAGGCTGGCTCTCAGAGATCCAAGGGGTACTGGTCTCTAAGGATCTTTATTTTCTAAATGCCAATGGGAAATATGTTTGGGTCAGGGATACAACACACATTTCCAGGATTTTTTAATACTATCTGTAAAACATAAATTGACAGTGCATACTCATGCCCTATTCTTCATGATTTCTCACAGTTCTTTCCTTTATCGCATTTTGTTAAAAAAAGAAAATACTGCATAAAGCAGCATGCAGAAGACAAACTCTGTCAATAATTCCATAAAAAATCCACTTACCAGAAACAATATTGTGGAAGTAGCAGAGTTCGTCTAGAAGTTTACTTCAAAGAGCAAGTTTACTTCTAGAGCAAGAAATGCTTTAAAAACTGAAGAACTTCACTGACTGCTGGCATTCTGAGATACTGCATCTTTTCAAAAAGGAAAAAAAAAGGATAGCTCCTAATAAGGTGTCATATTAATTTTTAAGGTTCCATTAATTGCTTATTTTGATAAGTCAATTAGCAATATTCACTGAAACAAAATATTGTTTAAAAATACATTTATTTATGGTCATTATGTATCTATCCAACCTCTTTCAAAAAATGTAAAGTTTCATCTTTCTTATTGATAGCAATCATTATGCCCTAGTAAGTAACTGAATACCTCAAGAGATTAATTTAGAGAATC
Organism: Melospiza georgiana; assembly: GCF_028018845.1. Lineage (NCBI taxonomy): Eukaryota > Metazoa > Chordata > Aves > Passeriformes > Passerellidae > Melospiza > Melospiza georgiana. The sequence goes on along the minus strand of NC_080465.1, from coordinate 63,038,382 downwards.
AGAACCTGTTTTATATTTGTCCTGGAAGAACTTTTCACTATATGCTGTTTGTGAAAAACAACACCACCACCAAACTCAAGAGCGATGTTTATTGCTTGTATGACCTAAAAATAGATTGTATTCCATACTTGTTGTGCAACACTGAAAAAAATTAAAATGCTACTTATTCTAAGTATAGTACTATGCTTGTGCAAAAGTACAAACTATTCTGAACATCAATGACAACATCAGCAATACACAGTACTTAATAGAAATAACAACTAAAATTCGTGGAAAGATATCAAGTAATCAGCAGATATTGTGACTACAGAAAAGCTGCTCAAGGATGTGAAATGCCAGCATTTAAGAGAATTCTGGAGTGAGCTGTTCCCAAAGGGGGGACATTGACCACTGCTAAGGCTGTGCATTCCTGCATGCCAGGTGAAGCTGGAGTGCACTGCATGTGTAATTTAGAGCTCCACCAGCATAATCCAAAAAAGGCAGGTAGTGTTTGTGAATGCTCCAGTATGTATGTTCATCTAATTTGAAGAGAAGAATTCTCTCAAACTTGTATGATGCTTTATCAGAGTGCTTCCACATCTTTTACATTATTGGAGACAAACTACTCCATGATGAAATAATGTTATCTAAGAGAGGTGGCAATCACTTTGAAGCTGTTTGACTGAGAACAAAGGTTACAATGGCAACTAAAGGCCCGGATTTTAGACCAACTTTATAGGAACAGTGGATTGCAATCCCAAAAAGTCCAATGTTTGTATGTCAACAGAGTAAGATGGTGAAGATGCTGCATGATCTTCCATACCCAAACTTCCCAATTGCACCTGTGAGCATTTGCAAGGTCTGTAACAACTGATCAAAGTAAAATGAAATTTGCATCTGTTGCAAATTTCTTTCTGTATTCACTCCAGTATCAATCAATACATTTCCCACAAAGCACATTTATTTCATAAGCAAAGAGGGGAAGAAGACAATTAAGAAAATTCCTACTCATACCTTCAGAAACCCAAGAAGCAGATGAAATCAGCTCACAGACTGTATCCTCATTGGCATCTGCTGAATAGTATTGTTCTCTGTCATCCTCCTCTGGTACAGCAGACTGAAAGTCAGCAAATGCTTATATGTAAAATAGGAAGAATACTACTTATGTTCACATAATTCACAGAATTCACAGAATTACTAAGTTGGAAGAGACCTTCAAGATCACAGAGTCCAGCCCAATGTGTCGATGTTGAAATATGCTTCTCAAAGTTTTATGTACGTGTAAATATACCAAAGTGCACATTTAAACATTTTTCCTGCCTTTCATAGTCAGGGGAGGCCTCCTGGGAGGAAATATGTATTAATATCTGCAGAAATACTAATACTTATTTTGCTATCACTCAATAACAGCCAATGCTGCTTTAGGAAAAAAACAGAATACCAAATATTTACTTACTTGATGTAATGAACACTGAAATCCTCAACACGTCTGCTGGTGTAAACATCAACAGGTAAATTGAATTTCCATTCACAGTCTCACACAAAATACAGCATTATGCATATTAAGGGGGGCAGCACAGTCATTTGATGTTTTCTCTATGGGCAGATGTTTGCTAGAACAGACCTTTATTATTTGATGTTATACTGAATTTTCAGCGGGACAAATGATGTATCTGAACAGCTCTTGGCAGATTCAGCACCATGGGCAATGAGCACCTTGCAGGTGTAAATACTGGGTGGGGCTAAACAACCACTGCACATGTGGAGTACTACTTGCTGTATACAGATAATTAGTTAAGTAGCAAGCTAGGTAATTTAAATGAATATTCATAAGGGACTTCAAGTGCAATACTGGCTGCAAGCAATTGCTAATTTTATTGCAACCAGTAGAATCATACTTGAATGTCTTTGGACTTTACAGCGCTAAATCCAAACCAAACAGGCAAAATATATGTTTGGATTACAGGCCATCATAAAAAAAAAATATATATATTTTCAGTTCTGCTTCTGGCTGGAGTGACTTGACCAGAGCATGCTACACATAACTGGATTTCTGATACACATGCATTTGTGGGGGAAGGTTCTCAGCCAGAGTAAACCTGGAACATACAAGGACAATTTTCCAGGTTCTGCCACATTAAGTGAAGGGAGCTTTGTGGCAGCCGACAAAATTAAGAAAGACTAAATAATAGACCTATTTTTTCTTTCTTCCTGACCCCTTTAAAGAATAAGAATGAATATTTCATACTAATTAAGTATTTCTAACAGCATTAGTTGCTCCTTGAACAGTATTAGTGAGACAAAACTAACTTTTTCACAGAGAAAGTTTGTGTAGAAGACAAAGCTAGACATGGTATTAGAAGGACTGCTTATTTATCCTGCAAAGCTTCCCTGTAGCTCTCCTGTGGCTTCACTCAAAAACTGAACCTCTACAGCTGTTACACAGAGTTAAATTATTTGGTTTTGAATCTCAGCACCACAATTTGTACAGTACAAGGCCGCCATGAACTCAGTGTTTTCACTGATTCTGTCTTTAAAAGATTTGTTCTCTGCGTATCCTGAAGTAAACAAATTGGCTTACGGTCAGCTAGACCTACTCAGGCAAGGCCTGGCTACTCATCTGAACAATAAGGTTTACCTGAAATGCTCAACAGCACACTGCTAATCATCAGGTCCAACATTCTGACCTTGTCACAGAGCTCTGAACCCAGAGCAAGACATGTCATTTGTCTGATTCAGTGTTGAACTTGTAACATAAAAATAGCTAGCACTCAATTATTTGCTATGAGTCCTGATTACTGTTCTTCCTAGGTTTCATACAAGTGAAATATATATATAAATACTTGCACAGATATATAATAGATGCATTAGAAAGAAGGAACACACATCCATAAGGGAATCATGTCCTTTCAGAGGTCCTGCTGTGGAAATCAAGTGTCTTTTATGCCATCTGGTTGCCCAAGTCCTTGAACACATAACTAAATTCAGCTAACTGACATCTTGGTTAACATTTTTGTCATTCTCTGCACATTTCTTGTCCTCTGCTTACAGAACCAGGCAAATCTGCAATGCCTACATGCACAGTGATCCGCTGTGGGGAAGTCACACGCACACAAAACAATCCTTTGGACCTGAAGCCTGCATTGCATTTATGATGACAGAGATCCTCCACTGCTAGAGGCACTAGTTCTTGGGAAGAATAGATGGAAACTATTTGGTGGCTTTAAGAAGAGAAAGGGAGAGGAAAAGGGGAAAGGGAAGAAAAAAGGGAAAGGGAAGGAAAAAAGGAAACAAGAAAGGGGAAAGAGAAAAGGGAAAAGGAAAGGGAACTCTGGTGCAAACAGAAATACAACTGCAGTGACAAGTGTCTCAATTCTTTTGCATTGACAGGAACCTGTTCTGCCAGTTACTGAGGCAACAGCAAGGCGTCTCAGCTATGCGGGCAACAATACTTATGTGCTTCTCACATTCTGTGGCAGGGCAGAGCTCCAAGGTGCACTTGAGTTCCATACTCAACGGAGAGAAGGGCTTGTTCGCTTAGCCTATGCTGCACAGCCATGCTCCAGCCCTGCCTGTGCTCCAAACTAAAGGCTATGCAAGCAAATCAGCACAGCGGGCACAACCTAATATCCTTCACACCAGCACTACTGATTGGCTTTAATTTAGCGCTGCGTTAACTCCCCACACTGGAGCTCACTTCTAATTGAGTATCCTGGAAGCCAGAGCAGAGCCTGTTTCTGTCTGCCCTACAACAGCAGCCTTGGAAAGGCTTTCAGAGCAAGCATGCTAAGTAGCGAAGCATTTTAAGCAGCCAAGAAAATACTAGGGATTACACAATTACCTTTAGCTACACTCCTCTCTGGAAATTAGGAGTCTTAGTGAAGTCAGTGAAAGGCTTTTCCCAGCTTCCAGTCTGCTACCTGGACCACAGCCTGGTGTGTTCTGAAGACGTGGCTCTTTCTAGAACATAAGTCCTTAGAGAAAACCATAGTTTCCCATTTCCCAAGGAGACTGACACCCACAGCCCTCCCCTTGAAACCAGGGACTCAGGCTGGTGGGCTGTTCTGAAGAAGATGGTATCCACCCTCCTCTTTAAAGCCATTAACTCTGAATGAGAGAATGAACCTCTTTCTTAGGATGCTTAGGCAGAACAGGGTGAGTTCTGAACCCCAGACTTCACTCTAAGGGCTCCTTAGGGTTCTTCAATCAAACATAAAGATGTCAAAAAGCCTCTGAGCTGCTTTGAAGACTGTTTGAAGGAGTTTCTTAAACTCTTCCCTAGGCTACTGCTACAGACAGCACAATGGGCCTGGCAGGTTCACTGCAGCTGCCTTGTTCTTAGCAGGGGCTGAAGTCTAGGCAAACTTGCAAACCAAATGCTTATTGATATGAAGACCTAACTGTTCAAGGGAGCATGCAGGAACTCAGAGAAATTTAAGACAAGTTAGGAGTTTATGCTCTTTTAGCATTAAGAATCAGGTATGGAGCAGGTCTTTTTGATTTTGAATTTGTGTAGTGTTTATTGTGCCCATACGGTGTTCAATGTATCTAAAACTTCTCTTTCTCTCCCAGAAAACAGCCAAAATCAAGTTAACTAAAGCTCCTTTGCCACAGACTTTAGCTTAAGCTGATTTCAGTGCAAGGCTGATGAGAAGAGATTTTACCTAAACCCAGTACAGGATAAAAACATTATAACAGGAGCACAGAAAAGGAGTGCCAGTGAAAATCAATGGTTGATTTTTATACAGAAAAGCAGAAAAGTAAGTGTAAGAAAACAATTCCGTATTTTCTAATTTTCCTCAGTCTAGGGCTATAATAGCACTTTTCATATCCTGGGGCAAATGTAACAGTTAAGCTAATGTTAAAGAGCAAGTTAAGATTCCTATCTGATCCTTAAACAAAGCTTGTGTTGGTGCAGACAAACCTCAAAACAGGATCTACTATCATAAAATTTAAGTACAGCTCTCCAAGATGAAACATTCTTTAAGAGGGATATATCTTATTTTAGAAAATACAATGTGACTAGGAGAATGGGTTAAGGCCAGAGACATCTTTCTAGTCTCGCTACTGTCCCTAGAGATGATTTACGATAATATGGCACAAATATGCAAGCAAACACTTACTCAAGCACTATTCAGTTCATGTTGTACTACATGTGCAAAGGCTGTGTAGTAAGCAAATCCTAAAAGGTAAAATAGCACTAGGGACATGAACTGTAGTATTCACGAGACCCAGCATCAGTAAGCACAGAAGAATTAATGTGAAGATATTACTTAGTCAACAGTATCCAAAATTATGAAAGGAAGTTAATGAATTGTCTTGGTTTAATACATTTGAGGGGGATACTTTAAAATGAGTTACCACCCGTTAGTTTTAACCAATCTCTTTCCACCATTAAGGTGAGTTGATACGACTGAAAACATAACAGTTTATTAACAAGCAAAAGCAGTGGTGACTGCATGGAGTGGGGCTGCTCCGCTTGTCCCAGCACGGCGCTGCAGCTGCCGGCAGATGTTGCAAAAATCCGACTTGAAACAGGTTTTGGTTGAGAAATGCAGCTTCTAGTGTTGGTACTGTTGCGAGTACAGGCAGGAAAAAAGCAAGAGGCAGAGGGAGCAGCGGGACAGAGCCTCTGCCTCCGTCCCACGAATTCTAAAGAGAAGCAGTACCCCCAGCCCCTGCCCCGCCTGTCCGGTTTGGGGCTGCAGGGTCTGAAAGGGACAGAAGCACATTTGGGCACAGAGAGATGTGCAATACAATAACATTTTGGGTTACCCAGGGCATAGGTTTAAATACTTTGCTTTTTCTGCCCCATATTCCCAAAAATTGACTCTGAACCTGCATTGACTGGACCTGTCCAGCTATTAGATCACAGAACCAGACAGAGTGTGGTTGGAAAGGACATCTGGAGCACAGGTCATGTAGTCCAACCCCCTGGTCAGACAAGTCCTCCTACAGCCTGTTGCCCAGGGCCGTGTTCCAGCTGATTTTGAAGAAGAGTCTTCAGAGATTCCCTGTGCAACCAGTGCCATTGCTCAGTCACCCTTACTTGTGAAAAAGTGTCCTCCGGTGTTCAGAGCGAGCCACCTGAGCTCTTAGTTTGTGCCCACCACCAATTGTTCTGTGTGTGTGACCTCCCTCCAGATATTAGTGTACACTTTTAAGATTCCACCCTCCCTGAGCCTTCTGTTCCGCGGGCTGAAGTCACAATTCCCTGTATTTTCTCACAGGAAAAGTCCCCTAAACATCTCCGCAGCCCTTCGCTGGGCTTGCCGCAGGATGGGAGTCCTTGGGAGTCTGCAGCAGGACCCAGCGCTCCGGAGTGACACCGGCAGGGTGAGGGCAGGCACAGGGCCCCCTCCCTCCGCTGCCGGCAGCTCCGCACACCATTCTCCTGCTTTTCACAACAGCAAGCTGCCGGGGTCTGCTGCCCTCGGGGTCTGCTGGGACACCCGGCCTCGCGCTGCAAAGCTGCTTCCCAGGCGCTTGTCTGGAAAGAATTGCTTCTGGTGAAGAACCAAACCTCCTAAGGAAAGCTCTCACGAGTGAACTGTGCAACACCACCGGCAGTGGCAATTGCCACATTACTGTAAATTTAGTCGCCAGTACTCTTACAGCAATCCAGCAGGTCTCCCATGTGCTATATAGTTGAGAAAGCTCCAAAGCCAGTCTGTGCTAATGCTTCAGGATTCCCACTGCTGGAGAATTTGCAGTAGTAGCAACACAGTGGTGAGAGAATGACTGCAAAAGCTCCTCACTTCCTCGGGAGAATCGTCCAGGGAGAAAAATTCGGGCATCTTCAATTTCAACTCCCACTTCGGGAAAGTCTAATGTAAAGTCAGACACTCACCAACTCTCCTTACCTTCCTTCTCCCCGCTCTGCATCCTCTCCCTGAACCTTTTGTTTCAGATGAAAAACAGCAATAAAGGGGAAGGAAATTAAACAAAGAAATTAAATACTGTATTGGAAAACATTTTTAAAAATACATATGATTTTCAGGATGTACAAGACAAGCATTCTCTGTGTTGTTTCCATGCCTCTCATCCTCTCTAAAACCTTTTTGTCAAGAACTGTTGTGCAGAAAATCTTGAGTTGTATAAGTAAAAGGAGAATAACCTGCTATCATGGTTTTGCAGAATATTAAATATGTCGGGAATTCTGCATACATGGAGGCCAGGGACACACGAGGGGTGTTGGTGCCGCGGCAGAAGGGCACTGCAGCTTTACTGCAGCAGGAAGGTGATGCCTCATCTCCTGGCAGCATCTCAAGTTTTGGCTGTGGGTTAATGTGGCACGGTCTCTATTTTTTTCTGGGTTAATGTGACATCTCAGTTTTGGCAATGGGTTGTGGAGGAGTTAATGTGACACCGTCTCAGCTTGAAGGCCCTTGGGTGATGGGTCAACTCGGCTGGATTTAACCCATTCAGGCGCCTCTGCAGAGAAATGCCACCTTTCTCAAAAATTCACCCACAGCGCGCAGCAAAGGAAGCCATAAGCGCACAGAAGTCCTGGAGACTTTGGAAGTGGATGAAACGGGGCCCCGGGACATGGCGGGGACAGCGGCGGGCGGGCAGCAGGAGCCGGCTCGGCGGGGCAGGGCCCGGGCGGCGCGCACGGAGGGGGCGGCGGCAGCAGGGAGCGAGCGAGGGAGGGAGCGAGGGAGGGAGCGAGGGAGGGAGGGAGGGAGGGAGGGAGGAAGATGGAGGCGGCCGAGGGCATCCGAGGTGAGGCGAGGCGGAGCCAGTGGCGGGGACGCCCGTCCCCTTCCCAGGGAGAAGGAGGAGGAGGAGGATGGGCCGTGGCTGGAGGGGGGGTCGGTGCTGGGACAGGGGTATCTCTGCCGCACACGTACCGGCGCGGGCGCGGCGCTATTAATAAACCGCGGGTGGCTGTAATTCTGCCCCCAGCTCCCAGGAAACGCTCCCGGCTCCCCGCTCCCCGACTGCCCAGCCCGCAGGCCAACCCATCGGTCCGCTCGGACAGACAGACAGACAAACAAACAAACGAAAACAATAAAAAATTTAAATGTAACATACATTTCGCACGTTTATTATTTAAATACGCATGTATTGTAATTATAATATATCGATGTAGGCATGCATGCATATATGTAATGATGTATAAAATAGGTGTACATTTATTAGATATAAAATATAAAACAAAAATATAGGTATGTATTTTTATATTGTAGATCATATAACATGATCTTACTTTTATATATGTAGATCATACACAACATGTTATATTCTATATGCTTTTAAAAATTTTTCTATACGTAATCTAAAGTATACCTATGTATAAAATAACGAAAGGGGTTTTTTTGGGTTTGGGTTGCGGGTTTTTTGGAGGCAGAGGTTGAAAAAGATGACGCCGTTTTCTTGCAGGGGCCTCCCCACGGTGAATTAAAAAAAATAAATACTGATTAGGAAAAAAAAAAAAAAAAGAAAAAAAAAAAAAAAGAAAGAAAGAAAACGCAACAAAACCCAGCGAACGAACGAAGAAAACAATAACACGAAACAGCGGCTCTCGGAGAAGAGCCGCAGAGCCCCGGTGTGGCGGGGGCCGCGGGCGGGCTGTGCGTGGGGGGGCTCTCACGTGGGCGGGCGGCGGGCGGGGGGCGGGCCCGGCACCCCCGATCTAGGGCAGCGCGTTCCGTGCCGGAGCGCGATGTTCCCGCAGCGCGGGGATTTCTGAGAACTGGGGCTCTGTCCTCAGCTGAACCCGGCGCCGCGGCCCTCGCTCCGGCGCGCCGCCTTAAAGCGGCCACGGCCGCGGCGGGCCCCACCGCGCCGCGCCGCACGTACGCCTGCAGCCCGCAGTGCGGAGCGGGGCTGCGGGCAGCGCTGCCCGGAGCCCGGGGGGCTGCGACGGCGCCGCTCACGGGCCCCTGCCCGCACTGACCGCCTCTCCGCCCTCGAGGACCTCGCACTGTCCTCGAAGCCCATGGACTGCACTTGAGCTCGCTGCTTTTCTGCCCCTCTCCTTTTTCTGCTTTTTTCTCTTCTTTTGCAACACCTCATCCAAAGAGTGAGCTGCCCGACGGTGCTTACTTACCACCTGTATCAGGGCATCCCTTCACTGTGACAGCCTTCCAGGGTGAAACAGCAGAGCTGCCACCAACTCTTGTGCCAGTGTTAATTAGGAAGTTTGGAAGGCCTTGCATTCAACAGCACTCCACAGACTGACCCGATGAGCTCTGAGCCAGTGCTGCCAATGGAGGCTGACCTCCAGTCCACATTCCCCACATTATGTTGTGGCTGTTCGGCTGCCAGCTTGTTTTTCACTGGATGTCTTCTCGACAGTCAAAGGTAGATGTTCCCAAATTAACTCTAGTCTAGCTTTCTGCTTTTGAACTTGAGACTCACACACCCATATGCACACTGCAGGGTGGTGTCTGATGCAGGCTGTAAAACCCATCTGGGATCCTGGGTGCATACTCAAGCAGCTAGCCCACGCTGAGTTCAATGCTGCCATGGCTACACCACTATCACACCCAAACCGAGCCGAAATGCGGCTCCCCGGAGCCCAAGCGGGCTGTAATGTCATTGAGGCACAGCATCTCGGCAGGCTTACCACTGCGGAGATAAACCCGGCAGGGAGGAGCCATCCCCATCACAGAGGTTCGAGAGCAGCTGAATTGCTCGCAGTTAAGCTGCAATTCAAGAGGTATTAGAAGGACCTCAAGACCAAGACCACAATCAATCCTGTCATGCAGAATAAGGGCAGAATTAGACCAGAAGAATTTAAAGGTAAGAGCAGAGAAACATAGTCTCCAAGTAGTAAACAGTAAGTTTAGTAGTAAACAGGAAAGGAGCACAGCTCTGTATCCGCAGTGCTTGTTTCTAAAAGAAGTTGAATTTGAGACTGATAGTACTCATACTCCTGGATTTTCAGGCCAGAAGTGTATTCTGTCAGCAGCCTTCCACTGTACAGCTGCTTTTGAGATGGAAGGACAGTTTGCTAGTAGATACTTACTGCGTCTTGAAAGACTTTACATAGCAAGCAACTCTGCTGAATCCTTCTTATCTACAAAAATTGAATTTGAGGGTTTCTGTTGCATCACATAAAGCAACATTTTGTCTGCTCTGTGTTCAGTGACTGAGAGCCATTCCTTCAAAAGGTTAGGGCACTTCCTTCCTACCACACCAGCCTTCACAATGGGAGTTGTGGCAGTTGTCTGGTGGAAGAGGTTGCTGCATTCCCCTGATGATACATACAGACAATCTGGGCAATGCATTGGTGTCCCGTTCTCGGCTGTTTCTGATGGCCTGGAAAGGCTCGGGATGGCCTTGGGACAGCCCGTGCTCCAAAGGACGAGAAGAGTCTTCAGGTTTTTCTCAGTCTTCAGTGTTTATTAGTTTTTATCTACAAGATTTTCTCTCGGCCCGACAGAGGTCCGCACAGCATGTCAGCCATGAGCACACTGAGAGACCCCGGGGTGGTCACTTATCTTTATACCCAAAACTACATATAAGATATTTACCTATTTTCCCCAATACCTTTCACCTTTATTGACAAGTGCACTTTTAGTAAGAACCAATCCCAAAGTGCCACCATCACCACAGAAGATGGAGGCCAAGAAGAAGAAGAAGAAGGACAGGACACGCCCCAATTCCTCCATCTTGCTTCTCTAGACCCTCCTGTACCGAAATTCTAAAACCTGTGTTTCACACTATAATTAACCTATCCCTTCACCATTTATCCCCGTGAGATCCTCCCATCCTCATACAGGTGTTGTCTCCTGTGCAGGATCAAAGTCCAGCCACCAGACACTTCTGGCAACATTCCAGGACCTCCGAGCCCCCCAAGGGTTATCTCGATGACTCCGCACATCAGGACTGATGTGCTGAGATCCCACACATTGGTATGAAAGATACCACACACATGTAAAATATAATGTGTTCATATTTATATGACAGCTGAATTACCATTCTGTCATGTTGCCAGAACATCAGTCATGAATTTTCAGCGTGGCCACGGGCTTAAAGAACACATGTCAGCAAACAGGCCATTTATCTTGATATATAATTTCAGCCATTACTAACAATTGATCATTCCCTCAGCATCTTGTCAAATCATTTGGAGCTTATGCCTTGGAGAATGAAAAAAGTCAAAGCAGAATCTGGAGTAATGTTTGGAGCCTGTGACCTTCAAAATATTAGGAAATATTAATACAGAAGAAAGAAAGATTTCATTTTGTCTTGGAAGAAAGTTACCATCAGAGAAGAAACCTCTGTGCTCCATAGAATAGCCCACAAAAAGCAATAGAACAAGGTTTGATGAAGAACACCTGATTCAGACTGTCTTTATGAGACCATTTGCTCCTCAAAATAAAGGTTTTTTGGCCACAGTGGCACTAAAGGTCATTACATAAATTGGCTTTTGGAGCAAAAAATTTGAGGGTTCCCACAGTCTGGGTCTCTCCAAAGGTGCCTGCCAGGTGCATGTCATCCTCATCCTCCAGAAAGAGGGTGCAATGTTTCAGGCATGGGGTCAGGTGCACAAGACTTGGGGGCATGGAGTAAAGGATGGTTGACATGGCTTTTATTCTGAAAAGTTCTGGTTTTGAAAACAGAAGACGTTTTTGAAAGCCTCAGAAATAATAAATAGCTCTTCTTCCTCCATGGCCTTAAATCTCTCACAGAACCTGTGCCCATCCCTCTGGTGAGAAGAGTCGTCCCTCACAAAGGCACAGCCTTGTTCTCCCTCACCTTCTTTGCAGACCCTTGAACCTCACTTCTCATGCTTTTTGCTATTCGCCTGCAACATCTCCCTGTGCTCCCCTCAAGCAGGAGTCCCTGGCTGTTACCTGTGCCTCCCTCACTCACCTGGGGGTCACCGTTCTCACTGCTCCCAGCTCCCCACGACAGCTCCTGTCCGTGCACTGTCCCTCTGGAGCAGAGAGCTGCCTTAGAAGCAGCCGCTGAAACTCCCACCCTGACTCCAGCCAGGTGTGCTGCATTCCTGTGCTCAGGCACTGCGCAGAGGGCAAACATCTGCCCACCAGAAGCTGGTTTGGAGCCGTAAACAGTGGGATGAATTTGGGCTTCAGGCTTTCACAAGTGAGTGCCCTCGGGGGACAAAGGATGTAAGGGGTTATATCTAAATGCTGCTGTGGGTTCAGAACCATGGAGTGGTTTCTGTTGAAAGGGACCTTAAAAGATCACCTAGGTCCTACCCCTCTGCCAAGTTGTACACCACATTTGTACAGTCTAAGAGAACATCCTTGTTTAGCCCAGTTATTGCAAAAAACCAGCTGTGAATTATAAACCGAGCTATGGATTAAATGCATGCTCTGAAACCATCAGCACAGCCAAATCTGAGTGATGGCCTGTATCACCTGGAGACAAACAGGTTTGTGAGCACAATCCTGTTTCCAGGCACATGTGTGTTGCCGTTCAGAAAGTAGACATGGTCACTTTGATACTGTCTACAAGTATAAAATTCTGTATAACATTGGCATGGCTATTTAAATATTGTTTGGACCTAAATCACTTGGAGTCTTGGGGTTTTGGACTACTAGAGACGTTAAAAAAAAAAAGGCAATACATTGTCTTAATTGGCAGTATATTCTTGGAGGAATATTGGAATCATTTTAAAAGCTTGGTATGCTTCCTCATTGTGGAACTGGGCACAGATTATGTTCTAATCTTTAAATTAGCCAAGAGTTACCTTAAAACAAAACAAGCTTGTAAACAAAAAAGTCTTTTGTCTTTTTTATTTTAATTAGTTAGTAACACTTTCCTCTCTGAACTGAACTGTACAAATTAATATAAGAGGTATTTACTAACATGAGTATCTGACATGAAATAAGCAAGTCACCTTCCGGAAAGCTATTTGCATGTTACTGAAATGTGGATTAGGACATCTCCTAGCAGGAACTTTTGGACACTGTCAACCAAAGAAGCTCTGAAAGTGCTGTGAAAAAAGATTACAAACATCCAGATTGTGAAGTTACATCCAGGATACCCAGATTAACAAACCTGAGATGCTGTTTTCTGTGTAAAATGCTGTTGCCCCTCTGAAGGAAACAGAAGGTTGTAGGCACCAGTACTATACAGAAACCAGACATATATCAACAGCTTTAGCGGTAAAGAAACAACAATACCTTCTGTTCCTCCTTCCTATCAGACCTGGAGATCACACCTCTTATTCTGCCTGGTGTCTCTTCAGCACCAGAGGCCAACGGGTGCTAGATTAGCTGGGAAAAATGCTGTGAGAACAGGGTTAAGAGTGACTCGCTGACTGATGACTGAGACCTCGTTAGAAACATTGCTCTATTCACATTCTCTCTTTGGTCTTCATCAGCCTACAGATGATCCACTTACAGACCTAGCCTCTAGCTCTTTTGTTTTGTTTGTGCATTTTTTTTCTGAGTTATGGCACATAAAATTATCCATGGCTGATGCCAATTATCCATGGCAAAGGATTATTGCTGCTCGAGGTTACACACAGTGACCTAGTGTGCTAGCATACAAAATGGCTGACATCACTAATTTTTATCTCCTGCAGGAACAGAACAACACTGCCTCATTTCGGTAGCTACTTCCTCATCATTTCCACATTCAGCTAATGAAATTAATAGCAATCCATACAGCTCGTCACCATTCAGGCCCTGTCTGTTTTTGTCAGGAAGGGTGGGCTGCAGCTGATTCAGTCAGGGACCCTGGCCTGCCAGGACTCAGTCTGCTTGGGATGCAGTTCACAAAAGCCGGGAAAAGCTCCTCTGTCCGACAGGAGTGCTTCTCCATCTACGTGGTGATTTATTTCAGAGGCACCCGTGTTACTGTGGGGAATGCCGTAGAGAGGCTCACGGGCATTATTTCAAAGGCAGAATCTTTTTGTTACCCTCTCTCCTGATGCTCGCAAAGCAGCAAAACACACTGACATACTTCACACTTCGGTACTCGTGGCTTAGGGATGATGGTAACTTCTTTTCCTTTTTTTAAAGAGTGCTTGTTCCAGAATCCAATTTTTCACTCTTCTCTGGCTGAGCATGGGTCAGTCAGCTTTCGCAACCCTCTACGAGCTTTGCGCGTTCGATGGGGCAGAGATGGGGGCGTGTTATTTGGGTAGACGTGACAGGTTCTTGGGATTCGATTAGGCTGCATGGCACTTACTTGGCGAGGGGGTAAGTGTCAACCTGACCTTTATGTTTGCTGGCAGAGGCCAAACGGCAGACACTGTCAGGTGGCCCTAAAGCTCTTCCCCGAGGATGCCGCTCGGTGACCCCCGCCGAGGCACCTGCCCCGCTCGCCGTGGGGGCACAGCGGGTTCCCCTCCGCCCCGCCTTACGGAGCCGCCTGTCTCAACGATGACGCTGCGGCAATGGAGCACCCAGCGCCGCCACCGGGTTCCTCCGAAGGCTTCTCGGGCTCCTGCTTCCTGCACAGCGCCCTGCTGCCGTCTCCTGCCCGCGCGGGCCGGGGCCCCGTCCCGAGGCAGTACGGGAGCCGCACCGGCGGGCCCCGGTGCCCCGGCAGGGCAGGGCAGGGCAGGGCAGGGGCGGCCAGCCCGGGGTCGCGCCGGGGTCACGGACAGCCCGCCCGGGCGGGGCATCCCCGCGCCTCTCCCGCCCTTCCCCGCGCCCGCCGCTCCCCGCGCCTCCGAGCGTTGCGCACCTTTCGGGACCGGGCGCTGATTGGCGGAGTGCTGCCAGTGACATCAGCCGGCTCACTTCCCATTGGCCGGCCCGTTGCTGGGACCGTAGGACTTCCAGGGAGCCACTTAACCCGCTCGGCGCCGCCGCCCCGGGTCGCCCCCACCGCGGGCCCCCGCCCGAGGCCGCCGCCGGCTCCTCCGGGCCGCGGCCGGGCCGGCGGCGCGACCCTCGCGGCGGGGAGCCGAGCCGCGGCGCCCCCGCCGTCGCGGCCCCGGCGGCGCCCCGGCATCGCTGCTTTAAGCGGTCGCGGCGGGGCGCCCGGAGTAGCACGCGGCCTGGGGAGGGAGCGCGGCGATTGGCTGGGAGGCCGCCCGGCGGACACGCCCCCCCTAGAAAAGGGGCGCCGTGAGTGGCGGGGGGAGAAAGTAAACACAGCCGGCCGGCCCTGCCCGCGGACCGGCCGGGGCGGGAGGGGCTCCGCGCCTGACGTGATGGGCCCCGGCGCGGCCGCCCCCGGGCAGGAGCACGCGGGGCGCGGGGCGGGCGGTATCCTCTCCCCCGGTCCCTGCGCCGGACTCGGGCCGGCCGCGCGGGCGGCGCTCCCCCCTCGCCGACTGCGCGCCGCCCCCGGGGGGCGGCGGTGAAGGACCTGCCCGGCGCCCCGCTATTTATTCGCCCCCCACGCCCCCTTCCTCCTCCGCCCCGCTCTTTCCCGCGCCGCGGGCGGGCCATGGCTGGCGGCGGCGCGGTCGGCCCGGCGGACGAGCAGTGAGGGCGGACAGAGTCCCCCTTGTCGTCGGGGCGCGGCCGCACCATGTCGGCCGTCGCGTACGTGGACTTCGTAGCGGCGCAGTGCCTGGTCTCCATCTCCAACCGCTCCGCCGTGCCCGAGGCGGCGCGGCTGAAGGTGCCGGGCGAGGGGGAGGCGGCCCGGGAGCTACGCGACCCCCGCGACGCCTGGAAGGACTACTGCGCCCTGCTGGCCATCGCCAAGAGCCTGCTGGAGCTGAACAAGTACCGGCCGCTGCCCGCCCCCTCCGTCTGCAGTGACAGCGTGGAGAGCCCCGACGAGGACGCGGGCTCCGACAGCGACGCGGCCACCGAGCAGGGTTCCAGCCCGCCCCGCAGCCCCCCGCCGGGGCCGCCCCCCCGCCTGCGCGCCGCCGGGGCCGCCCCTAAGGGGAAGCTGGCGGCCGAGAAGCGGCACAAGTGCCCCTACAGCGGCTGCGGCAAGGTCTACGGCAAGTCTTCCCACCTCAAGGCGCACTACCGGGTGCACACAGGTCAGCGGTGGCGGAGGGAAGGGGGCGGGAGCGAGCGCTTGTCCTCGGATGAACCCGGCCAGCGGCGCGCCCGGCATCCCCGCGCGCCCCCGCCGCCCCGCCGCGCCGCTCCGGCTCCGCTCGGGGCTGGCTCGTGTGTCCCCGGCTTGACGCCCCCCTTCTTTCCCCCGGCTCTCATCAGCGCCCCTTGTCCGGCGGGAGCCGGCGGCCGCCCCGGGCGGGGCTGCGGCAGCGCCTCCCGCCGCGCCCTGCCCGCCGCCCACCTGCGCCGGCCGGGAACCGGCCCGGGCCCCGCGGGCCGCGCGGGCCGGCGGCAGATGCCGGCGAGCGGAGCGAACTCGGCTGTCCGGCGCGGCTGGGAGGGGAGGATGGCGGCGGAGGCCCCCGAGTGCGCTCGGGGCGTCGGCGAGGGAAGCACCGGGGCGGCGGGATTCGGGTTTCCTGCCGCTGTAGGGTCAGAACTGGGCGCCCATTCCGCGAGGGAGGCGAGGGCAGCGCAGTCCCGCCCGCGCCCCTCTCGCTGCTCCCGCCGTCGGAAGCCGCGGCCTGGGCCGCAGAGTTGGCGGCGAGCTCTGCCCGTCGGCGGGGCTGGATGCCGCGGGGCCGTGGCGCCGGGGCAGGGGCTGGCGGGGCTCGGGAGGGGGCGGCGGCCGCGTCTCGCTGAGCCCGGGCGAGCGGCACCTCTGGGGCTGGCGGACACACCCCCTCCGGCGGGCGGCACGGGCGCGCCCGGGAGCGCGGCGGCGGGAGCCGGTGTCGGCGCTGGAGCGGAGCACATCCCGGGCCAGTGAGGCGCCGGACAGGGAGGACCGAGCCCGCTCTTGCCGGCGGCAGCGCCTCGCACTATCGGTTACCGAGATCCAGCTTTGACGCGTTCCACACGGGCTTCATTCATCAAGCTGTGTGCTCCCATTCCCGGCCCTCGCTCGGGCGCCTCGGAGGGTGTGGCAACATGGAAACCTGGAGATAAAACATATCTGCGGCAGCCTAGCCCCAAGGGGACAGCAGCTGCAGACTTCCCTGATCGTTTGTTGGTTTTCGTTTTGGTGGGTTTTGTTTGTTTATTTGTTTATTTTTAGACCTTCAGTGTAAGTGATTAAATAAAAACCTTTATAGGTCTGAATTGCTTTTGGGATCATAGTGGAGTACAAAAGGCTGCTTTAAAAATGTTCTGAATTGAAGGGTTGTGTTCAGTAACAGAAAGGCATGAATAAAATGAGACAAACACAACCAAGACATTTCATGTGCTTTACATCAGTTCTGTTAATGACGGTACCTTTTGGATTTTGTTGGTGGTGATGGTTAGCGGCGGTGTGATACAAAGTGAGTTGATCACCCAAGGAATGTACCGTCAGGCAGTGCTGTAGAATTTAATAAGGATTGGGTAGGATGTGGCCGCATCTGAGCTCCAGCTCAGGCTCCGTGGCTCCGGTTCACCGGTGTGCCTAGGTGTGCGTGCACTGCAGAGGAACAGGCTCGGGGCTCCTTGCCGAGCGGTGCTCTGCTGGCAGGTGTGCTGGGTGCTGCTCTGGAGGCTGGAGAGAAGGGGTAGGATTACAGGATATGGCTCAGCCATGAGCTCTGCAGTTAGACTTTCTCTCTGAGCTGGGAAAGAGGATGGTCAGTGGTGACCCTGTGCTGACCTCGTGACCGGTGCCAGGAGCTGTGTTACCAGCTCAGAGACTGCAGCTCAGATGCTCTTTTGGAGGCTGAGTGTAACTGGTGCTCTCCAAGATGTTGTCTCATAAGTGACAAAGAAAACGTTAGTATCATTTCCATTTACTACCCCACACTCAAATATCCACCCTGATAAGAGAACCAGAATAGATGTTGGCTGAGATAGCGTTCTGTGTGATGACATGTAAATTAATGTACTGTACAACCCACACAGCCTGCTGTAAGCAGTAGTGTTATAATAAGTACTGCTCAAGTGGTATGAGGTTTAGCATGTGCTGCTCCCAAGTGGGTGGCCTTAGCTCCAAGTATGAGGCATTTGACTCAGAAACACTGATGTACTGTCGTGGTAGTTCTGTGTGGTTAAAATCGCTGCAGACATCCAGGAATAATGAACTTTCAGAGCTTCCTAATGTGAAGTTAATTGTAGCTAACTGAAATCCTAAATGATACTGATAATGTTAATTGTCTTTATAGATGACAACAATTCCTTAGCAACAGTGGGATTCGATAGGACCTCTGGAGTTATTAATAACTATATATTACAGAGCATTAATGGGCCCTCCTTACTACCATTTTATTTCCTTTTTTTCAAATAATGTGTCTCTCTGCCATTTTTCACCCAGTCACCAACTAGGATACTTGCTGCAGTGTAGCCTTTAGTGGAAATAGGTGCACAGCCACCAGTTGAAGCTTCCTGGTATTAATTTTTAATATTTAATCCCAGTATTTCTATCTTGGAAAATGGCTTAAGGATTTCTGTTCACACCTGTGAACTTGTGCGTACTCACAGTTCTCCTTAATCATTAGTCCTAACCAAGCAAGTTGGGAAGCTCTAGATCCTTCTCTTTCTGTGTAGTGGTTGGGCATCTGAAAACTCACCAGTTCGTCTTTGGTAGCCTAATGAAAAGCAAGAAACAAAATACCAAATCAAGGTAGAAGGGTAGAAGGCTTCTGATGCTCAGAGGTTAGAGGTCTCTATCTTATTAACCATTCTTTAAACTTGTTGTTTCAAAGATCACATATTTCAGATACTAAAAATGTCTATATAACTGTTTGCTTGAAGTTTGGGCCTTTGATAATGCTAGTTCAATTTCCAGGAGGCCCAAATTAGCCATCCATCAGAAGCTGTCTTTTGAGTTGATCTTTACAGGAAAAGATCAGCAGATGGCACTGCACGTCCTGCTTGTGCAAGCAGTCCCCTCGCCTGTGCTGCCAGGCTGAGGTGAGACCCAAGCCCTGGAAGTCGAACAGAGGCTGGGAAAAGGTGAAAGACCCATCTGAGCAAGAAAAAGACAAGCAACAGCAGATAAGCAGAGTTACTTCCAAAATTAAGAAGAAACAGACATTTTCTAAATAGGTGGGTTTAGAGGTTTGGGTATGACAGGTGTAGGTGTGTAGCGTTATCATTAGCCTTAAAGATGGAGCAGGGGGAACAGCTTCATACAGAGGGATGTGCAGGCCAGAAGGTTTCCAGGGAAAATGAAGGCATACAGCAAAAAAGCAATCTCAGTCAGGAGGCCTGGCCAGGGAGTGCAGGGCAAAGGACAGGGAGAGAAAATGGCAGGAGAAACAAGCTGTACAAAATTCATGTTTGCTATGATAGTATGAATATAATCCAGTTAAAGGGCGCATTACCACTGACACTAGATCTTCTCTGTTCCTCCTTCCTGACCAGAAAGGTACCATGAAAGTAGCTTGTGAGATGCTTCCTCTTACTGGACTTTTAGGTGTGTGCTTGCCTGGGGAAGCTGGGGATTGATGGGAATTCCACATACACATCAGATGCCCTTAATTAAGAGTTTAGATGCTCAAAATCCAGATGTGGGAAAGTTCTCCCTCTTCAGCTCAGCTTTTCAGCCAACTGTATCATCATGTAAACTGGATCCAAACGATGCAGAGAGTTTTGTAACTCCAGGCAGCTGATGCACTCTTAAGTGCTCTCAGCAGGGCTGGGAAGCAGGGGCTGGGCAGAGGTGAGAGCCCACAGGCTGACAGTCTGCACAGGGAAGTGGAGGAGCATTTCCAGCTGCCTGTTACTGCTATCCAGATGTCGTGGTGTTGGACCAGCCCCTGTATTGGTTTGGTTTAACTGTACTGCTTTGTTATTTGTTCTAGATTATCTCACTCATCGGACTGTACAGGTGCTGGTATGTTGAGAGTCCTCTGCTCACCGAGATCTTTCTCAGTAATTTTGTTTGAGCATAATCTGAAATACAGCGTTTTAAGACCTTCCTGTCCAGCTCATGCCATGTCACTTACCCAGATCCTTTAGAATAGGACCCAAGAGCAAAAAGTGGAGCCAACCACAGATTTTTTGTTAAATTCAGATTGCCGTGTGAAATACCATGGTTAAGGAAAATGCACAAATTGCTGGAGTTCTAATGGGCATGTTTCCAGGTCTTGGAGAAACATGATGATCCTGACTGGGAGCCTTGCCAGCTGAATAAGGTAGGTAGAAATCGTGAAGATTAGGTTCAGAATTGTCCAGTTCCCTGTTGTCTTTTTTTCTGATAAAAATTTAAGATTTTAAGCAAGTGTATGTGTCAATTGTGGGAAAGTGCTCCAGAAAAGTTTATCAATTGAGTCAGCATGACAAAGTTCACGTGTAGGACAGAAGCAGTGAGCAGGCATTATCCGTAAGAGCACAACTTCTGCTTCCAGATGGATGTGTTGAAATTGCAGTTTTACCGAGTTCTGCTCAGTGCTTGTGCTGCAGCACTGGAGACCATGTGGTGGGTGTCACTGCTCTTGTTAGCTTGTGTTTCTTGCAGCGCCAGCTGTTGGGATTGCTGCAGGAACTCCTTTGTTCCTCTTTGTTGGCTGCTCTGTTGTTGTGCACCAGGCTGCTGCTCCTGTGCTTCTGGCCTTGAACAGCTTCCAAGCCTGCAGCTGGAAGAGCAGGGGAGGGCCAATTTAAGATTAAAGAAACAGGGTCTGAGGGAGTGATGGCAGAGAATACCTCAGACACTGTACACTTGTGGTAGTGCAGTTCACCATCTGTATTCAGGTTATGATTAATGTGCACAGCCTGAGAGCACTCCATAAATACTTTAAACTTGAGGGAAAAGTCTGTTGAAACACTGGCTAATAAATTCAGAGTGAAATATCATAAGTTACAGTAGCTTTCTGAATACATGTGAAATTGGATTCCTCCTTTCCCTGTCAAAGCTGTTTCATCCTAGCAAGGAAATTTGATCATTTGTATTGGACAGGAGCTTCTACCCAATGTCCTTTGTTCCCAGGTAAGTGCACTAGGTATGTAAGCACCAGGCTAGGAGTTGGTGTCTCTCCATTGTTGTTGTTATTCAAGTATTACTGTAAAATGGAGGACGTTCACATGAAGATGAGCTGGAAAGGAGAAGAGCTAGGAACTTGTCTCACATATCTAGGAATGTACTGCTGAGGGCTCTTGCCTTAGCTACCAAAGCACGGATTTTACTCTCTGGTGAGGTTTGGAAAGATCTTTCCCAAGTAGCTTACCCGAGTGCTCTCTCTCTCTGTACGTTTGTGTGTATGGAGGCACAGTCCCCCAGAGAAAGCCTTCTGTAGCACGGTTAAAGGAGGTTTGTGCTCTGACGGAGAAGCTGAAAGGGCATCTCTTGTGTCTGATACTGCATCGCAGTGGGATAACAGCAAGACAGTTTTCCTGGAATTTAGGCTCGGCAGCAGAAGGTTGTAGCAGGTGGTTTTGCATCTGGACTTTGTTTGTCCAAGCAGCTGCTGACTGGTAGTTTAAGAATGTCAGAACACCCTAAGTACTTGCTGAAGGCAGCATTTTAATACTTGAACCAACCTGTTGTGTTTAATCCTAAGTCCTGGTGGACTAAACCCCTTGCTGGAACCCAAACATCTGTGCCTATCCCATCTTTTTGGTCAGTTGTCTGCTTAGATGACCATGGTTTAGGTGCTCCAGACAGCGTTGGTTTAGGCATATGGTCCCAAACATGCACACTGCTGATCTCTCTCTGCACCAGTATCTGTACCTGGTTGGCATGTGTTTTAATGATCTGATTTGGAATATCTCAGAAGAGGAAAAAGCCTGCTTGAAAGGCCTCCAGTCTGTCTGCCCAGATGATCTATCTTCACCAGAATATCTGGCATGTGGACACTCAGTCAGTCAAACTCCAGTGTCCCACAGGAAACTGCTCATTCAGTGTGTGGGGCAAATCACTGGGGAGAAAGTATATCTGAGATGGCAGATATTCTGTGTGTAAAAGCCACCATGAGCTGCAGCTCCTAACCTCAGTCATCCACGCATAAAGCAGAGTTTTGTGGTGAGGAGGCAGATGACTAATCAGGATACCACTACTACCTGTACTTATGTTAATGAGCCTGCTAATGCCCACTCTGTATTCATTTTTCAGAATTTTTATTTCTGTGTTAGACTGCAGTGTGGGAAAATCTGGAATGTCCCAGGGTAGGGGAAAAATTTTTTTTTTTTAAACTATTCAGAATAAAATAAAATCGACCTGCCATAGGTCATAAAAAGTAGCTTGGATATAGAGTTTAAACTTGCCCAGAAAGAACAAACTAAACATTTGTTGTAGAGGGTGGGGAGAAAGAACAAGTTGAAAATGGCAGGTGTAGCAAGAGGGCTAAGATTAAAAGGATCTGCAAAGGCCTTTACATCCATATGGGATTTAAAGGAAGCTAGGGTTGCAGTAGTTCTTTAGACTGTAGAGAAGACCTGTGAAACACCACTGTTAACTTAGAATAAACTGTCTCATTCTATTCCTGGTGCCACACACCGCAAAGAATGGGAGTCTGCAGATGCACCTGTTCCTATACCTATAAATCAGTTTCTCATTCACTTTTTACTTCTGTAAGGTGCTCTGGATACATATGTGTATACATACTCATTTTTTAAAGAAAATTATTCACCTCTTGTGTCTGTTGTGTTAGGATCCAATCACACATGGTTTCAGATTATCATGATGTACCTTTGACCATTTCTTGATGGACAATCCCATCGGAGGCATAATGTAAAAAGTCAGTAGCATACAGCCACTAAGGGAAGCAGTGTATAACAGCACTGCATGTTGATGTTTCAAGCTTTAGCGTTACTACCCCCAAAACTAAGGGAGAAGAATCATAAGGGAGATGCGCGCCTTGCCTGAGCTGGCTCAGAAATCCGTGTCTCCAGATGGAGGCAGCACCCACTTGCACTGCGGCTCTCTCTGCCACTGCCTGCTCAGCAAGCAGATGAGTTGCAAACTTGTTTTCTCAGAGGGCTCTTCCACACACGTCTCTGCTGCTGCAGAAGGAAAGCACGTCAAATACCATCTTTGTAGAGTGGATGGCTATCTATCACATGCCATCAGCCATCTCTGCCTTGCTTTAAGTGCTTCCCAGAAACACACTCCACGCCTGCCTTGCACCTATTGAGGCTGTCACTGAGGTGCCATCTCTTTGGGCTGCTCTCATCCCTTATAGCTTTGTGACCAAGGGGAGACATGAATTCTTGGGCTCGGAGGTGAGCCCTGAGGGCCTGGGAAAGCCTCCCTCCCCCTGTCTCTGCTCTGAGAAGCTTGGAGTTTAATACATCTAGGTGTCAGGGACAGTGCCTACTTTCATATAGGAACTTCCAAAGTGGCTGTGACATCTTCTGCAGGTTTGTATTGCTGAGGTGATAGAGTCATTCTTTACTACTGTTCTTGGGAGCTCTGCAGTGGATGGGGGGCCGTGCTGGTGGCATCCTGATGCCTCCAAGGGAGCATGGCCACCCATCTCTGGCCGTGATCCCTGCTGTGTCCCATCCTCATGCACAGCAGCTTTTCTGTTGGTAGCAAGGTGTCTGCACCATGACAGGCTCCTGCAGCCTTTGTATCTTGCCCCAGCTGGGCCCAGGGTTGATTCCCTGCGGAGTACAGTACCAAAGCACAGCAGGTGAGGTGATCCTCATGTGATCCTGAGCAAGCCGTGCCTTTCCCTAAAGCTTTGTGCCTACACTGCATAACCTCAGAGTGCTTTCCCCTGGCATGTGCAATGGATGTGTGGGGTAGCCATGGTGGAGGTCATGCTGCTCCTGTCACATGTCAGAGGGAATTCCAGAAGCAGGGCTTCATTTTCTCTTCCCAAGTGAAATTCCGGGAGGGTGTGGGGGCAGAGTTCAATTTCTTAAGGACTGCTTGAGGCCAGATTTTAAACACTACTTTTAGACACTCGAGTTGGATACTACCATGCCGAAAATAGGTGCTGCTCCCCAAAGACTGATGCAGCCTAAGCACCTAATCTTCCTGTTTACAGCTGGGAATTTCTGCAGACTGAAGAGCTGTTCTGGGGGAGATGGTTGGAACTGTGGTTTCCAGAGATGAGGCAGGATGCCTCAGTTGCTCCCACTGCTCTGGGGTGTCAGTGCCTGACACAGAGGCATACACTAGATAGCTCCACAGGTGCAAGATGTGTAGCAGTCCTCCCACGCTCCCGGGGGGCAAGAAAGCTGTTCTGCACCTCCCACTGCCACCTGCTTCCAGGAGCTGTGACAGAAGCCATGAGATAGGTTGCAAAAGAGCAGCACAAGTGAAACACTTGCCTCAGATGCTAAGGGCTGGGCAGGGGTGGTTTTGTGAGGCCTCCCTACAGCTCCTGGTGCTGCTCCACAGTGGAGCTGTGGCTGTGGCATTCAGGCACCCCTGACCCTCCATGCTGTTTTAATTAATTTGTTTTATACAGGCAGTGGTTGTTCAGAAGGTCTTCCATCCGTGTCAAAATGCGTATGCCAGGGAGCTGAGAAATGCATTTATAACAAACAAAGTAGCCCTGGCTCACGATGGCTGGCAGCTCTGCCTCCACCAGGCTTGGGCAGGCAGCTGGTGTGGCCTCCTGTGCTCCGTCCTTCTCCCCTGACCGAGAACCAGCATGGCCATGAGGCCCAGGAGCAAGCGCAGGGGCAGAGCCACAGGGCTGTGCTGTGACTGAGGCAGTGCCACTCACCCAGCTCCGCTCCAGGGCACGCTGGTTGGTCGGGAATGCTTTGTGTTGAGCAGCACAAAGCATTGGGAGCCCAAACAGTGAACCATTATTTAGTGAAGCTTACTAGGGCTTTCAGGGCCCCTGGTGTAACTACACCTCAGCTAACCTGGCCTGTCCTTATCCTCCTTTGGCCTTTTGGATGTCATCAGTGAGTCCCTCCCTGCAACTCTACCATACTTTGTGTGGACCATTGTCCTCCTGGATTCAGGGCTGTTCATTCAAGTCTGTAGCTTTTTGTCCCTGCTGTTTTATCTGGGGAGAACTCCAGGACCCACTTTGTAAATCACTCCTTTTCTGTTGATCTCTGAATGTAAAGTGAGCTCACCTGTTGTACCAAACCTCATAGTACTAAGAAATACTGGAGTTCCTTCCAAGCTGGAAGACCCCTGGGATAGTTTTTGTATTTCATGGTTATCTATAAATAGCTGTTATAGAGCTGCCATTTATATTCCCTTCAGGAGGCTCTGAAGAAGGTAAATGAAAGGGATCAAACCTGCAGCAGTGCATGGTGGAAATCTTTTGTGTGAAGTTAAACAACTTCAGTTTCCATCTGTGCTGTGTACTAGGGTCAGCTTTGCTGCTTTGGAGGCACTGTGTGCCTGAAGGCAAGGCCTACGCAACCCACAGAGGTGAACTGTAGGGATGTGGAGTGCCAGGAAGATGACGTGGACTGCTCTTCAACCCTTGCACCCTTGTTTTGTAAAAGCAAAGTTGTGGTGTCATTTAGGTTAACGTGTTTGGGTTTGTTTTTAATCATTATAGCAAACATTTATTCCAATAGAGTGGGAATAATGAGGTGTTTTTCCTGTCTTCAAATCAGCTGTCTAAGAGACTGATACTTGCTGGGACACCTTGGATTTCCAGAGGAAGGGCTGAAAGGGGAGCATGGGACTTCCCTCTGCAGGTGCAGCAGTTTTGCCCTCCATGTTTACAGCCCTGAGGCTTCACTGTTCTCCCCAGTGCCTCCCCACTCAGCTCTTCCTGGGATCGAAAGACTTGTCCTAGCTAAACAATTTTTTTTTTGCGTCATTTTCTAACTGTTACAAATAATTCAGTAGAATGGGAGTGTCAGAGGAATATTTCAATCACACCTTTCCCAAGCTACGGTAGTGAGACCAATATGAAAACATACAGGCAAAGGCAGAGCTCATCTCTTGTTTTGACAGTCTTCAGGTCATGTAAGGTTCTGCACTAGAATGTGAGTTTCGTGTGTTTGGAGGAATTTTTGACTTCTGTTGGAGGCGAGAGTGAAACCTGATGAAGTGAGTTATCAACAACTCCGCAGACGTTGGCACCATGGCAGGAAACAAAAGCAGCTTTTCTCCCTCAGCAGCATGTGCTTTGGCTCCTCGGCAAGGCTGGCATGTGCCGATCTGCAGTCCCCCTGCCCGCCATAATCTCTCGCCATCCTTTCTTGCCCACAGGTGAGCGACCATTCCCCTGCACGTGGCCCGACTGCCTTAAGAAGTTCTCGCGCTCGGACGAGCTGACGCGGCACTACCGCACGCACACTGGCGAGAAGCAGTTCCGCTGCCCGCTCTGCGAGAAGCGCTTCATGCGCAGCGACCACCTGACCAAGCACGCCCGCCGCCACACCGAGTTCCACCCCAGCATGATCAAGCGATCCAAAAGGTCCACCTCCAGCAGCTCCTTGTGAAGGCAGGGCTGGCCCTGGGGAAGGAGTGGAGGAGAGGCAGGCTGTGGCGAGGGTGCAGGCGGTGGGGCCAGAACACGAGCATCCACTGCGCTGCCGGTCACCCTCGCTGTCCAAAAGCACATGTAGCCGGCATTTAAAAAAAAAAAATTACTCAGTATCCCCCTCCCCATCTTCCACCTCCTGGCTCTGCCCCGAGAACAGTCTGGAACAAGTGGACTGTGGGGTGAGAGGAGGGAAGGGGCAGCCAGGGAGGAGGGACCACCTCTTCCAAGGTGTGCATTGATACTGGTGTACGTACATGGACTGGGCGGTCTGGCCTGTGCCACCACAGTAGCATGACCCCAAAGTCTTTGTGATTGCTGTGTCATGAACATGTTTTGTTGAACAGTGTAATGCTGCTTGTATTTAGAGTCTGTCGAGTAAAAACACTTTCCGAGTCACATAAATAATTCAGATAAAAACTCCATAGCACATTGTAGAAGTGAGTTTACTTCTGTGTATCTTCTGCGTTTCTGCACTTAAAGAGACTATTAAGAGAAACATTACATATGTTACCAATAGTATCTGATTGATATACTGAGATAAGGTGAATTTATACTCAATAAGGCCCATTAAAGTAAATAGGTATTTTTAACTTTTCTTTGTATTAACTATACTTTTGAATATCAGCTGGATTTTTCCAGTAAAAACATGTATGTTTCAAGAAAATACTTAAAGCAAAAAAAATCCCCATCAAGAGCTCAGTAATTTTCTGACTGTGTGTGTATTTAGCTCTGTTATTTACTTACCTGGAAGAAAACAGCTCAGCCTAGATTATGTGGCGGGCATGTGGGAGCTGAAGCGTATGTCTCTCATATGATCCCATACTTTACTTGTCAGTAATATAGTACTGTACTACAGAAATGCCACTAACAGTGCTTTATTCTGCTGTGGTTTGTTTGAATGGGTGCACAAAGCAGCTACCATCTTTACAAACTGCTGCTTTTTAAAAGGCTTTTTCTCTTCCTACACTTGCCTTAAAGATTTATTCTCTTCATACCATGGCCTAACTCCCTTGGAGTCCTGGGAATTGTGTGTGCTTATGGAGAGAGTAGACCTTTTCTTAAGAGCACTCGGATAATGGAAACACCTAAAATTACTGTAAGGAGCTCTTTGGAAGGGCTCCTGTATCTCTTGATTGATCTTTCTTTGGAGTATGGGGGAATACCACAAGCTAATTTGAAATATAGAAGGTGTCTTGCAATACTCCTTTGTGACATAAGCTTCTCTTAGTACTTTGTACCTGTGTCATGCATGGCACGTCAAATGGTGATAAAAGCAATGTTAACTTTTATTTTAAAGCTATTTTTTGATCTTTAAAAGGAGCAGAAAGACCACTGAATGAAAACTTTTAGATGTGATCATTAGTGAATATTTCAAATTTTTGTATGTTAAAAGCATGAAATTTAAGATGTTATCAGTGATATACTTTTTCCCCTCCCCAGCTGCATAATGGGGGAGAATTCTGTTTACACATTATTTTTTTCCAGCAATGTTCTTCTGTTTGATTTTTACCCCTTCCTCCAGAAGAGGAAGGGGAGGTGCAGCCCTACTAGAGACTTAGGGCCAAATTAATTTTGTGAGTATTTACACTGAAACCCAAAGTGTCTCCACTGCAGATGAATTTAGGTCATCTTGTAAAATTTTGTACATAAAAGATCTTGTTAGCACACCTGCAATTACAGTATCTTATTGTTTTATCTGATAAAAAGCTTGCTTCCTAGAAACAAACATAAAAAATTAACTCGGAGAGTAGAGTGTTTTCCTCTACAGTTGTATATGGCTTTCAGCATTATAGAAATCAGTTTGCATACTGTGTTTTTACCTGTGTAGTTCATGATAGATTTCGTCTATGTGAAGAGAACTTCTTTTAAAGCATTGGGGATATTGAATAGTCTATGGAATAAAAAGGGATGTGTTTTCTTCAGTGAAGACATCAGGAAACCAAGCACACTTTCTACCTCCGTTTCAGCTTTTTGAAACATTTATTTTAGAAACCAAACTTTAATTTCTCGTATTCAGATTGAGTCATAGGGACATAAGTTCTTTGTAATAAAATCTGGTAGTGTTGGTATTTTTATTGATCAAGAAATACAGAAAGTATTCGGCTTACCAGTACTGTTAATGCTGCCTTGTGGAGTAGAGTCAGGGCCATGAGCAGCCCGAGGAGATTCAGAGGTGCATCTTTATTCATCTTTGTTCTTCTCTCTGAAGATCAAGCTAGATTTCAAGTCTCTGTCCTGCAGTCTGGATTGCTGCCATTTTGTGGGACAAATACAGCACTTGGCAAATTAAAGCCTGATCCTGTGAAACACAAGGGATCCTCACATCCAATCACCCACAACTAGAAGCCACAGCTGATAAGCAGCTCCTAAATCAGTATGTAAACGTTTTGGTCACTTAGCTACCAGGATTAACTGATATATGGAAGTAAATGGCCAGCTTTACAGTATCCATGTTGTGTATTTGGGGTAGAATGCACACTTAAAGAAATGTTCCTGCAAAGTCTGAAATAGGCAGGAGGTACTTTAGTCCATGGGACAGTGGGACATGCAAGGCATGTGTCACCACTGGCAGTGACAAGATCCTGTTTCTGAAAAAAACCCTTCCTGAATGGTAGTGTATGCTGTATTTCAGCATTGGACAGACAGGATTAATGTGATTCATTAATCTCTAAGAGAATGCATTGGGAATTACCAGGTTTGGGGATATCATTGTACTGTTTTGTTAATTTGATTTGTTTTGTTTTTTTCTTTCAGTAAAAGCAAACAATGGCTTTAACACCTAAAACAAACTGCAGGTTAGATCCTTGCATCTTGAAGTTAAGTTTTGAATAGTGTTGCAAGTGTTGGAAAAGAAAAGGAAAATCAGGTTCTCTAATACTGTATGTACTTGTTGTACTATTTTGGAAGTACTTAATAGTGCTGAAGTTAGGACAGCTCCTCTCCTTGATTAAGAAAGTCCATTAGTATAGAGAAGTCATGGATTTAAAGGTATAGCTATATAACATACTTCTTGAACTTTCTTCATGACCGACATTACAGATCTGTTCTCAGCTTGCAGATGGACTTAGGCCAGCATACACCAGACTGGACGCATACTTAAAAATGCTGTTCTACAAACCAGTGATGTGTAACACTGTAAAATACCAACTCCCAATAGTTTAATCAGTTTTATTTTTGTACAGTATTCGTATTCTTTATAAGTTATTTTGCTGTCCTGTTTTGTAAATCACATGAAATTGTAAAAAAAGGAAAAGAAAAAAAAGTAGGCATAGGTGTTTTTGTACATATGTATATATATATTGTCCAAATAAAGAAAAAAGGAATAAAAAATCTAAACTTGGTCTTGAATGACTGGAATCAAGCAGTGGTCATGTAAACCAGCCTGAATGACCACAAAAAAAAAAAAATACTGCACATTATGAAATTCATAGTTTGAGCAGTGTGTGAACCAGCTTAAAAGGTCAGTGTTGCTAGTTATCATTTGGCTTGGATTGTCTTTCTCTACCTTTCCAGTGTGTTTTCCCAGGCATTCCTTCTAGAGACAAAACTTGCACTCAGGAAGAAGTGTCCCATCACCTGCATCCTCCAGCTCGCTAGAACTCTGTCTCCCACTGCTCCTTGGCCTTTGAGCTCAGAGTGGTGCTCTCCCTCACACCACGCACCTGGTCTGTGAGCAAATGATGCTGCATCCACACTACTGCCTTGAGCTTTCCATGGCTTTGGAGGATTCACTGGTATATGGAGATAAAGAGCATCTGCTTGGCCTCTGAAAGAGAAAGGCAAGGTACCCTGTACCAAAAAGCTCCCTGACATGCACAGTCATGGGCATCACAGTCACTGAAAGCACCCACTTACAGGAACTTAACCAGGTGTGTGGGCACATGGCTCAGATATGACAGCAGGGTGAGCCCTGGACCTGAGGGAACATGCCATCTTCCAGCAATGCAGGCAGGGACAAATGGGTGGAAGATTGCCATCTGCAGCTGGAACAAAATTTGTAACTAGCTTCCAGACTTTACTCAATGCTGAGTTGGAGTTTTCTCTTCTTGTGTTGGATGGCTAGAAGACAGATAAAAAAACTCAGCATAATGTTTTTTCAGCTTGTCATTGATTTTATGAATAAGGGACACAGGGCTGTGGCACTGGCCTCATTCCCTTGCAATCCCATCATAAAAGACTTTCCACAAATTTACCATTCTTTATCTTAAACCTTTTAATATTTGGTTTTAGTGCTGTAATTTGAACAGCTACCTAGTGTAGAGGAGGCCTTAGAAGAATGTTTCCAACCACTGAGATGTAGTACATTTACAGAGGGGTCTTGCCTCCAGTGGTATAAATTCTGACTAGGAATGGGTATGTCATGCAAAGTCTTGGGTGCACCACAGAGGTGTTGGCATGGGGTAGCATGGCCCTGAACTAGATCTGCTGATTCTGAGAGCAGTTTCTACAAGGTTGTAAGGGTATCCTGTGATTTCATTTCTCCTCTCTGCCAAGGACAAAAGAAAGGAAACATGCCACAAAATGTCTTAACAGTCTAATTAAATGCCTGCAGAGTGGTTCAGGAAGCTGCATACAAGGACGGCTGGCTTTCTGAATCTGTCAGCTGGGTGACCTGTACAATTTAGATCTCCACAGGAGTCTATAACAATGTTGTTCAGCATTCACACTTCCAGGGCTGAAGAGTCTGTGAGGTTTTATTAATGCACCAGAGCTCTGTAACAACCACTGCTTTCTCAATGACTCTTGCTTTGGAAGCAAAACTTTCATGTTGAGCTCCTCACACTGCTCAGCCACATCGGAAAAATTTCTTCATCAGTAACTTAATGCAAACATCTAATTGTCAGAACACTCCACTTACTCAAGTACTGTTTATGGAACTCCCTTAAAGGAGAGGAAGCTTTCCCAATGGGAAGAATTTTTCAGCTACCATGCTTTCACTGCCATGCTGTCCTCAGCTAAGAAACTCTCTGGCCTCTAAAACACCTCAAACACTTCCACAGGTACTGTGGAAATCTTCCCATTTCAAGAAGAGAAGATCTTGACTGACATAAGTTCTAATCCTTAGCAGACATTTATTTCTGTATGATTACACACAGTATTTTTCTGGCTCATCCATGGCTTATGGGTAAAAAGAGTCCGTATTGCTTTCAGGTTGTACTTTTGAAATTGCTACAACTATTGCTGTATTTTTAGTGGCTTGTGACCTTCAATTCATAATTAATAAACACCCTATCACTTTTCATATCAAACCCCATCACTGTCTGTTTCATAATGCCTACTGCCTCTTAGGCCACATAACGCCTGCGTGTCTGCACAGTGAAACACAAGGTACAAAGGAAATGGAATGAATAAACCATAGCACAAACGAGAATCACTGAGTACATAAGGGCAGTTCACCATTCCAAGATCCAACAATGCCCTCTTGGGATTCAGAAATGAAGAAATAAACCAAAGGTGAACAGAAAAGTTTTGGACTTTCCCAATGGCTTTTTCTTTCTCTTGTGGCTAATGGTCAGGGACCAGAACGACAGCAGCAGAAGTTTCAGAAGACACAGATGTAAGGTATATTAGAGCTTCCCAGAAGCACCACATACAGCCATGTGGGCTCTTCTGTTGTTAATGACTGTTTTGGTGACTTTGAACAGTGTTCCCAAGCAGAAAGCACATTTTAAGGGCCTATGAAAACTCATGCATAACTGCTCTCTCAAAAAATACAAGGGAAAACCACTGTTAAACCACTGTTGTATTACTAGCCTGTGCAATGCTGGTCTGCTTTCCTGAATTGCATGAAATAAGCCAGGCCTCTGCTTTCCTGAATTGCATAAAATAAGCCAGGCCTTCTAAATTCTTAGAAGCTAAACTACACTCAACTCTTACATCTAATAAGCCATATTTCTTAGGCACATCATTCTTAAACAAACACTTCAAGGGGGACAGCCTTCCTGTAAATTTATTCAAACCAAAATAAAGGATTCTCCCCAATATAAGCTACTGCGAGGATTTTTAATGAACGTACTGATTTCTGACATACTGATGCTTAGGGAATTGCCATGCACACTTTAAACATAATAGGCCAAAGTCAGTATATTTTATACAGCAAAGTGCATTTTAAATTCTACAAAAATTCTGACCAGAAAGTCCTTCATGGATGGTACAGTTCAGCTCAGAAGCAAACATAAAGCAGAATCAGATTCTTCACTGCTGGGGCCCACAGAAAACTGTAGTATTAGTGGCTTTTCACCAGAACAGTCCTTTAAGCTTCACTGCAGGAGGACAAAGCGAGGCTGGTACTCTTGGTGGTAATCTGAGATGTCCCTTTGCACTCCTTGTACTGATCATCTGCTTTGGATTTGCACCATGTTTGTAATTCCTCAGGAAAATGAACCAACAATACAATAGGAAAATAACCAACAAAACAAGTAAAAACCCTGCAAAAAACCCCAAACCACTAAAACAAACAACAAAAAACCTGCAAAACCCAACCATCCAAAAAAACCTTTATTGTCCATGAAAACCTATACCTGACCCAAGCTGAGGTAAACCACTGTCAGTGGATTGCAGTTAAGGTCATGCTGTGTAATGTTCACAGTCTTTGGTTACAAATTGGGAAGGGAGAATTGGACATCTTTCCCCTTTAAAATACGTGATCCAGATTCTTTTGAACAATCCATGTTCATGTTCACATGTTACCTGTGCACTCTTCAGCTCTCAGTTCTTTTCTATGGCTCCCTGGAATATTCTGCCACCATTTTCTGAGTTATCATCCCTTCCCTTCGTCTTGCTTCCTGCAAAATCAACTTTGTCCACCTCTACGCATGGCTTCTTATCCCCAAAGAAGTCTGTCATTCCTTTCCAGCTAACTTGCCATGTTCTCATCACCATGCTTTCCAAAGAGGTCAGTCTGTAAGCGACTTGCTCTTCTGTGAACACACAACAAGAGAAGATACTTGTCAAGATCTCATTTAGCTCTGGATGCAAAAATGACAAGTGCAACACCATGTTTTGAGATCAACACACGCTGTTGTTGTGGGTTAATCCTGAGCAGCAGCTCAGGGCCACACGCCCACTCTCCCACTATGGGATGGGTCAGAGAATCAGAATGGTAAAAGTGAGAAAACTTCTGGGTTGAGATAAAAACAGTTTAATTTGGAAAGCAAAAGCTGTGTGCACAAGTAAGGCAAAACAAGGAAGTCATCCACTACCTCCCATCAACAGACAGGTCGGTGTTCAGCTATTCTCCCAGAAAAGCAGGGCTCCACCACAAAGAGCTGTTACTTCAGAAGACATAGCTCCAACCACCCTTCTTCTTCCCCTAGCTTTTACTGCTGAGGACAATGTCACACAGCATGACATAGCCCTTTGGTCAGTTGTCCCACCTGTGTCCTCTCCCAGCTTCTTATAAACTTCTTGTGCTAGCAGGACAGCACGAGAAACCGAAAAGGCAAAAATGCAGTGCAAAGCACTCCCCAGGAGTACCAAAAACACCCCTACGTAACCAACAGCATTCTGATCACAAACTCAAAACATAACCCCATACAAACTTCTATGAAGAAAATTATCCCAGCCAGAACCAGTATAACTGCCAAAAAACCCCCACAGGCCTAGTGGGGGTAACAAATCAGCAGAAGATAGACTAGACAACAGGGGAATTACTTCCAAGAGTAACCAAGGAGCAGATTAGTGGAGAAAAAGTGGAGGAATTTGGTGGAAAGCATAAAGATGGGAATTGGTGTCAGAGGATTACACCACTTGGCAAGAGCTGAGCCACAGGAGAGGCTGATAGGCTGCTCTAGTGCTGCTTTTCACCTCTCTTACTTCTGCCTCTACTGTTGCTACTGCTCCTTATTTTTCCATGCTTTCCCTGCTGGCTTTCCACACTGCTACAGTCATGTCTGAAAAGCTTTCAGTGGCTAAAAATGTTGTCCTTCTGCACTTACCTCCCCTCTCCCTACTAGTTCAGCCTTGTCAGTGGCTGAAGTTAGCATCTAAGTAAAACGAGGTTATAGCAACTACTAGATCAGCCCCTGCTACAAGAACTGCCCTTTACCCAAACTACTGCAACATGCCAAGGACACTGTATCCATGAGCCTCCCAGAGGCATGGCTTTTGGCAAGCCTAGTCTGGGCGCAATGGCATAGAAATGTTGTGCTTTTCAGATGTTTAGGCAGGAGCAGGTGAAGAACTTTTTTTGGAGCAGAGGAGTTAACTCACTTCCACATATCCTTTCTCTCACAAATTATAGTGTACTTAATCGTGGTTTTATTCTTAATTAGCAAGGTATGGAGGGGAAAAGGGCTTCCATTACAAAAAGTTCTAGGAAAAGTAATTTTGGACACTGTGTTTTAGTGTGCAAGAAGTGAAAAGAATAATTCTGGCTCAGTTATTTACAGAGAAGCTAGACTGCCAAGGTTCCCCCTCCCCTGCTTCCCATGCTGTAGCTCTTCTGTCTGACACCTCCCATCAGACACTGTGCCAATCTGTTCTGGTTTAGGAATGGCACTCCCCAGTTTTTGCCCCCTCAAGACTCTCCAAACCCGACACCACTCTCTTGTTCAATTTTCCCCTCCCCCTGCAGGGGGAGTGTGTGCTGGAGAGAACTGGAGGCACAAAAGGCAAAGATCACAGGCTGAGAGATAAGAACTATTTACTGTAAACAAAAATGAGATAGGAAAATGAACAGTAACAGCAACAAACTCCCCAGTAACAGAAAATTTTGAAGACTACTTCTAAAACCAAGAGCTTTCAATACAGTGGACAGATAGACAGGCCTGTAGCCTCAATTATGTCAAAGATACTCTGGTTCCCAAATTAACTCTAGATCACAGCCTGAGTTTCAACACTTTTGTATCTTCTCTTCAGTACATGTGTTGGGACACTAATCATCATAGAAACTGCTCCAGGAGCTCATTTCACAGTCACACAACTCCACTGACTAACGCTGGCCTGCAGTAACAACAATGTGTGGTTCTCTGCTGCACTGAGGGCTCATCGATCTCTTCAAAAGAACAGTTACAATACTTCCTATTTAACACCTAACACCTGCCAGATCCTAGCTCTTATTTTGTAGTGGGTTATTTTATTTTGAATGCATGAATATCAAAGCCTGAAATACCAGTTTAACTAGCAAAGTTAATTGCCAGGATGCTGTTAAGAAAAACATCCACTGAAAGCAGATACCAAATTGCTGAATTTTACTTATTTAATAGTTAACTTAATAATCAGGACTTTATTTTAGGTCTTCAACATGCTGTTGTAATATACATTTCCAAATGCTTAACATTTATGGCCAACACTCTATTAAACATTTTTATGGCTTTCTGTTGAAAAGCAATTGACTGTACAGTCACTCCAATGCAGCTGACCCCTTGTAAAATCCTCCGGGGGTTTAAACTTACATGTCAAATCTGCAGCACTATTTTCTCTATCACCCAAAATGTATGAAGTTTTACTTAGAAAAATAAACACACAAGAAGTTATATATTGCTTAGTTTTACTTCTACAAACTCACTAGGCTCACTGTTTCAGGAAGACCTGGAATTCTGTTGGCCTCCTTGCTAAAAGATTTGCAAGAAAACCTTATTATTAGAGCACTACAAAATGAAATGTTACTATATTTATTTGTTAATTTTGAGACTAAGTATTTCCTCAACAATAATATATTCATATAATAATATTATTTATATTAATTTCAGGTT
This sequence comes from Melospiza georgiana, assembly GCF_028018845.1. Taxonomy (NCBI): domain Eukaryota; kingdom Metazoa; phylum Chordata; class Aves; order Passeriformes; family Passerellidae; genus Melospiza; species Melospiza georgiana. The sequence continues at coordinate 63,002,472 of NC_080465.1, read as the reverse complement.
TATTTTTACAAAACAAACCATTACAAACCACTCTTTTTCTACAGATCACCTGACGTAATTTTAAGAAATTGCATTTCAATAGGGAAATGGGACAATACCCACATCTGAGGTAAAGTAAAATTATTTACCAAAAGCAAATTCCAATTTTTGGAAAAATATCCCCAACTTCTAGAAAACCAACAGTCACAGAATAAGTCCAGGATAACCTAGAAAAACTACATGCACTTCTGATGTTGCATTAGCTGACAGAATATAAAAAAAAAGGAAATTTTTTATTTACACCTACAATTGAGAAAAGTAGGTTATCTGGAGAAAATGATCACTATGAAAGACTTGAAAAAGAAAACCATGCATTTCAAATCCATCAAACATTTGTGTAAGTTTTAAGAACCAAAGTTCACAATCATCAATTTTTTGAGGGTTTTCTTCTTTGACAATTTCTGAATTCTTGAAAGCCAGATGTTTCAATAAAGATATATAAAATACTTCTGCAGAATTAAGATTCAGTCATGTTTGAAAGGCGCCGCTGCTGTTTCTTGAAGCGCTTTAGGTTCCATTTGTATGTCTCCAGCATGAAAGGTCCATTGTAGACAAACAGCACAGTCATCCTGTCATTGTAAGTGAGATTCTGCAGGAGCTGGTGGAAAAACACAGAAACAAAAGTCAAAATAGCTAGATGTTCCCCATTATGTAAAAAAGCTAAATAAGATCTATGAAAAACCTAAGATCTCAAAAATATCACTATACTAGGATTACAACCTGAGAAATGAAGTGTATTTGTTCCTAGAAACCCCCTCAAGGGGACTCACTCTTCAGCCAATTTCCGTGCATGGCTATTCTTATTAGAGGAAAATTTTCATATCTAATCTGCACCTTCTTGCTGCCATCGACCTCATTGCTTTTTTACTGTATCCAGAGAATACCTCCACTCCTCTGTGGGCACAGAATAATGTTTTTCCCTTTTTTCCCCAGGGCAGGACAGGTGACAGTAATTGTACCCAAGTAAATCTATGTCTCTTTTCAGCCTTGTCCTTCTCTGAGCTAAGCAATTTCCATTAGTGGAAACTCAGAATGATCAAAATTACTTACAAGTTGCACTGCTACCTTCTGGAGTAAGTCCAGCGCCTGTACTACTTTTCTGAAGTGTAACAGGCAAAGCTGGATACTTATGATAATCCAAACTGTGCCAAACACAAGCCTAGCAGACAAGCCTAGCAAAGATGTCATGCAAACCACAGATTATAAACAGTGCTCAGGATGATGCTCAACTTGTCACTTCCCTCTCCCCAGTCATTTAGGCATTACACCAGATGCTGTTGTTGATTTTTCTCACTTAAATACAAATTTTTTTGTTTGTCTGTACTGAAATGAATCCTGGTTTTGATAAAATTTACCTAACCTAAGATTATTCAGAATTCCACTTTACAGCGAAAAAAGGATTAACTCCCAACATGGGAGTTATTTGTATGTTTAATAAACATAACGTTTCACCAGATTTGTATTAAAAACACTAATTTTCAAACCCACTTCTAAGAACATATTCAGTTCATCTACTCACTATGACAGCGGATCACAACTACTCAAAATACAGTATTCCCAATCAACTTTACTGCATATTAAATTATACCACTTCCCTCTGCAGCTTGCTTAAAAATACAACCACGGGAGGTGTCAACACACTGAAAAACAGGGTTGCAGTTTTTCCTGTATCCACTGGGTACACTCATGGAACTTGACTTGGTTAGACAAACTGTCACACTTTCTAGTAAGTGGTGACATATAGCAGGGGCTCAGGAACTGCAGGCAAGCCATGAAGAGTAGAGTCTGGCTTTCTCAGCCCACCCTGTGCAGCCTTTTTAATGATCTCTGATGCAGCCCACACAAACACTCTCAATCAAGTCAACCTTTACACAATGTGCTCTCTCACTAATTTTTCTTGTGACAGGCTATTGTAACTTGTCATGTCACCTGCTTATGGAGCAAAGAGGGAAGGAGGCACTTCAGCCACCTCTTCATAACCCTGTTTCTTGTTGCTGGATAATGCTGCAACATAGTCCTCAACTTCCCTATTACCATGACGCTGAATTTTTGTTTTTTTAAAGTTTGAAGATTTTTTAAATTATGCTCTCTCATTTTAATTTTGATCTTTCCTGGTTAGCTCTGCAGACTCAAATTTTGCCTGTCTCTATTCTTGGCAATTTGACAACAGACTCAACTTTCACATCAAACTCTGGACCCCAGACAGCAATTTTCTGCAACTCCTTAAATTTGGGAAGCATTAGTTAGTTGAGCTATCTTTCAACATCCAGATCATGCTGTTCTTTCTCTAAGCAGGAGAGTGCATGGAAAACCTGATTCAATAAGAATCACAAGAAGACAAAAGGGAATAGGTAACGCAGAGCAACAAAGAAGTAATGTGGTCAGGAAACGACCAAACTGCATGGAGGTAAGCATACCGCAAGATCAGAAGGAACAGCAAGCATTACCTTCCATCTCCTTCCAGCAAGGTAAATGCTATGAGGGGGTCTTACTCAGGCCCTTTCATTGCTACTTACTGAAAAAACAGGACGTATCAGCCAGATTTTCTAAAATACAGTGTATAAAGCGATACAAGAGTGATATCTTAATGAAAACCAGCACACTTACTGACTGCTTGTCTCCCTGATGTACGAGTAATATTTACTGTTTCAATTTGTCTTGGATCAAGTTCAACATAACATTAGTCTCTGTTAATGGCGCAGGTGGACAGCCACCTTATTTACCCCTTTCAAGACTTGGCACTGCATCACTGCATGACTAGTAAGTTAACTGCCTTTATTTAAATTTTGACTGAGGAGTACCATTAAACTGGTCACTCTCAGAGCACAGATCTCATCTTTTCTGGGCCTCTAAATCTCAGATTAATACAGGAAAATTATTCAAGTAATCATGTGGGACTCCTCTAGTTCTGATGTCAGCAGCACTAGCCTGCTCCTCCTCCAGTGTCCTCATCTGACTTGTCTGGAAGTTGGTCTCTGTTACAGTCTGAATTTTGTGTTAGACAGAGGCATTACCTTTTACAGCCTTTTCCATGGTAACCCTGTCCACTGGTGGCTAACACATGATACTTCCAGTGGGGGCCACAACTCCAGAGCAGGCTTCTGAGATGAGCCTTGGTCTAAGTTGTCTGAATTCTTGCCTGACTGTCCTTAAAATGGACAAATACTCTCTTTAATCCAAATTTCTTAGGTAAAACACAGGTAAGTTATACAGTGTTTATTGGTGTATTATCACACCAAATTCCACTCTCCTACACTTGACACTTCCTATTTAATTTTCTGCCACACACCTTTGGTGTAATGAGGAAGTACTGAGATGTCCTTTTTTTACAAGCAGTTTGCACAACCATTTCAAAAACTCTTCTCTCATTTGTTGGATCCATTCCCTGAAAAGAAAAAAAAAAGTCTGTTCTCTCCACTATGTCATAAGCATCTGTACACAGAAAGAGCAATACCACACCATTGATTCTCACCTGATTTATTTCATCAACAACCCTGAAGGGACATCTGTTGAGTTCTTGCAGAGCGATCAGGTATAACATAGTGGAAACAGTTTTCTCACCTCCACTATGATAATACGGAGTCAATTCATGAAGTTCAGTGCTACTGTGGAATTTGACTCTAATGCGAATTCCATACTTCTCATACTCCTCCTGTGAAAGCCAGTACCTTTAACACTCATTTTCTTTTTATTACAGCTTATTTTACAATGACATGCAAATTACAGGGTATTTGTACAAATGTACATGGATCTATCAACTACTCAGGATCAACTTAAAATCAAGATATTAATTCTGGTTCATCTATATATATTAATCCTATTTCATTTGTTTTCCTTAATTATTCTTTTCCTCCATGTCTACTTTTGTTACAGAATTTCCAACACCATTCCCTTTTCATGACTATGATTTATTAATTCCTGTTAAGAAAAGTTTTTATATGCAGTAAGAACATCAAAAAGAAAATAAAAATCTTGGACAGAAAAACAAGAAAGCAATGGCCCTATAAATCCCATTAATAATAAAAAAAAAAAAGCCTTAGGATACTATCAGTTTGAACAGTGGAATAATGGTGTGTGTGTAGGCTGTGTGGCAATCTGAACCTGTTTAAGTACAAGCAGTTAAAAATCCATCAACCACTGCTGTCCAAATCCAGGACAGCCATTTCCTTTTTATACTTCCATGGGAAAAATCACACACAAGGATTCCAGTGCTGGCTTTTCTTTAACAGGAAAGTGAAACTTGGCAGCAGCCTCAGCCAATGATGCAAGGTATCAGGATAACAGATGTGGCTCAAAAGAGGGACCATAAAATGAAATGCATTCATGCTTAAGATGAAAAAGAAATCTCCAGAGGACTCTCTAGGATTGCTGAAGTTGTTCAGTGGCCACGGAGTTCACTTGGTTGGTCAGAGCATGATACTAACAACATCAAGTTGTGAGTTCAATCCCTGTATGGGCCATTTACTTAAGAGCTGGACTTGATGATCCTTCTGAGCCCTTCCAACTGATTTGTTATTCTGTGAGTTGTTCTGATTACAATTTCACGTAAGGAGAAATAAACCCCAGAATCTAAGGTCTCTAAGCCCACTGTAATTTCAGATGCATTGGCAAAAGTAGGTTTGAAAAAGTGAAAATACAGGCTAGCAAACCAAATTAAAAAGATTGCTGTGAAACACAGCCACAATGGCATCAGTCAGACCTTGACAACTGCCACACAGTTGTGTATTTTGAATACCCGTTTGTATAACTGAGAGATTTTCCAAAACCTGACAAAAATGATGCTCAAAACTCCTTGTAGTGAATCGAGGAATGTGAATGTTATCATGGCTAGCAGTAGGAATTCTGGCTACTATGTTACCAAGGGAAGTCAGACTGTTCCCAGAGGAAGAGAGGCTTCTGCTAGAACATTAAGAAAGAACCCAGTGAAGTGTTTCACACAGTATCACAGAGTCGCTTTGGCTGGAAGAGGCCTCTGAGACCAGAGCCCAACCTGTGACTGAATACCAATCTGGGAAACAGACCACGGCACTGAGCGCTCTGTCCAATCGTTCCTTAAGCATCTCCAGGGATGGTGACTCCATCACCTCCCTCCCCGGTCCACTCCATGTTTAATCACATTTTCTGTAAAGAAGTTCCTCCTAATGTCCAATTCCTCTTCTTATCCAATGGTGACAGCAGGTAGTGTCACCAAGCACATCCACAGACCTCAAGATTCCTATAAGGCAGACTAACAGAGGCTTGAACTTCAGTGTCACAGAAATATCTCTAATAAAAAGTAAGTCAACCTCAAGAGTCTCTCTCTTCTTATCTACAGGAAAGGCAAAAGATTCTCCTGCAGAGAACACCAAGGAGTGCAAACTTGAGAAGAGATTATTCACCCTTCTAGACTGTGGCCACTGATCCCTTGAGGAAAGAAGTTTTACTCACTGGCACAGTACTGCTAGCTAATCTCTTAAAACTATTTGTGACATCTTTGCTATAGAAAAGCAAGACCTTCCAAAGAAGAGATTCAGAAAGGCACTCCTTTTGCTTTTAAATAGCTTTACTGTTCCTTCTGTGTTCTCTCTTTCAACCTACTTTTATCCAAAACAGAGTTTTTGTGTAATATAGATCTGTCGAGGTAACTGTCAAAAGACCTGAAAAGTCTGTGTTTTAATGCTCTATTTTTTCATATTACTATTCTACAGGTAAACATTTTTATGTAGTTCATATAAAGAGCCTCACCAGTCACTCTTCTGCCCCTACCACTGGTATTTTAAGAAAAGCTGCTTGAGTAAATTACAACAAAAAAATAAAAGTCAGAAAAAAATTGTGTTAAATTTCACTACTATGCAGTCTATGTGTTAACATACAAGAATCTTGACATCATCATTTCAGTGATCAATTTAAAATGAACTACCAAATTTCCCTCTCCAGTTCACTGCACTGAATACTTCTCCCCAAGTTCTACTGATGCTTTAAACTCTTCACCAGAGGTAAACCCTACCTATAAAAGTTACTGAGAAGGCAACAGGATGGGCCAAATGACAGCTGCTTTCAGAACACATAAATGGCCTCTGACTCCAGTAGTAACTACATGTAGAAGCAAATCAATTCAACGCCTAATAACAGAATATCTAGATGATAATAAAGGACAAAAGTTAGCTGAAAATTCAGAATTAAATAATGAGCTTAATAAATCTGAGTAACAGCTAAGTAAATACAGTGTTTCTAACAAAGCTTTGTAAGTTGCAGGCCAATTTCAAAAGCCAGGAGGTGAAGTCCTAGTCATTTGGATAAAGACTCACTTGCCTTCAATCAGACTGGTAAGTCCATTCTAGTACAATGAAAGTGTTGAGTAAAAGTTCAGTGCTTTTAAAAAAAACATCTCCACAGGACAACTTGGTTTTTTTCTCTAGCAATATATGATCAAAACATTATGCAAGAAAATATGCATGTTATATGAAAAATCAATCATACCTCATTTTCTTTATGAAGATCAACTTCACCAACACACTGCATAGAACTAAAGAACTTACTGAACTTTTCATTAATTTGTTCAATCATCACTTTCAAGAGGTTTATCCATTTTTCTTTGATCTAAAAACAGACATATCCATGTAAAATCAATTTAAGACCTCAATTTTCCCTTGGAAATAGCATTTACAATGAAAAAAACATCGTAATTAGGGAAGTTAGCATCTCCATTTACACTCAAAACAATCTGAAATGTTACCATTTATTTCTGTACATACACTCTTACAAGAACATAGAATTTTAATAATGATAAAGTAGTAACTTGAGCTATTACCTGTGAAATGTTTTGCTTATAGTTATTCAACTCATTTCTCTTTTCCTCTAGATACTCTGTTAACTGCTGTATTTCTTGTGTTTGCTTATTGTATTCTTCAACAACCTGCCAGAACAAAAAACAAGCAGTCAGCAAAATATTTGCTAATTGTAACTCTTATTGTAAAAATACCACACTGCATCAATACTGTTCAAACATAACTGCAGACTACTGAACTGCACACTAAACAAAACAGATTTCTAATTTTAAGCAAGGAAACAGTAAAGCTTGGTTTCTCTCAGATTATTGCAGCATCTTTTTTTTAAAGAACCTACTTTAAATCAGAGTAGATGCAGAATCTGGCATTTACAGCACATTGTTCATGCTGTCTAGCTTATTATACTGAAAGTGGGAAACAAGTACAGTGTGGGTAGAAGGGGAGGGAAAGCAATGAACATACCGAACTACTGAGGCCTGTGAAACAGGAAGCCCTGGTTTTCTCTTCATTCAGAAAAGCATCAATTTCCTCCAATGTGTTTGGAAGAGTCTGAAAAGCCTACAAGACAAAGGATTGCACATGTTACAAAGCAATACTAATGAAGGGCTCAAGTTTTCTTTAAAAAAAAAAACACAACTGGATAAACCATAAACTATTTTGTTACTTTCAATCAGGTTGTCAGATACTCAAGATTTAACATAGCACGATTCCCCCACTAACTATTCTGGACCGAGAAAGAAAGTTGGAAGGTTACATAATTAAGAGACAATCAGTTGCTCTTCAGTCGTCTAAACTGTGCAGGCACAGATACTCAGAGATTCAGTGTAAGACATGGACTATGCTAGATAAGTCATGCAAATGAATACTCCTGAGAGGCTGGGTTCAGAACTCAGTTCTTTGATGTTGCTCCATTAGAGCAGGAAGGTAGAAAAATATGGCCTCTCTTTATTTCTGTGAACACAAGACTGTGGATTTCAATTGAAGTCACAGCTCTAAATCTCTCTCCCCTGTGCACAAAACAAAGTAGTAGTCAAAGGGTATTTCAACACTATTGCAAAGGTGGTTTAAAAGGCTAATGAGAGTAACAGAAGTACACATAATCCTTTACTAGGAGCCTTCTAGTAAAAAAAATACATTGCAGGAGAAGTCAGAAACTCAAGAGATGCGTGAAAATTTCTTTTTGTACATACAACTTTAAATTCTTCTGGAAAATCTTGATCTGGACGCAATCTGCAGACGTGTTGAGCCTGTTTCATCAGTTCCCTGCACTTGTCATAAAGATGTTGCTTCTTATTATCCAGTTCATGAAGACGTTGCTGTTAGAAATATTAAAAGATATTTTTAAAAATCACCACTATCTTTTTTTTTAAAGTATTATTGTGAATTTCCAGAGCTAACTCTAGCACACTAGCAATAAACAACATCTGAAACAGAAAAAGCAGGTGAAACCAGACTATTAAAATATCAAAACAATTTGCTTCAACTAACCAAAACTCATTATACATCTCTGCTCATCAAGTCAACAGATACCAAGGCAAACGGATCAAAAGCAAGTTCTTCAGAAATACCTAAATTTCTTTTCTCTCAGCTTAGTAAGTGTGCATGTAGATTCAAGAGTTATCTTCCCAAGTTTTACTGTTGTGTACTTCAGCTAAATATAGGAGCCCTCCAGTGGTGAAAAAAATTCAGTTTTCATTTGAAATCACACAGCTAGAGAAATACTTGTTTCACAGATTTAAAAATAGGACATAGACATTGACAGTCATTCACATTACTTTCTGTAACTGTAACTGACTGTTATTTACTAAATACAACAGAAGTTGTAATAATGGGTATGATCATTAGTGATCATCTCACATAAGTTAGTTACCTGTTCTCAGCAGCTATAAACTCAAAAAAACCCTGTTCTTCCCTCCCTCTCCACTAAGCACTACACAAAAGATCTTTGCATTATAGATAAGCATTTCACAATCTCCACAAACAAACTGTAAAAATATTTTTCTATACTGAGCTGGTGCTTTCAGAAAGGTTGGAAAGCTTTTAGAAGAGGCCTTTTTTAGACCATCTCTTCTACTTCATGAAGTCCATTGCAGAGGAGGGTTGCAAGGACTGGCATTAGAGCTGTACAGATAAAACAGTAAAGGGAGGACATCCTCCCTTTTCTTTCCAGCCAAGATTTCAAGTTATACTGAATTAGCACTAATGCTATTGTACAGCACAACAGTTACCTTCCACTGGATATCCGCATATGCCCTGTAATAGTTTTTTGGATCCCACAAATTTAAAAGTCAAATGGCTTCATCTGAAATATTCTGACATGATAATGAAGGCAAAAGATCCTGTGAGAGTCACCCATACTTTTTTTCTACAAGAAGCGTAAATTTTATGTATTTGATCATTTTCAGAGCCCAAATCAATTCTGAATCAACTGAAGTGGGGAATCTCAATTCTCAATTGTATAAAGAGCTCCCACTTGAAGGGAGGTCTGCAGAGCTGCATGAAATAAGAGTTCAAGTTGATCTGTAGGCACTTAAAATCTGAAACAGATTCAATACTCAACAGATTGAACATGCCTGATCCAAATTATGGTAAGTAAAATTCTTCAGTGAAAAGGAAAATATATAGTTGGCAGGAGAAACTTCAGTATGTGACAGAAAAACTAGAAAGCAACAGATATTTGATGTTAATATCAAGCATGTACTAGTAAACTCACTGACAATTCAGCAAGTCAATTTTCACTCAACTTTGCCAGTTTACTGTCAATGCCCACATACAAAATAAAATTTAGACAAATATAAATACACAAGCTTTGATTCCTTATTTCTTCTATATATTAGAAAGTATGTGGCAATGTTCCTGTTGGTTTCTTGAGGGGGCCTCAATGGGACTCCACTTTACTCACACGCCATTCACTAGGAAGGAGGCAATTTTTAAGAATTATTAGAACGTTACAAATCACAAATCCTGTCCACCAATCTGACCAGATATCTAACTATGTACCAGCCCAAGCTTCTCCCTAAATGATGAAGATGTGTGCAGAGACAACTAGAAACATGACATGAGTTTCCCAGTGACAATACACATTACTGACATGACGTTCATGGCTTTGTTATACAAAGAAGAGTTTACAAATTTCTTACTACAATAAAAGGATCCAGGATAAGATGACTAAGTGGCACATTTTCACAGCAGCTTAGCTGTCTTAACTGAGGATGGCAAAGCTAGTGCTCTGCTTTAAATGAAGAGGCTGAAGTCAAACCACAGAAATCAAGGCTAAATATTCAGCAGTACTAACAGCCACTTCTAAACAAAGACACAGAAGCATCCTTTTCAACAGCATGAAGGCTTCCCAATGAGACATTTTCATAGTAGATATCCCAATATCCATATATATTGTTACCTGTGCAGCTCTTAGCTGTACAGTTCCTGCCTTGTACTCTGATTGTAGTCTGTTCTTCTTAGCAGTCACCCTGGTCATCTGAAAAGCCAGATCTACTTTGTCGACATTCAATGGTATGATCCTCTACACACAGGAAAAGAAAGTATGTTTTTTTTTCACCAGACTCAAAACTGATATAATCACTACTTTAGAAAATACCCATCCTTTTAGTTATAGCATACAATTTCACACTGTGCTCAGGTCATCAATACTGCTGTCAAATTCAATGAAAAGTGGTGACCCAAGTTCTTTAAGAGGTACAGTCCACATGTACTTTTAAGTCTCTACAGATACATACATAATTTCCACCAAATAGATATAAATACACATATGCATATGTGTAGATACATATACACGTCTACTTTCAACCCACAATTTTACATCAACCCTCCCTTGCCCCATTCTCATTCCCTTCTCACTATATACTATCATGTGAAATATAAGAGCTAAGGCCATCTCAATTGTTACTCAGAGAGAATAATCCAACAGGTGGATATCGGTGGATGTCATATGCCACACAGGGAGGGAAAAGGTCAAAAATACACACAAAAGACATATACATCTTGTAATGACAGTGCAGTTGACTGACAAGTTGCACAGAAACCCTTATATCTGATGTCTTAACTGGAACAGCACATGACAACTAAACAAGGCTGTGTTTGGGCAGTTACGTAATAGATTTTAATGATCACTAGAATCTGATTTCATGACATTGACATTAAAACGTTTGGGTTTTTTCAAACAAGTCAGCCTCAGCAACAGTCCAGAGGCTTCTAAACCAATAACACATTTTTTACTGTCTAAAGGGTAGCCACAATTATAGGCCATTGAAAGCAACTGTTTATCATGTCTTTATGATCAGTACATAAATACAAATTAATCCTCTCCCTTAATAGAAGGGAAAAAGGTTTCTGCTGTAGACCTAGGGGATCTACAAGATGAAGTTTTGAGGGTGCTAGCATCTGACTACAGTGGTGAGCTAAGGTTCTTCACTATTTGTCATTTTAACACAAAGTTTCTACAGTATGAAGTTGGGCAAAGGAAAAAGTTTATTCATTTACAATTCTCTTAAGCAATTTCAAAATAATTATCAGAAATACCGACTTAAAAAAATTAGGAGATGAAAAATGGAAAAAGTTATTATTCAATAATTAGGAAAGCTATCCTGAAAACATTGACAGTAACAAATGTTGCAGGCTTCCCACTTAAATTACAAGAACTGGACTCTTCACAAAAGTGGAACACATACCAAGTTAAAAATACATACCTTTATGAGATGCATCAGTTCAGTAACAAGTTCTGCTTTCTGTTTATTTATTTCTTTGATTTTTACATTTGCCAGCTGAAATTCCTTCTCTAGATCAATAGCATCTTGTTCCAGCTGTCTTAAACTATGGGAGGAATCAATATTTGATTCATTGTGATGAAAAATAAATCATACTAAAACACAAACGTTCCTACACTTGATGACAAACCAACAGTTAGCAAGAATAGGAATTTATAATCATAAACATTCCAAACATACCAGAGGCATTCCCAGCCTATGCACTTTAAACCAAAGAAATACAATAGACAAAGCAAGTAGCAGTTAAAGAAACTCCACTTCTGGCCACTAACAGCATCATTTTGCAAGCACAGTCCTTTACTTCTGTAAATTTCAAATCAGAGAAAAAAAAAATCAGTGTAAGGAATGAACTTTTCTTCTTCTGATACCTCTTTGTAACAATACAACACAGGTGAGCTCAGGAAGTTTACTTAATTCTTGTTATGTAGTCTAGCCAAAAAATAAATATATCCTTGTCTCAGTGAAGAAAAACAGAGTTTTCACTTGTTATAGAGCTTCGGAACATGGAAGAGGAACCATGGTATTTAGTGAGCTGCAAAGCATTTGGAGATTTTTCAAAACTGCTGAACAGGCCAAGAGGATGATACAGGAAACTACAAACTGGTCATTCTCGCTTCGATCCCTGAGAAAAACAGTAAAACAAGTCCCTTCAGGAAGCAATTCTAGGGGCATAATGGAGAAGGTGATCACGGAGATTCATCAAGCATTTACAAAGGGCATGCCATACCTCGTGAACCAACTGTAAAACAATGGGGTGACTGAGACCAAGCCGTTGCTACTTACGTCAATTTTAGCTTCCTGTTAGGGCACCTGACAGAAGCTCAACCTCCACACATACGAAAGAGACAACAGAAGCTGCCAGAAGTCCAAATAATACCCTGCATCTTGGCTACACCCAGGCCTACCACATGAGCCATGAGTCCATGAAATGCCCATTTCCACAAGCTCAGAGGAACACAGGGCCATGGGAGCAGATGGGAATGCAAATTCAGGACTCAGAGAAAGGGACACCCTGTCCCAGGACAGTCTCAATACCAGTGTCCAGGTGTGAAACCAATCAATCTAGTCAACACCCAAGGTCCCCTTTGGACTGAGGAGGGTTGCCTTCTTGCACCACAACTGAATCACAGAATTGGTTGGGCTGGAAAAGACCTTAAGATCATTTAGTCCAAACACCAACCTAACACTGCCAGATTCTTCACTAAACTATGTCCCTAAGTACCACACCTACAGGTCATGTTACAAACCAAAAAAATAACTGAAATAAACCAAAAATCCACTCCTCCAGGCAATGATACAGCTCTCATGTAATTTCAGGCTCTGAAATGCAAAAGTAGTATCTGAAAATACTATTGTCAAGTAAGTCTACAGGGGTATCACACAGAAAATGAGTGAACACATGCCTGTCTGTGACTCCAACAGCAGTCCCCGACCTTAATTTAAGTGGTGGCACAACCTTTGGCAACAGCTCTCCTGGCAAAGAGACAGTCACACCACCATTCCAGCTTCCTTCCTCTTTAAGAAACCACTTATTCTCCACTGACTGCAGTTTATCTGGAAAGCCTGTGGTTTTGTGGCTCTTTCACATTTTAGTGGGCATTTCTGTCTGCATTAGCAGTACTGGGAATGCACCAAACATGCCACAGTGTATTTGTGGGATACCGAGTAACCCAAATTTGTCACTGTGGTTGAGCTGCCTCACTGCTGGCCAAGTCCTGTGAAGGTTCACCAGGGTTACCAATTGTTCACTGAAGCTCATGAATACATGGATATCTTTTTGAAGCAGCAGTGTGTAAAAAATTATATAGAGGAGACAAAACTGTGTTCCTATTTATGATATAGAAGATATCTAAATAAAAAAGTAATTATATAACATAAGGAGACATCTTGTTTCTGACAATTTTGCTGTTATCTTAGTAGAGAGTGCCCTGAATCTTTGTTCCTGAAGGCCAAGTCCTCCAGCTTCACTAGTCATCAATTCAGTGCCAAAAGAAACCTCAGTCTGTGGAGGGTAACATTACTGTCCCTGACTGAAGAGTCCTTCAACCTCTGCAGTCAAAAAGCCGCTATCAGCTGCTGTCACTGAGACTCCTCCCAAGCTGTTCAGCCCCCAGCCCAGTCCTCTGCATCTCCTGTAGAACAGCATAGCGCTGGACACTGTGCTGTACAATAAACATTATGGGATCCAGCAGAAAAGCACAGGACTCTTACTATTACATATTTAGGAGGGCAAAAAATGTGAGGAAAGGGAGGAACTAAGTAAGTTGGAGAATAACACGTATAGGAAAACAGAGGAATATGAGGAAAAGAGGGACATTTAGATGTAAATAGTGGGCTGGTTGCTACCCTTGTCCAGCCACACCCAATTGGCACATTCACTTTTTACTCAACTCCATTCCCCCCTCTTTTCTTGCTTTCTACTCAGGCACTCACATGTTTAGAAGTCTAAGTGCAAGCAATTGTAGTCAAATCACAAGTCAGAGGGGGAAACCTGCTTGTCTGTGATGGCTGCACCTGGCTGGAGACCAGAGCAAGTGCACCATGGGATGATGTGATTGTCCTTGCTGCCAGCACCACGGTACAAGTGTGCAAGAGAGTGTTTGATCCCTAATAAAGACCAAAGCACACTAGACAGTAAGTGGCCCAGGAGCCAAGACAGTAAGTGAGCCACTAAGAGTGACACCGCAGGAAGAAATGGCTACTGGAGGATCAGCCTGGCTGACACAGACTGCTGCCACATGCATGTGCTTATGGGTAAGATGACAGGAGTACTGGCTATGGGGTGCAAATTGGGGGAGTCATGGCTACCTCTGTATCTCTGAGACAAAGACCACAGAATGAGCTACTGGAAACTAGGGAGTCACAGCCAGTTCAGCATGCAGGCACACATGGGCAAGGGAGGCAGTCTCTACAGGCCAACAGAAGCAGGGCTACAGCCTCAGGGGTTTGCATTTCCAGGCACAAGCAGTTCAGGAGATTGAGGTCTAGGGGTACTGACTGCACAGATTCAGAGTGTCTGGAACCAGCTGCCAACGGGATCCACATTGCCCACAGATATGCACAGACAATGCACCTGTGCATATCTATGGGTAATCTCATGTTGCTCAGACACAGTACAAACATGAGGCAACCACCAGTGTTGCATCTGTCCAGCCAGTTGCCCTGTATGACCACTGTGCAGTGTGTAATTACATACACATAAGCTGTTCAGATGTGTTCTGTGTGCGTCCAGTGGGAAGTCAGGCTTAGACTGGATTCATGCGGGAGGAGCATTAACCTGCATAAGCTTCATCTTCCTCTCAGTTTGCTGGATCCTGATGAATTTCTCTCATTTTTTGAGTGCTGTGTCCCACACCACTCGTGCATTTGAATTTCAAGACCACAGTCTGGATTAACTGAAGACTAAATAGGTAAAAAAATGTGGTTCTATGGCGACTCTTGGTTTGTTTTCTCTTGCCCAGAAGTCAGTACCAAGGATTATGTTCTGGATCCTATCCTGTTTAGGACTCCTTCACTGGCACATGGAAGAGCAAAGAGAGGGCCCTGCTGTTAGGTTATTAGACACTGAACTACTGGGAGGGAGCAATAAGCCTACTGTTCACAGAGGTCTACTGAAGCTGGGGAAGCAGTTGACAGAACATTTGTGAGATTCAGCAAAGACAAATGCAGAGTCCTGTCCTGCGAAGACAGTGGGTCTGGCAGTAATATAGGCTCATGACAGACTGACTGCAGCAACGCTCTACAAAGAAGAACCTGAAGCACTGCTGGACAATGAGCTGTGCATAAGCAAGCAGCGCACCCTGGCAGCAAACCAGGCTGTATGAATAGGAGCACAGGCAAGTTAAGTGATTTTTCCTCTCTGTTTAGCACTGCACACAGTTTGGACCACTGTGCAAAACCTCACCCAGAGGGCAATCAAGATGGTCAGGGGCTACAGCACACACTCTACAGCACAGGATGAGGTGCTCTGTTTGTTCACCATAGACAAGAGACTAATAACAGCCCTGTATCAACAGAAACCACTGACAGGATGGAACAAAGTTCTCTTATGAGGTACATAGTAGAAGAATTGATAGAAAGTGTGCCTAGGTTAAAACAAGAAAGGTCCAAACTGGATGTTAATGTTGTCTACACTGCCTACTGGGAGTGTGTGCTTAAATGAAATACCAGTTGAAAAAAGCCTTGACTTCACGTCTTATGACAAACAGCAACAGAAAAACCAATTGCAGAGACCCACAAAAACAAAACATATGCAATGAATGATACTATGCACAACTGGGGCCTTACTCAATCCCTGACATGCTTACTTAGTACCATTTACGCACATTATGGCATTATCTAGATATGTGCTACAAAGTTAGAACAATAATCTAATATTTGAGTAAATACATGCAGTGATATTTAACTGGAATCCTATGATTTTATTACAGAAAATCATCTGGAACATTGCTACATGTTGTCTCAGATACTGTCATAATTTCTAAACACACCTTCCTTGTCTTGATTATCACCTGTATCTAATGCTCAAATACTGGTTACTTTTTAAGGGTAAAAGCATGCTGTATTAAGAGAAAACAAAAATATCTCAGCTTTTAAAATGATAACATAGATGTTGTAGATTTTCTCATAGATAACATAGCTTGTTTCCTACCTATCATACTTCACACCAATTTTTGATTCCAACTGCCTCCTCCGGTTTCCTTTCTCTAAAAGTGCCTTCTTCTCCTGCCTGAGTTTATTGTCCTTGAGATCCAGAAGTTTCTGTCTCTCGAACAGTGCAGTCAAACGTGCATCCAATGACTTTAACGTATTACTGATGTCCTGAAACAAAAGAAAATGCAACACTAGCATCCTTACTGCATGCCATACTAACATATGCAGGCTCTGCTTAATGCACGATAAAACAGCTAAAAGTTCACAACATACACAGTTACAGAAATACATTGGTACCTGTCGCTGGTTTTCCAACTGTCCTCTTTCCTCTGTATCCACTGAACTAGTGAGATACTGTGCATCCTTCAAGCATATGTTACTAGTGATGGTTTGTTTTGTGTAAGAAGACATTTTAATAACATATCTTTCTTCTGCTGTATAAATTTGCTTCAGATCGGTTTCCTGTATGACCTAAGATATACAGAAAAATATTAATCTGACAAAAGCATTATTGAAGGCAATACTTTTCAGAACAAGGAAGAAGTGTGATTGATAAATACAGTAAAAAAAACTTCAGCTTCTGCAGGTCCTACTTATTAACAAACTTTGCAAAAAGATGCTAAGTTTAATGCAGCATTACACTTGTTATTCAGACTGGTAAGCAAAGAACTGTTGAGATACTGTTGAAGTATAGTGCCATAACTAATTAAACAAGTCTGATTGTCAAGATATTACAGACACCAATGAAAATTTGTTAGCATTGGTACTGCATAGTGAACAAGGATTGTATTTACTTCAGATACCTAACATGGTGCACAGGTATCCCGTGTAATAAAGAAACAAAGTACTAAAGAATTAATAGATGAAACCACAAGGTGAGCTGTAATGTATTAGTCAAGCAAATGTGTCTGTAGGAAAAAAGAAGGCATAAAAATACCAGAGCTGCTTGTCTTACAAGCTTCATATCAAAAAGGATACTATAAATAACCAAAGATTTACCATAACTCAAGATACATAAAGATAAAATATGTCCACTACACCAGAAACAGCAAAAAGCCTCCACAGGATAAGTTATATTTGACTAAAAATGTTGCTCAGTTTATTTATGCAACATCAGCTATATTCCGTCAATTAGGCTTAGCAAATAATTAGGCTGACTGAATTTGTTAAAATGTCTTACAATATGTTAGCCCATAATGAAGTGTTCCCACTTCTACAAGGCAAACAAAAAGGATAAATAAAATTGCTAAAGCAATTTTTTGCATTCTCCATGTTTACTTGCCAAACAACTTCCGAAATAAAACTCCACACCACAGGTGCATTTATGCTTCTTCAGATACTTTACCCTTTCAATCATGTCTCTGGTCTTCTGTGTTCCCACAGGAACATCATGAACACGGTACTGGAAACAAAGGTAACTCATCACGGGAGAAGGCGCATCAAATAACTCTCGTAAATATGAATAAAATCCGTATCGGCTGGAGAAGAGATAAAGTAAGCATCACAAATCAAATTCAGCAAGTAAGCAAGCTGAAGTTACTGAAGGGTCAGAAAGAAGTCCCACTAACCCAGAACTAAACTGGTGATAATTTGATTTGCATAAAAAATTCTAATATATAGCAACAAAATAAACCCACTGCATTCAAAACAATCCAAATACAATCAGATACATACTGTAATTCTTCAATAGGTCTGGATGGTAAAATTTCAGCACATGATTTATCAGGTGCACATACAGCATTCACTCTTAGATTCTGACGATCACGCACCTATTATAAGATTATATTAGATTATTTGGTAAAGACCAGAAAAATAAACCATGTGCAAATAAAATATTAATTTAGGATTCAGAGTCAGAATTATTTTCAACTGATGACCTCTGGAAGAACTTACAAATTCACTCTGGCTCAGAAATAACCAAGTTCTCTAAAGGCAAACTCTATTAACGTCCCTGAAAACACTATATGCTAGAGAAAATAAAAGCAATCAAAGAAACCCAGGGCCAAGTGCTCAGTCTAAAGAGCTACTTGTATGAGTGAAGATCAGTTGAGCTGGTTAAAGCAGCCTTGAACTGAGTTCCACAACCACACAAGCAAGATACGCCCCCAGAACTTCAGATATCACTACTACTGTTCAGGTATAAAAAAGTGGTTAGTTTCCATGAAGAGTGGATGAGTCTTCAAAAACTGCAGGACAGTCTGTCACTAAATACACCATTGTGCTGACTGTAGTTGGAAAATATTGTGACAGTTCAATACCATATTTTCTGCTTTTTTCCTCTTGCATCATCTGCCTGACTTTCAAAAGGAACAATCTTCTCACTGATTCAGGAGACCGGAGAACTATGAAAAAACAAGCTTAATTTGCTGCTTAGACCACTGCATGTCACAAAAGATGCTTCCTGCCCCTTTATTCAAAGGGCAGTGGAAAATTTTGGTACTAAATTTGTAGATTTCTGCTCTACCCATTTTCTTGTACACAGTATTTTCTACTTAAGTGATTACTGCCTTAAGGAAGGAAGAAAGGAGGAAGACAATCTAAAAAAAACCACATCTTCTAATAGTCCTACATGTATCCAATTAGTTTAAGGTTTAAGGAAACCTTAATTCTGAAGAAAATTTTTGAACACTACACATTATCCACTTGTTATGATATAGGTATCTATCATTATCATACAGATTTACTCGCTAGACTCCCAAGTTCAAGGTTCCTACTTCAGTACTTAATAAAGTTCCAAAATTGGTGCCAACTTGCCTCCACCAGAAATGTCTCCATATCTTCTTGACACTCAAAAACGAAAGCCCTCAAGTCATTGGATGAAATGTGATTTTCAACATATTTTGCATGTCTACTGTCTTTCATATTGATCTAATAAAGAAAGGTAATGAGCAAGTGATTTAATACAATTCAACTTAACATCCCAAAAAACACTTCAAATAATCAAGATGATATCCACACATATATTTAATGAAACCAAGAACGATGTCTTCAAAAATATATTTCTTTGCCTTTTTTTGCAACCAATTCTCTTGGGAGGAAACCTATGGTAAGTCACAGATCACTGTGCTTAATTTTTAGCCATCCATATCCTTTTTCAGCACTCCTGGAGTTGTCACCATCTCTCACCATACCACCTCTCCCGCTCCATCCTGGCCTTACAATTGAAACTACCCCCATCTTATGTCTAATGTCTCTGCTCCAGCACTAGTAAGGGTTTTTCCATTAGCAACAGAAAACATCACACTCCTTAAGCTGAAGTGCACTTGAATTCCTAAGAAAAAAGCCCCACATACTTAAAACGGATGAAGCCTTCCAAATCTGAATGAAATGTTAATGTTTTTGGTTTTCAGTTGACTTTGACTAGTAATTAAACATCATGTCACTATACATGAAACACAAAGGCAAAATTACAGAGAACTACACAATTTAATAATCTCAAAATGGAGAAAGGCGGGGTACAGTTAACAGCAATTTGAAAGCTGGAATTTTTAAGTACACCAGACTAATTTACATAATACCAAAGTGTACTGGTTTTGGCTGAGGTAGGGTTAATTTTCTCCACAGTGGCCAGTATGGGGCTGCGTTTTGGGCCTGTGCTCAACAGAGGGTTCATTATACAGAGATGGTTGTCATCTCTGAGCACAGGTTACACAAAGCCAAGGCCTTTTCTGCTCTTTGTGCTGCCACAGTGGTAGGGCAGGGATGATGGAGACTGGGAAGAAACAGAGCCAGAACAGGTGACCCAAACTGACCAAAGGGATATTCCAGATCATCATCCTCAGTATACAATGTGAGAGGAAGGAGGTACACTTGGAGTGATGGCTTCCGAAACGTCATAGTTTAGGAATGGTATTCTTCAATTTAGAAGGCCCATTAAAATCATGGCACTGCTTGCTCCCCATGTCCCCTCCCTGCCTCCTGCTCCAGCAGGATGGAGTTGAAAACTGGAGGCAACAAAAGGTAAAAATCATGGGTTGACATAAGAATAATTTACTGGAAAAAGCAATAAGATAAGAAAGCAACCAGTAGCTGCAGCAATTTCAATAATAAAAGGTGTAAGACTAACAATTTACACCCCCAACAAATGCTCACTGCCCACTGTGACTTCTCCCAACCTGAAAGGCAAAATTACAGCAAGAGTTTCTTTCCACCACTCACCCTGCAAAGAGGCGCAGTTATATGGAACAAATTAGGGTCTGGACACACCCTCTCAGCCACACATCCTCTCAAGCATTACCAAAATTTAACCCTGTCCTTGGCCAAAACCAAGACACCAAGTCACTGTCACACAGGATGGAGCCCAGCTCTCCTGGAGATGGCTGAACACCTGCCCATCCATGGAAATGGTGACTTAATTTCTTGTTTTGCTTTCCTCATATGAATGGCTTTTGCTTTCCCTATTAAATTGTCTATACCATGAGCTGTCTAAGCTTTTACTCTACTGATTCTCTACTGAATTCTGAACAGGGACAGTGAGTGAGCAGCTGCCTGGGGCTTGACTGATGGGCAGGGTTACACCTCAGACAGAAAAGAAATCCACACATCAATTGATGTCATAGAGGTTAATGAGGCCGTATGTAAAAGTAAAGATATCCTTATTGAAGCATTTATAAAGTTATCTTGATGTGGTCTTTCAGGGAGAATTCAAAGTTCTAATGATAACAAGAAATATTTGGGATTCTATTCTAAACAAAAGTAATTTTGAACAGCCCTAGTACATGTACCAAGTGTAAGAATTTGTATATAAATATTCTGATATACTAATTTAAATTGTAGCAATATATTAAGTAAGTTTGCAATTCTGAAAAGTGCAACTGGAGATCTTCATCCTCTTCACATTACATAGAGCATATATTGCAAGCATGTATTGCACTAAAAAAAGTAATATCCTCTTTGAAAATTTAGCCCTGCTATTTCTAGATCATACTTAAGTTGTCAAACCAAACCAAAACACAAAACAAAACCAGCAACTGATTTCTGTGTCTCTAGATGGCTGGGTAGAGCAAACAAAAAAACTACTCCGAGATCACAGAGGGAAGTAAGCACAGCTGAGCAGGTTGCGCTGTAAAGGCAGATACTCAATTGGCAACTGCTTTTTTAAGCAGCAACTAAGAACTACTTAAGTAGTAAGATTGGATAATAACTGGTTGCACCACAGAGGAAGCCTGCTACAGGCATCTTCTTGTGGAGGAAAGGAGCCATCCCACCTTACTCAATTACAACATTGCCTATGGAATTCTAATTATGAATATCCTGCGTGTACTTGGCAGTACATTCCAAGACGTGTCTCAAAAGTCTCCCAGTCATTCTTGAAGCCTTGCAAGACATACATAATCTAACCGTTTACAGAGTGGCATGCAAGTAAATCTTCTTACTTCAAGCATCATGGGTTCACAAGTTTTTTTTTTAAACTTGTCTTTGTTGTTTCTGAGCCACATAAGAGCAGAGTGCGTGTCTCGGAACCTCTGTTTAAGCTTCTCTTCCTTCACATGCATTATATTATTTAGTTGTCCAAGGCGATCAATTATTCCTGTAATTCAAGGTAGTGTCTTAAACAGAGTCCACAGTAAGTACACATTATAACCAGCATTTTCTGGTATCTAGTGACTACACTCCTCCAAAACTAAGGTTGTTGGTAAATGGAAAGAACTAAGTTTCTCTTTCCAGAATTGAGATGCTGCTACTTCTGAAGAAATAAAAAAACTATAAAAGCTTAAAATAGAATTAAAAACTTATCCAAAGATAAACAAAATATGGTAAGCACAGTAAAAAAACATGAATTTTGCCATGGAAGTATGTTTTTTCAAGACTTGTCCTACTTCTGTATCAAAAACAAAAAACTTCCCCAGAAGAAAGAGACAGTAGGACTAGTAATGTGAAATATCTGTTACTTCATGCTAGCAAAAAACAAAATGTGTGACAAGAGACTGTGTATGAAAGCATCTACTATTCAGAAGAGACAGAGATCAGAACCTGGGAATTTTGTGCTACTCAAGATAAAATATAGTGTCTCCCTCCCTAGGTCACCTGGACTCCCTATCTCAGTTTCTTCTGGGATTCCAGGGTTCTTGGATTGCCAGACAGGTATGTGCAAATGAGCAACATTCACTGAGGAATATGTATATAACACCTTCACTAGCTGTCAAGCTTCAGGTTTTAAATTTTATTTCATTTATTAGAAAGGACTAATTGTAAATCCCGGACTAATGTAAAGAAACTCTGGAATTAAAGTTCATCTAAGAAGGAGAACTGCAGCATCTGCAGCTAACATACCACATACAATATATGAAGTAGCTAAAATATTGTCTCTTCAAGGCAAACTGCTTTCTCCATCAGGTTTGGGATTGCTTTTCACAATCTGCTAACTACAGACCTTCATTTTAACCAAAAAATCCCCCAAACCTCCAAACTGCCAAAGTACTCTCCTTACTCAGATATCAGAAATACTGATTCCTTGAAGGATAGTTTCAAGGTCAATTTTTAATTTTGCATCTTCAAAATTAATTCTTAATTTTGAAAGTGGTTGTTACTTTTAATAAAGCTGTTAACAAGAGAGAGGACTGCTATACATGTAGGCCAACTACAAGTAGCAGCTGAAGTAAACACCTTGAATTATTTCACTACAGCAGGACAAGGAGATTCTGTACAAGCAGATGCATTAAAATAATAAAATAAATTGACAAAGAAAAACCTTAAGTAACTTACTTTTCTCTTCAGCCTCTTGGTTGGTTTTTTCTGCTCTTAGATCACTAACATCGTTATCAATATTTGCTTTCTCTTCTTGTAATTTTTTCAGCTCAGTATTAACAGTATCAATTTGTGGCTGAAGATTCTCACAGACTGCCATTGTTTCCAGCTCACTCTGCCACTCTTCTATTATTTGTTGAGTTTGATGTATTTTCTTCTTCCTGTTTGTTTCTTCATCTTTTTTCATTCTGAATGCCTGATTAATTTCTTCAATCTAAAAATTTGGAGTATTTCGAACAAGAAATGAGTTTGGTATACAGAACCTACAACAAATACCTAGGATACCTGTGCAACTGCTATTAAATGCCTACATAACTGTGCACTCAAACCCCAAAAGTCTGTTACAGTTCCAACAGCACTATGACACAGTTCCAGTAGCACTACAGCAGTTGAAGAACATAAGCAAAAATACAATCATGCCTATAAATCAATTTTTTAAGTTCCTTCATTTTCACAAAAGCAGAATCTTAAAGGTTAATTAACTGACTAACAGTTGCTTAATACGTCTTAAGTTTAGTCTATGATTAAGTAAAATCTATAGCCCAAACACTACTTAGAAAATTAGACTTTGCATCCTTATACATTTCATTTACTATGCATTTCTTGATCAAGTGCATAGATAAGACTGTTTCACAGCCTTGAAAGGATGTTCCTTTTACAAGATGCAATATGTATATCCTTAGAAGCAGTAACCTACAGCCTCTACAGTGTGAGTAACTTCTCACACTATAGAGGCTGCAGCTTCTCAAAGCCTATCACAAATGGCATGTGTGCATATGTTTCTGTCAATCAATATATACACACACTGTCTATTTTAGTAGGCACCATAATTTATGCAGTATACACCTCTCTCTTAGTAATTCCCGTTTGACTGATAGAGTTCTAAAGATACACTGTGTACTAGAGGGAGGGAAGAGCACAAGCACTTGCAGCATCTTCATAGAAATTTGCCACTCTGCTAACAGAAGAGCAGACAAAAAAACCAAAAACAAACACCAAGAAAAGTCAGCAAGACTCTTACCTGTTTATCTTTCATCTCCAAAGCATCTTGTTTCTCTTTACATTTCTGGGAAATATTTCTGATTTCAGCAGTCTGCATACAGCAAGATATTTAAATTTACAGTCAATAAATTCAGTTATATTTGTAAAAAGTAGTCAGATTTTTAAGAACATCTTGTATGTGCATAACTAAGTATTTACTCCCCATTTTACTACTGACAAAGCCATCCTTACCCACTTCTTATTCTTAATTGTATGTGTAGCATGTATAATTTCAGCAATTTGTCAAGACTTGCATAACAGCATTCATACTGTACTGTTCACAACCATTCTGCTATAGGTCTGCAAATTTTGGCATGACATAGAGAGGAAGCGCCTAATCTGAAATTAATACCTCCACCCCTGATTTCAATGAAAATGTTACATTCAGATGCCTACAACTATAAAATGTTCTTGCCTCTTTCTCCAAACAAATTTTGCAAAGAAAGGTGATACTAAAGAGCAAGCAAGGCTTAAGCTCCTAGGAACAGGATGGCCAAACCAGGTTTTGTCCAAGTCATCCTACCTCTGAACTGCATTGTGCTAGAGCTAGATCCTACACAACTGAGCTCGACAATTTGTTGGCTCATGTGTAGGCATCCATGTCTCTGCTCTATGCTCAGCTTCTATAAAGCAGAAGAACAATATAGGTTGAAAGGAATTTCTTGGCATTACCCTGTCCCATCCTTTCTCAGAGCATGATTTTATTAGGTCAAGTTGCCCAGGCACTCACACAGCTGAGTTCTGAACACAGGGGAAATACACTATCCTTTCTCTGAAAACTGCATTTCTCCTTCCCTAAACCCTCAAGGCTGAAGCACTGTGAAGAGAATACTGGAACACTGTAGAAGGATAGAAAGATTGCAAGTAAATTCCAGTGCAGACATGGAAACCAACACAGCACTCCCAGCAGAAGAAATGTCTTCCTATGAAAAGTCATACTGAAAACACCAAGATGCATAAAAAAAGGAGAAAATAAAACTATGCAGAATTTTTTCTCTACCCCAATCTCAAAAAAGCCCCCAAATTTTAAGACTCGTGCAGACGGTTTGCATGAAGCCAACACAGAAGAAATACATCTGGGTCTTGCAGCTGACTGCTGTGAAGTAATGATTCTGTGATGCTCTTTTCAAAGAGTTCACAGAGGCAGCCTGAAGAGGAAGCTCTCTCCAGGAAACTGATACACAATGTTCACAAAATGGTTCTGAAGGCTCTCAAAATTGGGGCACTACTAAGGAACCGGGATTCTGTTTTTCAGTTACCACTGTATTTTCAGTTATATGTTTCTAGACAGACCTATCTACAGAACAGACAAACAGCTAGAATTGTCTTTATGATTTTCATTGTATAACCAAAAAAGACTGCTTTACACCATTAAATATTGCTAGAAAACTGCATTACATAGTTAACTCTGTTCAAATGCCTTTAAAGAGCCTGAAGAAACTGTTCTGAAAATACACCATTTCAAACTTTTCCTATAAAATGGGTCAGTTTCTTTTTTCCACATTCTACTTGACACACTCAAACCACCAAGTCTTACTAAAAATTTTTATTCTAATCCAGAAATTGAAAGGGTTTTTACACACAGAAACAGGAGAAAAAGTAATACAATGTCTGGATATATTAATGTAATTCCCAGAATTACTCCACCTTTCTTTGCTGTTCAGCTCCTTCCAGACAAAACTACAAATCCATACTCAGCTTTTTGCCAACAAACTTCAAGAAAGACAAAATGAAAGTGTGGCTATTTCCGCTCTCATATAAATATCCTCATGTTAAGAGAAAGATCTCAAGAAGCAGTCAGAATTGAAGTTATTTGATAATGGATATAAGCCTCAAGCAAAGGATCTGAAGAGATTTATATTCCCTACAGGTCTGTGTATCCAGAATAGAGCAGACTTAAATATTAAACTGCTTTCCTTTAATGGCAAATTGAAACGAATCAACTCCTTCTGGCTCACAGAATATTCACCTGTGAAATTCTTGCCAAATGCCTGCATTTGTACAAAGACAGAATTTTAAGTTATAAAAAATTCAAGCAGTCTATGAAAAGGTGAGGAATTAATCATGACAGAGCAGCTTAAAGCCATTATAAGCTACTTAAGTCTTGCACTTTCATACTACATCAAAACTATCTCCTAACAGTGCAACCAGCACTGATTCTCCTTTCCAAAGACGTTTCAACAACCCAAGTCTCAAAGTATGTGTGAGGGAAATGCATTTCAGCAGCTGAAAAAAAGGTACTTCATGAAAGTCCAGAAAGCAGCAATACGTGTCTCAGATCTTCTTAACTTGCCTGGTATCTTGCAAATAGCTAATGCCATAACAACATATATAATACATTCCCTTACATCTTTTTCCACAATTCTGGACTCTGAGCTCAAGACAAAATTATAATCATTCAATCTAGACTTGAACATATCATTTAACATCAGAAAAAACAGCTTTGGAAGCGTTATAGTATACTACTATATACAGAATATTATTAGTTATGAATAAAATACAAAATTGTAACTCATCACTGGAAAGTTGTATTAAGAGTATCTCACTAAGTCTTCTATAAATTACTTATTTCCAATTTATCCTCTTTCCTTCTTCTTGTATTTTTGGCTACTGGAATACTGTAGAACAAATGTACCTAATCCAATTTCCAGACATAAATTATTTACTTATTATTAATTCATTAATTAATAATTAATTAGCACACAGTTAACCTTTTGAATATACAGTATATGAAAGCTTTACTCAACAAGTTTAGATTGAAAAGAAAAATATGCTGATTCAAGAGTATAAATTATTCATCTCGAACATCTCTCAGGTTTTCTTCCACTGCTTTGTAGGAAGTGCCTATGCTGAGCAAGCTCCCTGCAAGTTAAAACTAAAATGATCACTGTTTGTCCTAGGTTTCTTATAGAAACAAAGTACAACCTTTAACAAAAAAGATTACTTTGATGTGAATACAGCCCAATACTTCCAAGAACAGAGGTACCAATGATTAAGTAGAACTGCTCCCAGTTCCAAAAAAACAGAGTAGTTTGATACATATGGGTAAAACCTAACACAGTAAGACCAAGCAATGAGAACAAAGTTTATCAACTCACAAGCATGAAGGCATTGTTGCATTATGAAAATCAACTTCAATTTTCCAGATGTTAACTTTTCTCTAAGAAAGTACATTTTCCCTTAAACAACAAAAACCTTCAAAACAAAAAGCCCAACCAGACCAAAAAAAGGCAACAGCAGTAAGACTGCAACATTTTGGAACACTGAGGTATTTTGCCTCACAGCACAATAAACTCTTGCAATACCGTAGGAGACAAAACCTAATTACTTGTACCAAAGAATTTTCTTATAATTATGAGGGACTTGAGTACTTCCTAATGTTAGTGTAGCATTTATCACAACAAAAACAATGTTGTGAACAACAATCTGTTGGGAGTTTTTTGCCTGGTCTTTCTGCTCTGGTTTTGGGTTTGTTTTTTATTTGGGGCAAGGGTGTGTGTTTTGGCGCTTTTTTTTTTTGACAAAGCACATAACTAGTTTATTAACTCACAGTGTATTAAATGCCACTGAAGTTTCAGACCCCCATCCTGCAAACAGAACTCACTGCAGCAAACAAACATTCTCATGTGATCATTTAACTTTGGTTATCCACTACAAATTTGTGCAGCTTATACACACAGTGACTTCTGCAGTCTGAATAGCAAATACTAGTCAAAATCCTGCAGGAAATTACAGTACTCTTATTTTCCATATGGAAATGATATTTTTTTCATAAACCCAGGAAGAGCAGCTGTTACATAAACTGTAAGATATAAATAGGTTTACCATTAAAATCCCTTATGCATAAAAATATTCACAACTAATGAACGATTACTGTCTAATTAAAAAATGAAGTCCTACTTATGCAATTATGCTCAATATTAGAGGAATGCTTTTAGGCCAGCAAAGTTGTAATTTACCTTAAATAAACCATATTTCAAGAAGAAAAGAGGAGTGAACATCCCACAAACCCAAACCACAGGACAGATGAAAACAGGCATCTAATTTAATGGAAGTACTTAACTTGGGGAAACTACAAACAATATATCCTAGCAGATTTTAAAATTTCTCTTTATTGTACATTAAAGATTTGCTTTTACAAAACCAAGAGCAGACTGAAGAACTGCTACTAAAGGTTTACTAAGGCATATATTCCTTGAACAGACACAGAGAAGGCACTAAGAACCACGGGCACAGGTGCTTCAGGAAAATTTCTGCTGAAACATCATTATGACACAGTAGGAAAAAAGAGGTTATTACTTTACATTTTACAAAGCTGAACAGAGAGAACCTGAAATATTACCTATGTTAAACAAGAACTTCAATACCTACATTATCTCTGGCTTTCATATCCAGATTGTTTAAATTTTCTTCAGCTTCTTGAATTTTTCTTGTCCATGGGGCCTGCATTTCTCTCAGACACTTCAGTTCTTTCTTAACTTGGTTTCGGCACTGTTTCACTTCTTCATGCTGTTCACGAACATTTTCATATTCCTTGGAGGAGTTGAAAGTAAAACAATTAAAAACTGCTGTATTCTATTGCAGAGTTTTATACTGTCCAAAGGTTTTATTTAACTGTTCATGAGTTTTAGAAAAATATCTTTCAGAAACTAGCATTACAGCAACTATTTAATTAATACTGTTACTAGTTCAAATGACAAATAGTTATAGGGATCATTCAGTCCCCAATGAACAAGGACACATTATTAATACTTCTTAAATAATATGCAATCAACTAGAAGAAACAACCCATTTGTCTGCAATTACCTTGTCTCCAAGTTCATCTGGGATCATGGAAAAAACCCCTTAGCCCCTCTCTGTTCATAGTTTGAGACTACTTACACAGGAGTCTAAAAGCCAAGGAGCAAATAACCACATACACTTGTGGAGAGTTTTGTGCAGACGTGGCTTGAGGAAAAAAGGCCATGATCATATACAGCTGGTTAAGCAGTAAAAAGCAGCTGTAAGCAGTAAGTTCTCAGCCTTTTTCCTTACGAGAAAAACAACAACACTGCGTCCTTGAGCAAATAACAAGAAAAACACAGTGAAAAACATGGTGCCCTTGAATGTAGTCAACAGCAGGATGTAAAAACAAGTATTAGCCTCAACAAGAAAACCACAAGTATTTTGAGAACGTAGCCACAAAGGAGGGGTTGACATGTAATCTGTAACCAATGATGAGCTTAGCTTTTGCAATATGTATGAGCTTAATTAACACAATTATAAAAGTATGTAAGCTGGATCAATAAACCTGAGACCAATGATCATCAATAGGATGTGCTTGTCTCCCTTCACTTCCGACAGACACTTTTGGGAGAAAGAAAAGAAAACGAGCTGGACAGATTGTCAGAGCAATTAACAGACACAGCCACTGCTGAAGTAAACCAAGGGGAGAGTTTTGGGGAAACAAAATACTTTTGGGGAAAAAAACTCCACCACACACCACAAACAACAAAGCCATTGCTATCCAGGAAGTTTAACTCAAGATACATTCATGAGAGAAAAGAGATGGTAAGCAGTAGGGTGACCAAGAACCTCCACTTCAAGAAGATGGGAATTTTGTAGAGAAAGTAGTTTAAGCTAAAGGAGTCATTATTAGTGATTTTTCTGTGTGTGTTATACTCTCTGGAGAGAAAAAAACATCAAAAAAGGAAGAAACAAAAAGAAGGGGAACCTCTCCCCAGCCCCTCCAAACTAAGAAACATAAGAGAACCATACATTCCATGAAAGCTTCATGAGGAAAAAAAGTAAGATGTTCAGAGGTCCAGAGAGAGGAGTAGATTCAGTTATGCAGGGGGACAGAGGAAGGGAAGGCTGCTTGACTTTGCCCCTAATTCAGAACATATGCCTAGTTATCCCAAGCCCTGGAGGTTAATATTACAACAGTAACAGTAATGGCAATAATAATTTTACATGAAGACCACCTGGAAGTTAATTTTAACAGGTGAATTGGCTTTATGTGCTACCACTTTTTCATAGCTACTTAACTAACCTGATGAATCACAGATAAATCAACCTAGGCTACAAAATCCAAGGTCTTTCTTGACAGTATCTTTTTCATAACGTCAAAAGGTATTTGATGAAAGCTGCCGCAATTCTGCAAAGTACAGTCAGTAGCCAGTGCTACAAACTTACAGAGATAAAAGGATTATATTTTCACTTATCTGAAAGATTAAGCTTAAAATTCAGCTCTGCTCCAAATAAGGCATTTTATTTCAAGATTAAAGCAAATGCACACATGTACAATTACATTTCAGATTCCACAAATACAAAGTATGAGCAAGTTCCACAGAACTGTCATGACATAATTTTTACACAGCAAATTCTTTTAATATTTTAAGAAATTCTGACTCAATCAAAATACAGAGATCTTGTGTATCTGTACTCAAGTAACTCTGATGCTTGTAATTATGCACTCCACTAAAGACCTGCAGAACTCTGGAAGCATTCCAGCTTTCTCAAGAGATGTCTGCATCTTAAACCAATGTTTTTCTTAATTGTAAACATGAGGAGAGGAAAAGAAGAATGGACGTAGCTCGACCAAAACACATTTTCAAAACTACATGACATGATTCTAGGAACTACGGAGTTCTATGGAACCTAAAGTATATGTTCAAAAACTTATTAGACATAGTTATATGTGAAAATGGTGTAAAATTCTCTCTATATAGAAACAGTTGTCACTGTCTAGAAAAAAATAATCACTTGACAAAAAAATCTTCCTCAGGTAAAAAGCAGTAGAGTCTTCAGAATTAAAATGCACTTCAACAGTGATCAGAACATGAAAAAGTTCATCACCAGACTTCTCTTTTCCTCTGTGATTAAAAAACAGTCTAATGTCATATTTGAGTTATCATATTTCCAGGCTGTCTGTTTCTCTATTTCACAACATCATGCAGTGTTTATACATCTGCCTTCCAGCTGACTTAAAACTTCAGGTGTAGCTATTCTGCTTGGTTACAAAGGTAAATTCAACAGGTAGGTGTGTTTAGTATTCAAGTTGAAATCTGCATTTAGGGGAGGACGGAGCAAATGAAATATCTTCACATCAAATCACCACTTCAGATTTGAAGCAGCCACCTGATACTGACACCTCGCAGACATTGTTCCTCTACATTTCTATCTACTGATGGGCATCTTACTCTTCTAGTATATTAATTACAATTGACTTCCAATCCCTAGAAGCTGGTTTAAATCCAGAGAAGAAAATAGCAGCTAAATAGTTTAGTAAAGCTAATGAGTCTTTACTACAACAGAAGGATGAATAAACTCCCATACTATTCTCAATTTCAGTAAACCCCATTTTAAAACGCAAACTCATCAATTTATTCTAAGGACTAAACAGTGCTAGGTCAAAACAAAAAAAAACTCCTCATGCTCTTGCAGAACAATGCAATTCTTCTCTTAGAAAGAGGTTGGTATTTTTGCAATGTAAGAGAAAACTAAAAATTCTGTCACAGTTTAACAAATCACAAAACAGCAACAGAATGTGAAATTTTATTATAGCCTGTAATTCAGATATCCTCTACCTAGTAAAACAATTACATCAATGCCCTTCGATTTCAAATGTAAATTAAGTACATGAAAGATCTTGTGTTAAAATTTATCAGAATTTCCCTATAGTCACTGCTCTCAGCATCTCTAAAGGGCACTTTTACCTTAAGTTTTCTTCTCTTTTTCGTCAATCTAATATACACTACTGATTCTGTACTGTCAATCAGAACTCCACCAAGGTGTCAAAGCACACTGTTGTTTCCATGGATTCGGGGGTTAAAAAGTTACAGTGAACTGAGTGCAACCACTAAGAGCCTTTAACATACTGAGCAATATAAACTGTCTAGAAGACAGCAGTGGAAATAAGGTGTTTAATCAAAGTCTGACTAAACTTGCTTAAGTATGGCATAACTAATAGCAATGTTCTCTAGTTTGTGGAAGGCAACTTAATTGACAGCAGATAAAATCATTAGCTTAGTCTTCCTTTATCAGTGTCC
The DNA here is from genome assembly GCF_028018845.1 of Melospiza georgiana. Lineage (NCBI taxonomy): Eukaryota > Metazoa > Chordata > Aves > Passeriformes > Passerellidae > Melospiza > Melospiza georgiana. The sequence continues at coordinate 62,970,411 of NC_080465.1, read as the reverse complement.
AGCAAGCCTTTAGAGCTCTGTATAAGCAAGTATCTTACAGCAGAGAACAATCAGCATCATTCTACATTTATTATGCAACACCAGGCTAACACATGTAGTAGAAAAAATCCTACCATTCAAAAAGTACTGACATCACAGAAGGTATATCCTACTTCCTTAATACCTACCACCATCCATCTATTTAAACTGCTACTCCTAAATCTCCCAGCTGTTAGCAAGATGATTTGAAGGCAGTGATGGGAATCCCAGTTGCTCAAGATGCAAAGGCCATAATGCTCTTTGCATAGCCATATGAGGCTTCATTATATGCAAAATTGCAAAAGTAAGAGTTCTGCATTCTTCATGAGCAGTAAATCCAGTTTTCTGGAAGTTCTATATCTGCATTTCATTAACTCTATACTTATATATAATATAATTAAGCTTGCAAACAAGGCAAACAACATATTGTTTCAGTAAAGTGAAATCTCCATCAGTATGAGCTGTTTAGAATCATTTCATCTGATTGATCATTCAACACTAAACTAAGGTAGTATTAAAGTGCTCCTCAGAAATACTTACTTTGATTTGTTTAAATGACCTGCTCTTTACTCTAGGTTCTTTCAAATGTGTTTAAATATTTTTCTGCTCAAATGCTAATATTTTTGAGATTGGCAACTTAAATTCAGTGACATGTCTGTCATGCACACTAAACTTCAACTAATAAATTAAGAGGAATATAACTGCTAAAAAACTTTAACAAAAAACCTGTAAAAAAGTTACAGCTGAAGAAGCAAGCAGACCTGTCTAGAGCTTAAACCAGTTGCCTCTGCACAGAATAAAAGGAGTACTAATCTTCTTGGCCTGCACTACTGGCTTTCCCAAAATGTGCAGGTGCCTGAACAACTACTTGAAGCAACCTATGCAGCTAGGTATGTAACCAAACATCACAGTTAGACCAAGAACAGAATTTCAAGAACTGGCCTGCTTGCACTAAGCATTAAGCAATGATACTCAAATACTCCAGTCACACTTCTTCTAAAGCAACTTTTGGCCTATTTCTAATTTCACAATCTTAGAGAAAACAGGTTAAGTGAGAAAGACACTGGAAATTAAACTTACCACCCATGGCCTTTTCCTCTCAAGCATCTCTATTAAGTCTACATGGCGCTTGCATTCATGGTATCTTTCAACATCTTGCTTGTACCGTTCAACCCTCTGCTTCATTTTCTCCAATGAGGTGGTTTTTTCCCTGAACAAGTTCTGTAATATATAATTTCAGGTTTTACAGTATCTAAACAGTTCCCAGAAAATATTCTACATCTCACCTGCACATTAAAGCAGAAATTTACCATCACAGGAGACATTTTAGTACAGCACTAAGTGGAGGGGAACCATCCAAAACAACAGGAACAGAAGAACAAAGGATTAAAAGAATGGCCTGTATGGCTAAGGACAGACATTGTTCCCGGAACACCAGACCTTTTCCTTTTTGTCTGTCTCTCTGTTTTCGAGGAAGTGAGCAACACTAAAGCAAAGGACTATGCTTTAATTCATAAGCCAATGACCTATAGAAGACAAAAATATTTGTCTAGGAAAGTTGTTGCCAGTCAAAATTCCCAAAGAAAGGAGTACTTGACAACAGGCATTTCTCATCTTTTGGGTCTGGACCGTTTGCACACATCTTCGTACTTACAAGCATGTGAGTGTCAGAGTGAATGAGTTCTGAGAGAAGAAGATTATTTGGTAAAATCAACTCACCACAGACTTGGTAAATAAATACCACTTTCTAATTCTGTTACATGTCAGGGTGATTTTTTCCTACATTCACTGCTTTCTAAAGAACATATTTACCTCTAGTTCTCTTTCCTTTTCTCTGAAATTTTTCAGTTCGCAATGAAACTGGTACATTTCCGGAGAACCAATGGACTTTTCAGTGGCTTCGAGCAACTCAGTCTTACTCAATCTTGTAAATTCTCCAACTTTGTCCTACAAAATTTTAAAAAGTTATAAAAAATATAGGATTAGTTAGACCAGTGCAATACAGTAATACTGGATTTATTCTATGCTAAATAACTCTGTCATAGTTAATGACCATCTTATGGAGTAGCCATCAAGCCTTCCAGAAAATTCCTTCTCAGGATGTTGAAGCAGCCTTGCAGTATAAATCTTTTGCAGTATAAATACTAGGACTAACAGGAAAGTTAAGCCACATAGAAGTTATTATCAAAGCTGGCAGACAAGGCTATTTAAGTATTTCTGTTGAAATACTGAAATACTCTGTTGAGCAGAGTTGCTCAAAACTGAGACTGATGCAAGAAGTGTGCTTGCTGTTGGTACACTGGGAGAGAACAAATAAACCAGAACTATCAACACTGTAATATTGACTGAACTAACTGTACTAAAGAGAAAAAGTTCTTTTAAAGAGAAAGGTGTTTTACCAGAGTATGCTGGAAGTTCCAAACAAATACTGTACACACGTGAAAATGAACGATACGTCAGCTGGCATATTTTTATTTCTGCAGTATTAGCTTTCTAAACTTTAATGCTCTTCTGTCTTCTTGAATTCAACAATAACTCCATGAATAGGCTCTGATAAGGTTTCCTTTCACTATCATTCCTGATGATCCCCATGAACTGGGAAGGAATCTGTCACAACATTAGGGTGCAGTGTGAAGCAACCTACCTTTCTACACATGAATCCTGACCTGCTTAAACATGCATTCAAATACAGAAAATGCCAGTAGTATTCTTTAATCTCTCTCCTTTAAGACTTACTTTCCATTAGAATGATTTTACTCTTAAATAGTTCAATCCTATACATCATTCAACCCTATGCTCAACAAAGTGCTGACATTACCAGAAAGGCTGTATTAGCAAGCGCTGCTACTTGAACATGAAGACAGGGAACATCAGCATCTCTCCTTTCAGAGTCAACATGTACAAAATTGTCCAATTAGTGAGCTTTAAAGGTCACACAGATCCTCTTTTCTTTCACCATCACACCAGCATGGCTGCCTCAACCCTCTTGTTCTTTGTGCTGTCCCACTGAACTAGGCACAGTGCTGCTAAAGCTAACCAGCAACAAAATCTTCTCAAACCACAGCACTCCATTTGCACACACCATCTTTCAAAACTGATTCATACCTGAGGAAGAAACTGGCACAAATTGTCCACCTGGATGTTTAAGGCTGCAATTTGTTCTTCTACTGTTTTCAGGGTTGCTGGTTTTCTGTTGATAAACCACACTGATGCGTTGTTCACTACATAAATCTCACGTGTGATAAGAATATTTTCTGGTGACTTAAACCTGATTAATAGAAAGAAGTGTTTACACTTCCTGATTAATACAAAATCAGGTGTTACACAAACCTGATTAATAGAAAGAAGTGTTTACACAAGAACATCTGAAAAGTGTTCCACCTTTAAAGGTTACCCAGTGTCAAAGTATTGTTAAAATTTAGAGATAGCTAAGTATTTAATATAAATTAACTGGACAGTAGCATCAGATTCCTATTTTCATGACTCAGAAAATATCCAGTACTTCAGTGATGAACTAAACTCACATAGGAAACATCAAGAATATCTGCAAATCTTAACTCAGAAGTTACTTACATAAATGAGATGCTCATGCTGAATGTATGAAATACTTAAAAGTCATTACAAATATGAACAGTTTCTTAAAAGCATAATCTGTGTGACGATAATAAGTTTTAAAATTGGTGTGAAGGAGGTACAGTACATCTTTAAGTATTAGTACACAGAAATATATCAGTAAGCTGTGTATATATACTCAATTAGAGAAAAAAATAGCATACAACACAAAAATACTTATTTTCATTTTCTGCTTTTAAAAACCACAGAAGATACATTAGTTTTCATTTAGTTTTCTAGCTCCATACCTATTTTCAAAAATTTAGTCTGGTCAAGATGTAGCAATAACAACTAAGTCAAACTCCTGGAATTTTGGTTTACCATTTTGATTTAAAAATTGCCTAGTGCCTGTTAAGCACACTCTTAAGGATAGGGAATATAGACTTGCAGAGTGACCATGTACCTCAGGACATTTAAGAATGAAGTGAGTACACATCTGCTGCCAGTGTTTGGACTAAGCACCATAGGGACATAATCCTATTTCTTGATTACTGAACTACTACTTCCTGCATCACCTCATTTTAATTTATGAGGCTTCATTCCAAAGACCTACAAAGCCATGCTCCTTCCTTTCATTAAAATAAAATCATTTTACTATCATAACTTGGGTGTAGCTACATTTCAAGTGCCAAATTCAACAAAGGCAACACACGCCTACAGAACTTCAATTTTTAGTTCCTGTCAATAAAGCAATCTTCAGCATCGTCTCCCATCCTACATGTTGCATTCAAACATTTTCTACCAATCAGACAAAGGACTCAACTACACTGCAACCACGACATGCTAGGTCTAATGAGCTATGAAACACAGAATCTTCACACATTGCAAGATTCTCTCTGGATTTTCAAGTAACATTGGAATATATTTATGTTAAAACAACTGCACCATCTACTTGAAAGACATCCTATCTCCTGAATACATCTTGTCTGGCCAAACACTAAAGAAGTTCTTACTTGATCATTCCCACAATAACCAAAATGGACAGACAAAAATTTTTCTAAGGCCTGCTGCAGGTTTTTTTTTTGTCTCAGTAAAATTTTCTTTTTAGAGAAAATAAATTTTCTCTAAAATTCTGATCAGGGTGGCCAATTGTTATGCAAATTAACACAGGCTATGAATCAGGTCACTATCTCTATTTTCTCTTTCATTCAGGGCAACAGACTAGGCTAAGGCTTGTTAAAATCACCTGTGCCATACCATCCACAAAAAAAGATGCATTGCCCTATGCATAAGCTACTAATAAAATTTTAAGTTCAAAAGATTTCGAGTTGCTCTGTTTTGCCACAGCTTACCTACAAGACTGTATTACATGGAATTAGTCAGATCTTTTCTTTTACTTCCATCTGTATGTGATGTTTTCAGTGAGAATGTAGGCAAGCCCCTCCTTCCAGCAATATCAGTATAAGAAAGTGAAGACAGAACAATCTGTTTTAAAACTTAGGCTTTTGTCCTTTTTCTTTAATGAAAAGAATTCCAATCACCACATAGTGATGGCAGGAATGACAAAATCATCAGAACCTTAAATGTAATCAAAAGGTAAACACACCATACAGAACTATCTTTTTCTATGCATTATTTGTACATCAAGACAAGGTGAAATGCTTCAGAAAGCAAGATCAAGAGTATCCATCACTGCTTATTTCTTGTGTGATAACTAAATAACTTTATGTTCTGAAGTCTGTGGAAATCAAAAAAGGACAAATTAAGCCTAAAGACAAACCTCTGCACAACAAATTTTTTTCTCACAAGTTTGTGAATTACTGTGTGGGGAAATGATCCAATTAAAAGCACATGAGGAAAGAGTTTTACTACTTACAGTTCAATTTCCACTATGCCTTTCATGCACCCCTGCTTCACAAACAGACCAACCTACAAAATTAAATTACAAGTTGTTATTTCAAAATAAAATGTATTATCTTACAAGAATACACATTTGTATAATGGAGCTACTTAACAATGTAGTTTATTGAAAACTCACAATTAAAAGCAAAATAAAGCAATAACTAAAAATAAAGGAAGACACTACTATCCTCCACAATCAGCATTAGAACCTCCTCCACACAATTTCTGATCAACTTGAGCCTCCAAAACTGAACAAATTATAATCAGCAGATCCACAGACAGGAAGACGTTCTTGTGAATTTGGGGAACAAAGACAAGAGAAAAGACAGTGCTGAGTACCTGTACTAGAACCGACAACTCTACTAGTATGAAAACACATCATGAGAAATACCAACACACAATATTGCCATCCAGTCAATTCCCATGTTCCCATTTGTTTATGACTGAGCAGCTTCAAGAGAATGTGTGCAATCATTCAGGCACCCAGATTCATTGCTCCAAACCTACTCAGAGAAATTGCATCCAACGAGAATATCCAAGAAAGCAAGTGCAAAAATTTGAAAATGTCAAGATATTACCTTCCTACTACAGAATCAATGCTTATCTTGACAGTAAAAAGTGAAAACAGAGTAGAACAATCCAAATTCCATTTAAATCAAAGATCAGTGCCTCTATGCTTTCATATGAATTTTCAAGATGCATTAGTATGTTATTTCTAGAGGTACTACGTATTTTGAAATTTACATTAGACTTTGTCTATTCCTCCTTTAGTTGGTATTTCTTATCAAATGTTTAAGCCATTAAGTGGCATTTTTCTACCCCACCGTGTATGCTTAGTCATCTTCAAATAAAATCTCTAGTCAACTCAGACTGCCCTACAATTTAGATGTTTTCATTTCATAATTTATACAAGACAGCTAGTAGTTAATTAAAATAACTCCCCTTTGTCTCTGGACCAGGTTACTCTTCAATTCAGATGCCTCACTTTTTATAAAAGCAAAGTAAATCAAGGAAGAGAGTCTTTCCCCCATCCTCTGCTAGACAGTGCTCTGAATGAAATTCACCTTAACTATGAAAATTACAAAAGCTCATAATTACCTTATCAGCTCGCCCTAAGAAAGCAGGTTTTCCAGCCAGTCCCAGGCAGATGGCACAAACAATACTTGACTTGCCTGTGCCATTAGCACCAACAACCACGTTCAGGTTGGGCCCTGGATGTACTTCACAGACAGTGTATGTCCTGGAAAGCACAGCAAGTTTTTGAATTTTAAAACACTATATTACCTTAAAAAAAAAAAGAACTTGCTTAGAAACATTTCATTACTTTATTAAACAGATAAAATTACCTCCTTTAGACTCAATCATGAAATACCATTTTGTAAGAAAGTCTCGTAACATTTCAGTGAAACATGATGAAAGACATTCCCACCAGCCAGAGTACTCAGAACTTTCTTTAAAATCAGTGACTGTGCAGAATAAAATCCAGCATCAGAATAATAACTTTTTAAATAAACTTACCATGATCTCATTTTATTTTATGCATCAAAAAGAAGACAGAAAACAGATAATGCAGTAACTTTCTGGAGTTCAACTCGTATCAAATCATCCCCAGTGTTCGGGTTTTTTTCCTAACTGCATTAGACATCTTTCACCATGTGCATCCAGAATGACTACTGCAATAGTAACTACGGGAAGAGACCAAACTCATCCATGCAAACTCAAGTTAACACCCTAAATTTATAAGGAATCATTTGATGAATTTCCTATTCCTGAACTGTGCCAAACACAGAGAGCTGAAATACTACCACAAAAGGAGGAGTACAAAGTACATAATGGCAACGCAATATTACAAACCATATACCTGCGGAAGAGAAGGTACATGAACCCTTAACGAGGATTTAACTACTATCTCTGAAGATTCAATTAACACCTAATACGTGACTCATGCGCTACACTACTGAAGATTTTCAAGGCTAGCATGGAGCCGTAAGAAAATGGTCCGACGATTCCTGCTGGTCTAAATACGTCCAAAACCCATGGTATTCGCAGTACAGAGCAGGTGGAAAAAATACGTGCAAAGACCACACACTCTTCATCCTAATGGGTCTCAAGGCGTCGCCACTGCCTTACAAGGGCTTTCTGCAGTCTCCCCTTCTCCAGTGCTTGGCAGCCTCCCGCCTGAGAGACGAAGAGCACGCAGAGGCTGCACGGCCGACAGGAGCCATCGTCTCTGGGCAAGGCTGCCCAGCACCGGGGAACGCGCTGCCAGGGAAGCGACACCGACAACCCCTGGGACTCGTAACCCACACAGCAGTGTCTCCCAGCGCCCCGCGCCCAGTTAGACACCACCTTCTGTTGGAAAAGAAATGAAATTTAGCAAAATATTTAATTATAGTGAGTTGTGTGTGAACTGGTTTGTTAAAAAGCAGTTTTGTAGCCGTTGAAAAGTGTGTTGAGTTTTGTGTGTAACCTAGCAGGTAGTCTTAGGGATTTAATAAATAATTAAACTAGTGCAGGAAAGTAAGAATGCTAACCTGTCTAGAGGCAGCATACAATGCTCTTAGAATAAGATAAGCAGAGGATTAATGATCTTGTTTGTGAACCAAGGAATGTATCACAAGGGGTCTGTGACCAGGCAAGGGGAACGGGGAACTGTTCCTTGGAGGCTAGGCAAGGGGAACGGGGAAACTGTTCCTTGGAGACTTTGTTGTGAATCGCATGTATAAGAGGGAAGCACCCATACGTGAATTTGGGGGCTCGGACTTTAGGGACGTGAGTCCCCCAGTTCCCCGGGCCCTTAATAAAGCACCCACAAAACTTATCCGAGTTTTGTGTCATTTATCAATCGGGCAACAGTTTTCTGGCGACCGCGGCAGGACTCCGAGGGCTGCTGGGGCGGTTCGCGTCCCGATCCACTCCAAGCCGGCACCGAGCACTTCTCGGGGAGTCATCGGTCGTGCCCGACCCCCCGCGCCTGTCGGACAAACTGCATTAAGGTAAGCCCGAAGGTGCTTTATATTGGAAAAAGGTGATAATTGGATTTGGATTTGGTGGTTGGTAAAAAAGCCTAGGCTCCGGCCATAAGACGTCTAAGGACGCAGGACCGGAACTCGCCTCCTGTTTGTTTTAGGGAAGGACGGCGAGAAGGTATATTGGTTTAAGGTATATTGGTTTATTGGGATTAATAGTGGAATTAAACGTTGTAATATGATGTCTTTTAAAACTTTTAAAACCTTAGTGCAAGCCAATGGTAAAATACCTGGAAATACACCATTAGGTTGTATATTGAAACGGTGGAAAAGTGAAGGGTATTATCAAGAATTGGATAAAAGTAAAATGATAGATTATTGTAATCATTGGTGGCCTGAATATGAGATTGGGGAAGCGGGATGGCCGGTGAATGGTACACTGGAATTGGGGATAATGGAATCTTTGATGCAATTTTTAAGGAGGAATGAGAAATGGGATGAAATACCATATTTGGATTTGTTTTTCGTTTTATATAGGAAAGAGGAATGGCAAAAGGAATGTGGTATTTTGGTTTTAGAAGTGAATGATGAAAGGGAGTGTGTGGGATGTAAAGAAAGACAGGAGCGTAATTTGTATCCTTCAGTCAAGGAAGATTTGTCTTATTGTATAGCACCTCCGAGGGTTCCGGTTGCTCCTAATGTGCCCCCTGCTCCCCCTGCGGATATAGCTATAAAAACGAGATCTAGTGAGAGTGATAGTGATGGTGGTGATGGTGAAAAGAAGGTATACAACAACAGGGAAAAAGAAACTGCAAAAAGACAACAAGCTAGTATTCTGGCTGTAATGCAACAGGCAGGGGCAGGAGGAAGACCCATTAGGGGTCGAGGTCGGGGAGGAACTAATCACGGACAGAGGGGGTTGCCAAGAGGTCGGGGAGGATTTGGGTTTGCACTTAACATGGGGAGGTTGGATCCAAACCAGTGTGCGTTTTGCCGACAATTGGGACACTGGAAAAATGAACGCCCGGTTAGAGGAGGTATGGGCATGGGAAACATGGGATTAAGGACAGCCCCAATGGGAAATGCCCCTGTGGGAGGATTCACGGGAGGACCAGCAGAAGTTGCTCAAGCACTAGTTTTGGGAAACTATCAGAATCAAAGCTGACTAGAAAAGGATTTAAGGGTAGTTTTAGAAATAGATGGAAAGGATCAAGAATTTATGGTAGACACTGGAGCTACTTATTCTGTACTCAATAGACGATTGGGACCTTTGAGTGACACAACGGTACAGGTGGTGGGGGCAACAGGGAAGCTAGAGGAACAACCATTTTTACAACCTTTAAATCTTAGGTTTGGGGGGAAGGAATTAGATCACCAATTTTTGTATATGCCAAACTGCCCCACACCCCTTCTTGGCAGAGATCTGTTGTCCCGACTTAGTGTGAAAATAATATTTGAAGGGGGAAGGGTGAAATTGGAAATACCTGAGGAACAAATAGCAGGCATTTTTGTAATCAAGGAAGTGGATGCCTCTCCTATTCCAGAAGAAATTGAGCAGGCTGTAGTACCCTGGGTATGGGAGTCAGGGGTCCCCGGAAAATCTAAAGCTGCGCAGCCAGTAAAAGTGGAACCAAAGGAAGGGGCCCGACCAGTGAGGATAAAGTAATACCCCTTGAAGCTTGAGGCAAGGAGGGGAGTAGCCCCGTTAATTAAACAATTTTTGGCTCAAGGAATATTACAGGAATGTGAATCGGAGTATAATACTCCAATTTTTCCAGTAAAGAAACCTAATGGTAAGTACCGTTTGGTACAGGACTTAAGGGCTATTAATAAATAGTGAAAGAGATACATCCAGTTGTTGCTAATCCTTATACTTTGTTAACATCTGTATCAGAGGAGTTTAAATGGTTCTCAGTGATTGACCTTAAATATGCCTTCTTCTGCATCCCACTGGCAGTAGAGAGTAGGAAATATTTTGCCTTCGAGTGGGAGAATCCTGATTTTGGGAGAAAGAAGCAGCTTATGTGGACGAGACTCCCACAGGGATTTAAATGCTCCCCTACTATTTTTGGAAACCAACTGGCCAAGGAGCTGGAGGAATGGAAGATAACCCAGGTAACAATATCCCCATCCTTGTATGTAGTCCTGCAGTACGTGGACGACATTTTTCTGGCTACTAAGGAAAGGGAAATGTGCGTGGAATTAACAATTAAATTACTCAACATGCTTGGCCAAGCAGGGTATCGGGTTTCTAAGGAAAAAGCTCAATTGGTCAAAAATAGCGTTATTTACCTCGGTTGTGAGATCACACAAGGGCAGAGACGTTTGGGAGTAAACCGAATAGAGGCAATATGTGCTATTCCTTTGCCTCGTAACCATCAGGAATTGACATCTTTTCTAGGAATGGTGGGATGGTGTCGACTGTGGATCATGAATTTCGGTCTCCTAGCCAAGCCACTTTATGAGGCCTTGAAGCAGCATCGGTTGGAGTGGACAACACAGCAAAAGAAGGCCTTCCAGGAATTGAAGCAGGCACTAAAAGAGGCCCCAGCCCTAGGACTCCCTGACGTGACCAAGGAATTCCAGTTGTACGTGAATGAGAGGCAAAAACTGGCATTGGGGGTCCTCACCCAGAAGGTGGGATCCTGGAAGAGGCCAGTGGGATACTTCTCTAAACAACTGGATTCGGTAAGTTCCGGGTGGCCCTCGTGTTTACGAGCCGTGGCGGCAACAATAATTCTTATTCAAGAGGCCCGGAAATTGACTTTGGGGCAAAAATGAAAGTGTTTGTTCCCCATATGGTCATGGCCATTTTGGAGCAAAAGGGGGGTCACTGGCTATCATCCAGTCGAATGTTGCAATACCAGGCCATCCTGAGAGAACAGGATGATATTGAAATAAGGACTACTAATCATGTTAATCCAGCAGAGTTTTTACGCAGTGACCAGGAAGCTGGGGGACTGGTGCATGATTGCGTAGAGGTAATTGAACAAGTATATGCCAGCAGACCCGACCTAAAGGATGAACCATTGGAAGAACCTGAATGGGAACTATACACTGATGGATCCAGTTTTGTCGAGAATGGGACTCGCTATGCCGGGTATGCAGTGGTAACATTGGATCGGGTAATAGAGGCAAAGGCTTTGTTACCTGGAACTTCGGCCCAGAAGGCAGAGGTGATTGGACTCACCAGAGCCCTGTATTTGGGCAAGGACAAAAGGGTTAATATCTGGACAGATTCTAAATATGCCTTTGGTGTGGTTCATGTACATGGGGCGTTATGGAAGGAAAGGGGGCTTTTGAATTCTCAGGGAACCAACATCAAGCACCGGGAAGAAGTGCTACAGCTACTGGATGCGGTACACAGTCCCAAAGCAGTTGCAGTAATGCATGGGACATCAGACTGCGGAAGGAGACGTTTACAGAGGAAATCGATTTGCTGATGTTACAGCTCGGCAAGTGGCACGGGAAGTATGGACTCAAATGGCATTGGTACCGGTAAGAACAAATCCGGCTACCCCATACCTGAATCAGGAGCCCAAATATTCAATAGAAGATGGAAAACTAATAAACTTGCTAGGGGCACAGAAGAATCAACTTGGGTGGTACGTTACACCAATGGGACAAATAGTGGTACCTACCCGCATAATGAAATTTATTTTGGAATCAGAACATAATAAATGTCATTGGGGGGCAGAAGTATTGGTAAAATTTTTGAAGAATGAGATAATCTCTAATCAGATGTTAACAATGGCAAAAAGAGTTAATGCAATGTGCCCAGTATGTTTGAAAAATAATCCAGTAGTTAGGAGACAAATACAAATGAGAAAGTTGCAAGTCGGGCCACAACCAGGAGATTACTGGCAAGTTGATTTTTCTGAATTGCCTAGGGCACAGGGATACAGATACTTGTTAGTGTACGTATGTACGTTCTCAGGGTGGCCGGAAGCTTTTCCATGTAGAACTAATCAGGCTAAGGAGGTGGTAAAAACCTTGTTAAAAGAAATAATACCAAGATCTGGAGTACCTTTAGGATTGTCATCAGATAGGGGTCCACATTTTATAGCCGGGGTAGTGCAGGAATTAGCACGAATGTTAGATATAACCTGGAATTTGCATACCCCCTGGAGACCTCAGTCTAGTGGGCAGGTGGAAAGGATGAATCAAACCCTGAAAGGACAAATCAAAAAGAATTGCCAGGAAGCTAAACTGCACTGGCCTCAAGCTTTGCCTTTGGCCCTACTCAGGATTCGAATTAAACCAAGGGAAAAGGTAGGCGTAAGTCCATATGAGATATTATATGGCAAACCATATCATGCAACTATATTAAAAGGGGAGGTACATGTGAGTGGGGACCAGGCGATTGCAGAGTATGTTATGTCACTTAATAAGATCTTGAATTCTTTAAGAAATTCGTTACAGTGGAATAGACCGCTCACGCTGGAGAATTCTGTCCACGACATCCAGCCTGGGGACCAGGTGTACGTCAAGAAGTGGATCACAGATCCGCTACGGGAATCATGGAGCGGACCCCACCAGGTGATGATGACGACCTACACAGCGGTGAAGGTCCAGGAGATAGATGCTTGGATCCATTACACCAGAGTAAAGAAGGCACCGTTCCAGTGAGAAACCCAGATAGTGTCTCCAACCCGGATGATCTTCCGTGCAAAGCTGCCTTCTTAATTATATTACTGCTAGTGATCATGAGACTATTACCCGTTCAAGGGTCTACTCTTGTACAGGTTGAAGAAACAAAGGTTACAGTCATAGAAGAGATGGATGTTCAATTAACTTGTGTTATCTTTGACAGCCAGAAAGTTGAGGCCGGTGAAGTTATTGCAATATGGCAACGGGGGGCTGAAAGAAGCCGAGGCAAGATAGGAGTCGGTTGGGATCAGGATAAACAACAAGGAAACACGGTACTGAATCTTACCAAGGTAACCACAAACGATACGAGAAAATATACATGTTTGGTCAAAATACGGGATAGTTTTGATTACAAAAGAGTGAGTATGAGGGTTTTGCCATGGACAGGGGATCGTGCTGAAAACATAAAAGTTAATCCAGTATCAATGGCAGTGGACATGTGGGATGGGCCACCTCTCAGAATAAATTGTTCCTTCCTAGTAAGATCAAGATATCAAAGGAACCTTTGGGTCAAATGGTAGAAGCAAAATAGGGAACTGACCTGGGACAGAATAGAAGACGGGACCAATTGGTGGGGAAAGGAAGGCAAAGGTTGTGGGTGGTCGAGTGTCACTAATCCTAGAATAGGAAATGCATGGTGGAGGCATGACAGAATGATGTTATCCTTACAGAGACACGGTAGGAGTAGACGGGAGGTTAATGATACAATAGAACGAAATACTGAGCAGGAAAATTTAGTGGTAAGATTAATCAGAGATTTTGGGATCATGCAGAATGTGACTAAAATAACAGCTTGCCTGCCATTGCCACAGGCTGCAGGTGAACCAATTCCCTGGGGAATAATACCAGTAACCAAAATGCCTGAAACATTCAAGAATGTTTCATGGTCCTGCCAGTCAGTTCCCAAACCAGTAGATGTATGGAGGGATTTGTGTATGACCACTCGGGCTATGACTAGAGAGGAATGTGAAAAGAAATCCAATCATTATGGTTGGATTCAAAATACCAGGAGGTGTTTAATTGCAACCCCAATAGATGAGCCATGCAATACAGTACGAATAAGAACGAAATCCCAACAAAATGAGATGAGTTGTCAGAATGTCACACAGAATTTTGACACCTGGAATAGTTGGAAGACATTATAGGGACCTAGTGTTTTGGAACACTATAATTACCTTGGGGAAGTACAATGGTGCATCCAATGGTCAGGAGTAAAGAATCAGTCACATTATCACAGGGCCCTTATCACGTCTACATCTTCCCGAGAGTTCAGACCGCAGAAAGAGGATTGGAATTGTACTGAGGTTTTTACATGTGATACACCGGAAGACCGAATTGGATTGGTACCGGTGAAAATGGCATTAAAGTGGGGATGCGAGTGTAGGGGGTATGATCACACGGTTAGCAGAGAGTCCATGGATGGGCCTATAGATTGCAGATATACTACTGTGCATAGCCCTGGAAATCTAGTCTGGGTGTTGGGACACGGACAGTGGACCACACATTTACCTCTAGATGGATCAGTAACACAAATCACCCTAGGGGTTCCCACATTGTGTCCATACTGGAAACAGAACAGATTGATCCAAAGGAAAGGACTCAGAAAGAGGGAAGAATCCCTAGAGGAGCAGTGGCATGAACCTGGCTCAGGAGTGCAATTTGGATGGATATTGGAGTCATTATTCCCTCCGGTAGCGACATATCGAAACAGGGAAATGCTCAACAATTTGTTAGGACAGACAGAAAGGTTGGCAGCAGCTACTAAGAAGGGATTTAAGGATCTAAATTTGCAATTGCAAGCTACATCAAGAATGACCCTACAAAACAGAATGGCATTGGATTTGCTACTGTTAAAGGAACATGGAGTTTGTGGTTACCTGAGTAGGAGAATAGATCATTGCTGTGTACACATTCCAAATGTTACACTTGAAGTTGAGAAAGATATTTCTCAACTGGCAGAAGTGGAAACAAAAACCAAGGAAATTGAAAGGGAAGCACAGCATAATTGGATAGGAGCAGTATTTGATTCTTTGGGGCTTCACCTGTCTGGCTGGATTACGTCTGCTATACAGTATGTACTAATGTTTTTAGTATTTTTAGTGACTATATGGATTGTATATAGATGCCTCTTGGGTGTGATCGAAAAGGAAAAGAGGCGATCTCTCCGGTTGCTGAAGGCGATGACCCGTGGGCGGCAGAATGAGGAACACTCCCCACCTCGTTATGAAGATGTTACTGTCAATACTGTTGATTGAGCATCCTTGCAGCAGGACTGAAGGATGCTCAAAAGGGGGGAAATGTTGGAAAAGAAATGAAATTTAGCAAAATATTTAATTATAGTGAGTTGTGTGTGAACTGGTTTGTTAAAAAGCAGTTTTGTAGCCGTTGAAAAGTGTGTTGAGTTTTGTGTGTAACCTAGCAGGTAGTCTTAGGGATTTAATAAATAATTAAACTAGTGCAGGAAAGTAAGAATGCTAACCTGTCTAGAGGCAGCATACAATGCTCTTAGAATAAGATAAGCAGAGGATTAATGATCTTGTTTGTGAACCAAGGAATGTATCACAAGGGGTCTGTGACCAGGCAAGGGGAACGGGGAACTGTTCCTTGGAGGCTAGGCAAGGGGAACGGGGAAACTGTTCCTTGGAGACTTTGTTGTGAATCGCATGTATAAGAGGGAAGCACCCATACGTGAATTTGGGGGGCTGGGATTTTGGGACGTGAGTCCCCCAGTTCCCCGGGCACTTAATAAAGCACCCACAAAACTTATCCGAGTTTTGTGTCATTTATCAATCGGGCAACAGGTACATGAACCCTTAACGAGGATTTAACTACTATCTCTGAAGATTCAATTAACACCTAATACGTGACTCATGCGCTACACTACTGAAGATTTTCAAGGCTAGCATGGAGCCGTAAGAAAATGGTCCGACGATTCCTGCTGGTCTAAATACGTCCAAAACCCATGGTATTCGCAGTACAGAGCAGGTGGAAAAAATACGTGCAAAGACCACACGCTCTTCATCCTAATGGGTCTCAAGGCGTCGCCACTGCCTTACGAGGGCTTTCTGCAGTCTCCCCTTCTCCAGTGCTTGGCAGCCTCCCGCCTGAGAGACGAAGAGCACGCAGAGGCTGCACGGCCGACAGGAGCCATCGTCTCTGGGCAAGGCTGCCCAGCACCGGGGAACGCGCTGCCAGGGAAGCGACACCGACAACCCCTGGGACTCGTAACCCACACAGCAGTGTCTCCCAGCGCCCCGCGCCCAGTTAGACACCACCTTCCCTGGAACATGGCTTTCCGCAGCCCCCCCCGCCAGCCCTCGGTACCCGCGCGACCCCGCTGCGCTGCTTCGGCCCCCCTACAGCGGGGCGGAAGGAGCAGGCCGCGGCCGCTCAAGGGGGAAGAAACGCCCCCCGCTCACTTACAGGAAGTTCTTCATGAAGATCCTGACGATGGAGCCCGGTACGAAGGGGGATTCACCACGCTTCACAGCTTTTCCCTTTTCCCACACCGCCGCCATGTTTCCCCCAGGCCGCCCCTCCTTGCCCCTCGGGGCTGAGCCCGCGCCGCGCGCTCGGCCCAGTTGCCCGGGGGGGGGCGGGACTGAGCCGCCCTAAAGCTCCTCATTGGCCTGGAGCACCGGCGCCCATTGGCTGGCGGGGCGGGGCGGGGCGTTGCGGCCCCTGTTGCTGTGGCAGCCGCGGCGCAGCGCCCTGCGGGGGCCGGGTTGGAGCGGTGCCGAGCCCCGCGTTCCGCTGCCCGTGCGGGCCGGTCACCGCCGCGTTCCCTGCGTTCGTTTACAGCGTTATGAGCGGCTGGGCGTGTTTAGTTTGGAGAAGACTGAGAGGGAATCTCATTGATGCAAAGGCGGATGCCAATAGGAGGTTGCTAGACTCTTTTCAGTGGTGTCCTGCGACAGGATGAGGAGCAATGGCCATAAAGTAAAGCTCAAGAGCTTTCCTCAACAAGAGAAGAATTTGTTTATATTGAGGGTGGCAGAGCACTGTAACAGCCTCTCTCTGGAGGTTGTGGAGTCTCCCTCTCTGGAGGCATTCAAGCCCCACTTGGACACATTCCTGTGTCACTTGGTGTAGATGACCCTGCCTTGGCAGGGCGCGTTGGAATAGATCGTCTCCAGAGCGCCCTTCTAACCCTAGCAATTCTGTGATTCCATGATTCAGGCTAATGGGTCGGGTAGATAACATTCCACGAGTGGCTGTCAGACAAGAAGTTGTTCCCGGGTGTTTCTGGGAACACAGCTCAAGGGTGAGCCCCGGAGCCAGGAATCGAGGCTGAGGCCTCAGGAGAGCTCCTGAGTGGCCGGGGAATCCATCACAACAGACGGCTCGTCTTTTTTTTGAGGTGGGATCAGAGTCAAGTTTTCTCTCTCAAAACATGAGAGATGGAACAGGACTCAGTGTGTCTGTCACACAGCCAGAGGAGCGTGCTCTTTCCAGGCTTTGCCCTACACCACTGCTCCTTTGCGTCTCCTGAGTGAGGGCAGTCACACTGGCAAGCGCTGCTCACATCCAGGTGGACAAAATGCCAGCTCTTTTAGTGCTTGGCTTGACATGTCTTTATTAATATTCATTATTGTGAAGTTTGTGTTAGGTTTATTTTGGTGTGACACCATAGTCAGAATACCATTTCATTTACTTTACAGAGACAGAATAACTATGACATTTAATAACAGCTGCTATTCTGGATTTCTGTTGGTGTAAATGAGATCTGAATTGGCCCCTCTTTTTGGAAATTATTAAGGATAATGATAAAATGAAAATTAATGGGTCAATATTTAAAAAATAAAACAAATATTAAAATAAGGATGGTATTGAACAGGAAGACAATAAAAGGGCTTTACACTGATCTCAGGATAAACTGGGCTCCAGTCCAGCACAAAGCAACATTTATGGCAATCAAATACAAGCCCATTACCTCTTGATGCATTTACCTGCTTTTCAAGGTTTTTTTCATTTCCATTTTACAGATTGTGACACAACTGGGATCAAAGCAATTACTTGTAAGGTTTTCACTAGCTTTTGAAGAATTTTCCGACATTAAACAGGCCTGGCAAGTCTCAAAAGAACTGTTCTTTGCCCCACTGTGGTACTGGTACAGCTACTGCAGCAGTGAAGAAAAAAAAAGTAAATAAATATGACTCCAGGGCAGAAATCAATTGCATGAGGAGTTTCTGATTTGGACAGAGCTAATAGAATATTTTTTTTATCTCACCATAAAACTGAAGTTTGCTAGTGGAGAAATCTTAATGCACCATACCCAATTTTCAAATGTTTTGTAGCCATTCTTTCACTAGTTTCTGAATTTCCTATTCTATGAACTGATATTCATCAGACATTGAAGTAAATGAAAGCCACCGTTCAAATTTTCCCTCTGTACTTTAATTCCTGCCAAAAAAAATGATTGAAAAGGTGATGTTCCCTACTTAGGGAAGAACTTCGGTGTTTCTTTGGTTTGGTTTTTTTGGTGAGTTTTTTCCCCCACCTTTTTTTGCTTCCCCCCTTGTCCCCCTCCCCTCATCAGGACAATGCTTCACACCTTGTGGATAAGTATTTCCTTCAGTAATACTGATAAAATCACTGTAGCACTGAGGTCCCTAGAAATTAATCAGTGGAGAACAGGTTAGAGTCCTTCATTTAGGCTTTTATTTTATCAGCCTAAATCTGATTATTTTGATGGAGTGAGGCAGAGTTATGTAAAACTTTAGAGATAGAGCCTAACAGTTGTACTTCATGCTTCATTTCATTTACATACAGAGAACCACCAAGTCTGATTATCTGAACCACTTCATCTTCACTTGTTTTCTGCTTAGATAATTTGAGCTGAATATTGATAACAAAACATGCACTTTACAGAACAATTGTAAAATTGTGTTGATGCATTGGAAACAGTCCTTTATTTCTGTTTGCTTTCGTTTTTGAATAATAGCAAGAGAGACGTGTTCATAAGCAGCTGGCTAGGGAGACTGTAGGTACCTAGGAGAGGCAGATAAGATACCAATTCCTTCTGGCTCTTCCTGAGTCTCTAGGAACCGAAAAATGGCTTCAATCTGTGTGGTTAAATAAATGCCTGAGTATTGAACATATTACATTGAACATTCTCTTCAATTGTTTCTGCCACCAAAATGAAAATTTACAAAAGATGCAAGGGCCTAGATCATCCCAGGTGCTGTTGATCCTTATAGGCTGTTAGGAAAAGCATATTCTTTGTTCTGAAAGGATCAGGATATGGTGGCTGTAAGAATAATTTCTACCACTCAGTACATAGCTTCCTGCAGCAGTTCAGATTACTTTTTGTTGGCCTTCTTAGGTAATGTGATCCACACATTTCATTCTCTTCATGTTAAAAATAATGAATTCAGGCTACTTTATTCGGTTCAGTTCTTTCCCCTTACACTGATTAGTACGAAATATAGAGCAGAGCAATAGGATGATACTCAAACTTTCATTTTATTAGGAAGTTATAGTAAATTTTAAAAAAACCTTACACACAAATACATAAAACCTTAAAAATTAACAAGATGTGAATTCAATTTCCTATTAATATAAATGCAAGACATCTGTGGTTGGGCAAAGTGTAAGTGCATTCTCTGTGAGTGTACAAACTTATTTAATAAAAAAAATCCAAAAACATCAAGACTCTCATCCCAGTAAACCTATGGCTTTAAAGTGTTTCATTTCATATCATTCCACAGGCCAACATCTCATGCTGAATTATACTGAACACTGGAAGTGAGTTTGTTATTGACAAATATATTTGTTATAGTAAAATAATACACTATCACAAAAAATTGCCAGCAGAGTATTAAGTTTCCCAGAGAGATTTGTCATTGAGAATAATTGCACTTAACCTGTAGGATAATACTAGTAGCTAACACTATTTTCTTTGTTATTTCAAAGCATTTATAATTTTTTTAACAAAAATCCATTCTATCCCCAACACAAAACATTCACTGAATGCAGATTTAAGGTAACACAACATTGGACTTCAATTGTGCAACTTGAATTTCCTCTTTTTACTTATATACCAGAAACGTTAAAAAAATTAAAAATGAATGATCTGTGCAAAATGGGAAGTCTTTATGTAATAACTGATACCTCATGCAGAAGAGGAAATAGTATCAAAAAATTATGGTCTAACAAGCCCTGAGTCAATAATTTCATTGAAAAGGCAAGGAACATGAGTGCTCCAAGTTTTTCCTATGTATTGGTGTGTATTCAAACCAGACCAGTATTTACTTAAATCATACTTTAAAACAGGCAGTTCGTGCAGTTTCTAACATACAATTCTTCAATGTGCTTCATTCCTTTCAGCAGACTGTATTTAATACTCAATTTCATTTAAGCTGTCTGGATAGCCTGATGAGAACTGAATTTCTTCCACTTCTGGAATACAAAGAATGAAGAAATACTGTAATTATTTTTATTTTTGTCATACATAAGAATACTTACAGCAGAATTTAATTGGCATGCTGGATTTAAATGGTATTGTCATGTGTTTTTTAAAAAGTTTACAGCCATTGGTTTTACTAGCTGAGATTCTGAGGATGATCTCACATCCTATTAGAGGGTAAAAGTTCTGCACTAACCCAGCAGCCTGATACTAAATTCAAATGGAGACTCAAGGGAAACATCACTCACCCACAAACAAGCACTGGGAATTTCAGGTGACTCTTACAAAGTATCTTGAAACTTACCCAAACAAGGTCCTGCCTGGAACAGAATATCATCAATAGCAGTGTCGCTTCTTATTGACACACCACGGATTGCCTCAAAAATAATCTGTAAAGTGAAACACAAATTTTCATTAATCCAAGTGGTGGAAGGACTGAAAAAAATAATAGCCATGCAACCTATTCAAGGGATACCCTTTATCCCCTCCTCTGCTCTCCCTTCCCCTCTACTTTCCTCTGCCTTTTGTTTTCCCCTCTCCTTGGACAGACCTCTGGCTTTGCATCATTCCTTCTCCTTGGTGCCCCCTTAGAAAGATCATCCTACAAGAAGCTGCCATTTCATCACAGCTCAGTAGCTGTGTCAAATCTGGACAGGGCTACAGACAACTGAAGGAAAAGAAATTACACAAATGATCTTGAAAAAGCCCTACCACTACTGATAAAAAATGATAGCATCTAAATGTAAGTACTTCAAAATAGCATTTAATACATTTAAATACATTTGAATTCATAACTCTTTTCCTACTTGCAACTTATTCATGTCTTTAATAAATCCCTCATTAACTTCATTTGTAAAATATTGCATTATTTCATGTTCTTCAGGTATCCATTCAATGCCACCTACATTTAAACATTTTATTGTAATTTTTTTTTTAAACAATACAAAACTTGGATTCTAGTACATACTTCATTTCAATATTCCAATTTGACTGCTTCTTGCTTTTTTTTCTTACCTGGTAGTTTGTATCACTTTCATATTCTATGAGTCCCCTTAGCCATGAGATGCTTTGTTCCCCTGTCCTCCTCCACAAAGGTATTTCTTCATCATCCCCTTCCTTTTTTAGATAAACACTTAATAATCCAGTCCCAGCTCCATACATATGATAGAAAAATGTCAGGCACTGTTTTCCAGATGTTCCTCTTAGTGATCTTGAAACTAGGTATGCTCTCTGTCCATAGACCATGTTAGATGCCTCTATATACATGTAGTATCCTTTAAAAGACATAAGTAAATATTAGCAAAGTAGGATACATTATGTTGGACAGTTCATTATGCTCAATATACTCATTATATAAAAAAAACACCCATGATTGAAACTATTTTGTTAATGATGCACAGACTTTCTGCATTTGTGAACTGTAATATTTGAGATACTGTAATAATGGTGTGCTGTAATAACGCTGGGTTTGAATTCATAAAGCCAAGAGATCTAGTCTTTATAACAAGTTTATAATATGATTCAGTCTTTAGAGAAAAAGGCAAGTTATTTTATTATGCTTTTAGGTTTTGATTTTTAACTGAAGGTACTTCTATGCATAGTGAACAACAAAGTATTTGAAATGGATTGCACTAGGTTTGGTACAAACCAGCCTGGGAATTCTCCAATACACAGCATGAATTATGGATCTACAGCTGTAGATAATGTTCCTTTTCACCTTCTCTCTTTACTGCTGCTCACCACCAAACTAAAACCTTGCTGAGAGGTGATGTCTTCACTAGGGGCTTGCACAGAAAATAGGACTCTTGAGTACCACAAGGTACTCTCAAGTATCCACTGGCTGCTGTTCCTGCTCTCAGCATTCTGCCTGTCTAACTGATCCTTGGGAATTCCCACTCCCTCTGAAGGCAATCTCACCCCCACGACTTCTGGTGACAGACAGGCAGGTAAAGGGACAGACCACAAAAAGGGAACACTGGGACTGCATGAAGAGTTCCTGCATTATCTGAGTTCACTGTCTGCTGGCAGAGCGTACATCTCGAAACAGAACAGTTGCTTTATGCAGCAGATGGGATGTGGGGATGCTCCTCAGTCTTCTCACACACTTCAGTTTGCTCCAGCTGGTGATATCTGAGTGATGGAATGAGGGGCATGAATTTGCCTTCCACCAGTTCATGGCCTGAACCCTTAAAACTTGGTTATATCTGTTGGAATATGTAGCCACAGAAAAGAATACAAAGGAAGAATATACTACAGCTGCTGTTACACCAGGAATTGCATTCTGATAAAGGTTGATTCATTGGAATTCTGAGACAGCTGCAGGTACATCTGAGGGTATGCTTTAGGCTGTGGTTGGTGGTGATGCAGTTTTCTGTGCCGTCATGCTAATGGGAGTCCTAAATACTTGAACTTGCACTAGTGAGCTTGTGGAGCACATTTTCAAGATAAAGGCTTGTGGGATCTCTTTTATTCTTCATGTTTTCTTCTAAGTTTGAACCCAAAGGGGTTCATACAGAAGAATCCCAACCCCTTGCACAGCTTGCTGCTAAGAAATGAACTAAGAAATAATCATTCACAGACCATGCTTAAAAGGCTCTCAGTTTTAAAGTCAAGCTATCAGCCTCACTTCTCAGACTACTTAATGATCCACGTTAACTGAAAATAGGTCTTAAGTCAGTTTCAGGGAATATTCATGTAAACCGGGAGTTTGGAAGGAGCTTTTTCTGTGAGATCTGGACAGTCATCCTCTTCTTTTATCTCCTAAGGAAAAGGCTACTTTGGGACATGACAGTCAAATTATTGACATGGCCTAGAGATAATTGAGATTAAATGTCGTATTCTCAAAACCACGCATGAGTTCCCTGTGTAATGGGCTTATTTTGTTTGATTAGTAACTTTTCTGAATAGAAGAGCAAAAGCTTTCTCTATCTTCTGGGTTATCATTTAAAATATTTAATTAATACTTTTTATTAACTGCCAAACTCTGTTCTGAAAGTTCAATGTGGAATTTAACTCACCTACCCCAGTAGTGTGGTCTCCTTTTGGTCCAGTGTAAGAAGTGGGAGTTGGACCCCTCTTCCTGTGCCAGCTCCCACGACCTCTCTTCTTCTGGGTAAACACACACTCATCTTTTTCAAAAGTGCATTCTCCAGGAGTGGGCAGCAACAAATCTGTAAGGAGAGGATATAGTTTAAAACTTCAAATACGTTAGACTGATACATGGAAAGATTACACAAGTAATGTATTGCATTTCCTCACCTGTTGACATCAATTACAGCTACCTAGCAATGCTTACAATAGTTACAAGCTTATACAAGCTACCTTCAAACTGTTGTATAAAATTTAATATACATCTCTTCACATCTTTGGGGAAATCTGTGCCCTAGTCTAGCTCAGTAACTAGGATTCACTAGTCCTAGGATTCTTTAAAACAGTTTATTAGTCTTCACAATAGTGTTTTGGACCAGATGATCTTATGAGGTCTTTTGGTTTTAATGGTTGGATTCAATGGTCTTAGAGGTCTTTTCTAACCTTAGCAATTCTATGATTCTATAACTGTTACAGAATTACCAGTGTAATTTTCTTCACTGTTTTGGCACCCCAAGCAGGTTAATAAGTCCCAGCATGTATAACATGCATAATAAATGAGCATTGTCAAAGACTGGAGTTTCTGTGAACTGAAATCAATGCCACATTTAGCTGTCCTCTGTTCCTTTGGCACCAGACTCTACTGCAGCCTACAACATACATAACAGAGCTGCAATTACTGGAGTATTTTCATTATTTCAATTCTATTAGATCATACAAAAGGTGATAAAATTCAGGTGCATGCCAGGAAGCTTCTGTCAGGTAATCCTAATTTGTCATTCAGAAGTAAACATTTTGAGCTGCCTACACCTTTTGAAGAGGAGGAAGCCTTGATA
Source organism: Melospiza georgiana (assembly GCF_028018845.1). Lineage (NCBI taxonomy): Eukaryota > Metazoa > Chordata > Aves > Passeriformes > Passerellidae > Melospiza > Melospiza georgiana. The sequence continues at coordinate 62,945,989 of NC_080465.1, read as the reverse complement.
CCTCTGGGGCATTTTTCAGGCATTTATTTTGCTGCCATCAGAGACAAGCCATGGCATGACTCTACACCCAAATACCAGTTCTGCAGCTTTGGTTCCTTTTCCAATTACTTAAAAATTACAGCAAGACAACTGTTGGAAATAGTTTGGAAAAATGGCATCTTGTTTTGTACATGTGACTTCTCTCTGTTTTTTAGCCTGAATGCATAAAATCCAATCAAGATAGGTCATTAAAAAGCTATTAGGATCATTGCAAAGGCATGGCTTTATTCCAAAGAGGAACAGGATTGTAGATTGTGCCTGCCTCATAAGAACTTTTTTTAAAAATCAGGATACAATTGTTGTATTGTCAAACCTCACAAAGCCACAAAAGGGGAAGTTTGGTGAGTTCAGAGAGGTTAGCCTGTGCATGTCAGAGGGTAAAATTTTGCTGAAAACCATTCAGTTTCTCTCACTACAGTGGGAGTCTTGGACTGCTTTTCTATGTCTTTATCAAAGAACTGCAGCTGAGGTGAGGCTGTGCCTTGACCTTCCACAACTATATTTCTTGCCTAAAAAAAACCAATTACGCTGTGTTTTGAAAAACACAGGGTTCATTCCTGGCTTCTTAAGGACCATTTGAAAACTACTTTTCACTCAGTTGAACTGTGAGTTTATTTTAATGCCTTCAAAGGACCTTTCACCTATATGCAACTGCTCTGGAGTCACTGAAATTTATTAGGAGTTAGCTGGTACCCCTGTGAGCAAAAACTGGTCCTTGCTGGATGTTTGCTACTTTGCAAAAATAGGATTTATGCAATACTTATTGGAAAAAAAAAAAAAAAAAAGAAAAGACAAGAAACCACAACAGGATGAAGTCAGCTGTAGGACAGGCTTGGAAAATGAAGGTGTATGAACTCTTCTCAAAAGGATAGCAGCTGTTGGATGACAAATACACATGGTCTTACCAGCAGCCTGGCAGCTTCCCAGGCTCAATGATACATCATCCAGTGCCACAAGTCCACAGTCCCAGAAGCTTTTACACCAGCTAACAAAGACAACCTGTGATACAGGAAGGAAGTGTCATGTATAAAACCTGGCACTGTTAAGAGTCTGAAATGTTAAGTGTTTTTTCCAAATGCACAGATAATTTTAAAATCTACAGAACAGGAATAATGGATGCACTTTGCCTTGGCACATTCTGGCAATGACTGAAATGTCAATTCTAGTGGGGACTAAATGTATGTTTTCAATGTAAAGAAAATATTTTCTCACTTTTGTAGGCAAATTATGTATATTTCTATGTAATTCCCACTTTACTAGAGTATTTTTTTTGTCTCTGAAAACATGACTCACTGAGGCTGTGTTTTTTTCTTGCCCAACACCCAACATGAACAGCTCAAATACCTTCAGCTATCTTATCCTGAAACTAGGAGGTTTTATCCATGGAAAAATAAATTTGAAGGAGTAATGTGGAGTGATGGACAAAAAAGGCTGTGGCAAAATGCAAAGAATAATAGAGAGGAACTCAAACTACTGCACACAATGGGATTATTCATAAATGACTCAGTGCCATGACATTGTAGCAGAGGAGACTTGAAATGTTATGCATGATTCACAGTGCTCATCTAAGTTTGTGGAGGTTAATAAAAACATCCAAGATCATTGATTTGAGTAAATGTTAATTCTGCCATGGAAAATACAAGTCACTCATGAGATAGTAAAATAAAATGTAAAGAAACTCTAAGACTCTCAGTTGCCCTTCTGCCAAAATTGACACAGATTTCTTTGAATTACAGTAGACACATTAGGATTTATTTTATGAAAACACTGCTGGCGGTTTTCTTGTCCTAACTACACCAAACCATCTGTCTGACCACTGGGGTTATGACCATAATTTAGGAGGAGTTTTTCAAAACAATTCCTTTGTGTTGAGTTCTATTCTAGTGATTGCAGATGGATTACTGTCACTTCTAACTGTTTAATCTTCTGGACAACACCTCAGTTGCATATTTGAGGTTAAATGCAGACTGACAAGTTTCACATGGGTACAAAATGGCATTCAAAAGTTGTTAGAGCATTATTTAGTACGTTCTCATCTAGTAGCCTCGGTAATACTTTCAGTATGGTACTTACATGGTATTTTGCCAGTTTGTTTTGCTATGTAGTATTTATTGACTCATTTGCTTATAATAACAGGAACTACACCAAAAACTTGGAAGGGTGTATGCATTATGCTGCCCAGGGAGGAGCAATTTTTGAAAATCTTCAATTCAGTGCTCCCAAGCCTGATTATTACTGATTATCTGTCTTGTAAACTACCACTGGTATGGAGTTAAGGAGTGCCCCTGCACAGAATGCAAAACTGCTCAGCATATGGTGGCCTAAACCTCACACCTTTTTTTGTTCTTTTCTTCCCACTGTGGAACTGTATCTTAGCCTCAAGGTTTAACAGAACAAAAACTTTTTCATACTTTATAAATTCATTGTCAGGACACAGGGGCAATCCCTTAAAAACAGTAGCATCTCTTGGGAAAAAGCATAAAATAAGCATAAAATAAGATACTGACATTGGGTGAATACCATTGGCCAAAATTTTAATAAATGTATTCTGGTGAACATTTGTAATGAACTAAAGACATATTATAGCCCTAAATCCATGAATCTTCAGAAAACCACGCATGTAAGAGTGAAGTCAGTCCCCATTTGTGAAATAACATTTCCACACTGTGGAGTCATGTTTTAAGCGATGCTTTAGTACTGACCTCATTGGGAGCAGGATAAAGTTCTTTATTCTTAGATTGCAGTAATTTGTTCCATACGAGGTATGTAACTACCCATTGGGTCCTGGAGAAAGCCCTCCATTTAAAAAGCATCGCAACTATAACTGTGGTCTCTCAAAGACCATTGAACCAGTAATCTTTGTACAACTAAAGGATTGATCTGATTCAGTGACTTGTTCAGCTTTGCCATCTGTAGCTTAAGCTTCACTAGTTTTCCACTTGATTTTTGTGGTGTTGAGGGACACACTGCCATGAGCAAACTCCGTAATTTCAGGGATGAAATTACAAAGTCTTCTACTTGGGAGCGTGTACTTGTGAGTGCAGAGTTTTCAGTACTGGCTATAGCAAATCTACTGAAATTGTTACAGTCCCCTCATTTTATTTTGTTGTTACATTCTTGATTTAATTTTAAGCAATGGACTAGAACATTTTTATTCACAGGTCAAATTTATTCACTCTTCTTCTGTTTTAAATATACTTTTCTGTCATAAAGCAAAACATTTGAGTATTTGAACTTTACCTACCAAAATTGTATCAACTTGGATTTACAAAACTACTCATTTTCACACTAAGTCAGATCTCTGAATCCTTCCTGCAGTCTCAATAGAACTAATCTCACGTTGCTTTGCATTTGTTCTTGTTTTGAATTAAAATATTTGCTTGGTCAATTTTTCCAAAATAAAATCTTATGACTTTATCTCATGCCTTGGAGAAGACAATAGGGGATTCTTTGTGCTGAGCTTTTTTTGTCATAAAGCATGGCAGATGAACAACATACTGATTGTGTCAAGCTAGGTAACAGAGATTCCTGGACTCTCATACTATTTTGGATGCTAAATTAAAAACACTATCCAGTGAAGGCAGTTGTTGCCCGTGTTACGAAAAATAAAACATATCTCTCATGTTTCTTTTTGTTCCAATAACAGGACACGGCTAGGGAGTCAGTTTCCTTCCAAACCATTGCCCCAGCTTAGAAGCTGGTTTGTTTATCTTGCAGTGCCTAATCAATGGTCCCGGCCTTCAGTCTCAAAATATCAATAATCCTTTGTTAGCACTTATCCTGGACGATATGAGGTATGAGCAATGCCAGATGAAAACGGCCGGTTGAGCAAGCTTCTGCTAAGACACCGCATTGGGCTGTGCTGCAGATACTGGGTGAGGTAGAAGGGACTTCTCATCTTTAGCACTCAGCGACTCTACAAGGAATTAAAACTCACACGCTTATAAAGTTAATCTGCTTTTAGAGGAGAAGAAATAGAAGGACATGCAGTAAGGTACCTTCAGTGTAGTGGGAAGCTTGCCATAGAAGGTTTGGTGGGACATGGACTGAGAACGGGAGAAAAGAAGATGCCTATATGTTCCCTTGGATCCCTATATGTTCTGTGTGTTTTCTTTCCTCCTTGCTTATCCCAGAATGTATACATCTTGCTCAATTAGAGAGCCAGATCAGCCAAACAGAAGAAAAATATGCAAATAGTCCAAACTGGTGACTTAAAAGCAAGCTATGCCTCTGCAGCAAGGTAATTTACTTTTTCCATCCTAATGAATATTCCTAGTTTAAATGACACACTGTAAATCTGTGTAGACACAAAAGTCAGTCTGTCACTTAGACACATTCAAAGTTCAATTTCCTAAAGAAGAAGAACAGTTATAGTGGAGTCTGACATGGTTTTTTTTTCTGAGAAGCTACTGTTTTAACTTCTTCACAGTGACACAAGTATTACAAAATAAAAAAATAATTTGAACACTAGAAACAAAAGTGTGACCTGACAGGAAAAAGCAGTCAAGATGTTTTCACACAAGATAGGGAGCCTGACTTTTCAGTCAGTTATGCAAATAATGAGCTTACATATAAGCATGTAAGCCAAGGACTGACCACACAGGGGATGGGAAAACCATTTTGACTGTCTCAGGGATTTTCAATACAGATGTTTTAAGTGTAGACCAAATTACTCATAGCTAGCTTAAATAAAACTAGATTTTAAGTGACTTGTATTTCTTTGGCCTAAACAGTCAGAAACGCATCAAGAATTCAAGTAAGCCAAAATTAGAACATCTGCAAGCTTCTGTCATTTAAAACAGATTGATTTAAAATGACACTTGCCAGGCAAGTTCAGTTTCTTGCCATGTAAATACAATGAGCTTGTATTGGAAAAAAAATGTAATATGAAAGCTTCTACATAAATAATTGGATAACATTGGTAATAAGCTTGTGACAGTTGAACAAGTATTTTTGAAAACCTTTCTTGTCCGAGGGCAGAAACAAACAATGAAAGAGAAACATAAAGCTAACAAAATAACCTAGTGCCACAGGCTGTTTATCCTACATCTCCTCTTGCTGGATTGCACAGTAGAGAACACTGCCTGCACACAAATATACACAGGACACTGATATTCTCATCTGTCCCTGACCACCCTCACAGATTTCCACAAATCTACTGTAAGGGCTCTATCCTCATTCCCATTAAACAGTTTCCTGACCATTAAGGATTGGAGATTCCAAAAGGAGATGTGTAATATTTCATGCAACATATCACCTTGCTTAGCAACTAAGAAGATGCAAGCCATTTAGGCACTGCTTCCTAACCTAAGTAACTTTTTTCAGTTTCCAGTAAGCTGTTTCCATAACCACGTATTAAGCACAACAGGAACTGAGGTTCCCACTTAGCAGCACTATCCTACTGTTCCCAAACTAACTCTACCATTCTTATTTTAGGCATTTCTGGTGACTATCCTTCAAGAAGTTTTTCATTTCAAAAGGTAAGGGAAGGAATGACAGTACTGTTCTATAAAACTGCAGCTAATTCCAGCCTCTTTAGGGTGCATACCTTATTGTGGGAAGACCAATAAAGGTTTTGTTGGAACAGGAACAGGAACAGGAGGAGGAGGAGGAGGAGTTGGAGGAGGAGGAGGAGGATGTCTGCCTTCCTTCAGTTGGCACCTGACTGCAGAACTGTGTTTTTTACACTAGTGACTTGATCACAGAGATCTAGGTTTTTTTTTATCCAAGATTAGTTTAGTCATTTACCTGTGACTTGGGTGGACAAGCAGGAAACACAGATTTCTTGCCAGCAAAGAGAAATAAATCCAAGAATAATTTAACATTGAGCATCACCATGGTGATGATGTGGGAAGAAAGGTCCAAAGATACTCAGATCAAGTACCAGGAAGGCAGCAGGGTGATAACAGATATTTAGGGAAAACAGTACAAGAAACAAACCAGCACTAAAGCTTTTATATTATGTCCGACCCAAAAAAAGCTGAAGAACTTACTGAACTGGAGGTCACAACTGGACCACTGTGGTTACAGTCACTGTGAGGTCCATTTTCCATTATTTTTTTAAATATATGTCTACTATTGGCCTCCACAGCATCTTGCAGGAAAGTTTCTCACTATTGTTCTGAGAAAGTCTTCTCTTCTCTTTGATTTAAAACATGTAAATATTCAAGTGCAACACAGTCACTTGATTTTCCTTTCTCACAATTGCAACTACAATTACTTGTGGAGGATAAGAGAAAGCAAGCAGATAAACTCAAGTAAAGAGAGTGAGGAAAAAACCATCAAAGAGGAATAAGAGAATACTTAAGCAATGAAAAAACAAAAATGCAGCCACAGCTAGATAGAGTAGTAGGATAGACTGCTATGCCAATTACCTTTCTGAGGATTTGATTTTGAACTCTTTGGGATGTTCAAGCACTGTTTTACCAGGTAATATTACAAAAGCTTGCATGATGGATAAAAACCACAAGATGTTTGCTTTCAAAAACCTGAGCTTCAGAATGGTAACCCAAATCTAGCAAAAATGAGCAGATTTGATAAAAGCTGATCCAACTGAACTCAAACCTTCATTTTAATCTAGGTATTTGGACTTCATTGTGAAGTTGCATAAGAAAAATATTTTTCCATGCTGGTGTTTACCCACATACACATGCACACAAAATATTAAAATGTAGATTCTTGCTTCACAGTTCATGTGAGCTTCTCAAGGATGCAAATGACATGTCAAATTTTCTTCCAGTTAGCTCCTACATTTCCCTGACATGTATTGGCATGGAAGATAAATTTCAGTACATTCTATCAACTGAAAGTAATCTATATAATTCAGATTTAGGTTTTCATGCTGCCCTTAAAGAGGCTTATACAATAAACCATGAAGGATTTAAGTGATGTCAAAAAACATTAGAATTTTTTTTGTATTTCTTTCTTCTCACACTGATTTCCTGGGTACAGTATAAATCAATATAATGAGACAGTGCTGCAAGTACAAATTAGGAAATCAGGATTTTAAATTCCCTGCCTTTTCATTAGCATTATCAGCATGTGTATTTACAGTATGTGCACACACACACACACCTATATATAAATATAAATATATATGCACACAAACACACATATATGTATGTAGGTATAGACATTTATGACTTGCTTAGCTGGATCATACCTGCCTAGCCTTTAAAACATTTTATTTTCAAAATGTCATATTAAAGCCAGCTGGCCAGCTTCATATTTCCTGCTCACAGAACTCAAGCCATCAACTTGTGCCAGACTGCAGTTAGCTAATTCAAAAAGAACTTGCAAAAGCCATTACAGAAACCAAGAACTGAAAATCTGCATCTTTTTATTGTCCTGATGCAAACAAATATGCTATCAAAATTAAAATGTATCAGATGGATTTCATATATTTTTCAAAGCTTTGGGAGTAGTATTTGTAGAAGAAAAAAAATGAAGGATGTAAGTAATTGGTTATTTTATAGCAATTGTTTCTGGCTGAAAAAATAATTTTGACCTTCAGGACACATTATTGTTGACTTGACCGGCGGTTAAGGAAGAGCCAGGAGACTCTTTACTGTTTCCACATGGGCTGACCCGATCCAAAAGTGGCTCCTGGTAACCAAGAAGATGCTCAGCCAAACTACTGTACAACTTCTTACCATCCAAGTCCACATATGATACATCTCAGGAAAAAATAAAATAGGCTCATCAGTCACTGCATCTGTATTAGAGGAAAGGTGGCAGTCCTATCTTATTTTGAGACCACCTCTCTCCACTGAAAGACTGTTTTTCACTTGTCTATAACATTGCCAAGACACAATGATCTCAGCTCAGATTTTCCATGCTAGGTCCTTGGCACAGCCTTATTTTGGAAGATTTAATTCAAAACAGTTCCATCATTTCCGAGAACAAGGCTAGGAAAAAGGGCTTATTTTGCCCCTATTAAACAAAAAAATTCTGTGAAAAGCTTGAGCACTCCAAGGCTTTGGAGTAGAAGCAGAAAAGTGTCAAGAGACTGAGCTTTATGGCAGTGCTATCTTTTCTGTCAAGTCATTCGTTTTTGAGAAACTAAAATTTGTAAAAAATGGGACAAGCAGGGCAAACAGAATGGAACATGAATAATATTACAGGGAAAAAAAAATTGGATTGTCCAGAGCTGAGAGTAAGATGAGGACTGAGGTGGGGGGCAGAGGGGTGGTTCATTGCCTATTGGGACAGGTTAGATAAAAGAAAGATGCCTCAGTGAGGATGCAAGAGACATAAGGACAGATTGCAGGAGACAGGACAAAAGAGGTCAAGCTTCTGTCATGTCTCTCAGCACTGTCTCCCTCCAGAGACAGAAGCGTAGTCCCTAACTTGCTGGTTCCTACCACTCCCTTCTACCAGCCAAAACTGGTGCACCTCCACGGCTGCCCCACACTGAAATGTGTAGCGTGGTTTTTGCCAGCTATTTCACCACTAGGCAGACACATCTTCACAGATAACTAATCTGAGTGTTTACACAGTACCACACAGTAATACTTCGTTTCCTTCTGTTGCCTTGGAAAAGAAGAAACAAACAAAATAAGCATGAAAAGACTTTTAAAAGTATTAAGGCTGAAGAGCTGGACATGAGATTGCAAGGAAAAGTCAGAATCAAATTCACTGTGCAACTGCATTTGAGCCTACTTCTAAATATTATGAACAGACAGCCTGTAACTACACCAGGTTTTCACCCTCTGCCTTAAGCAGACATGCTTAAACTTTGGCAATATTTGTATTTTTTATGCTACCCTCCCATTTGTAATACACCTTGATGTACTTTTCCATTTAATATGTTTCAGAACTTCACCCATTTTGTTCTGTTTATTTAAGGAAAACCTTATGAACTTAACCCCCTGTCAAATACAGTTATTTAGCTAAGGGGTGCCTAAATTATGGTTTGCTGAACACATGCTGACTTATGTAAAGCCCAATAAATCTCCCAATATTTTGTTATATTTGAGGAATGCCTTCTCAACAGAAACCTTTTGCAACTTGTTTCCATGGGAAGGAAGACTTTCACAAGACCTGAAGCATCCAGAGAAGTTTTTTAAGAATTGACAGAGGCCAATAAACCATTCTGCAGAACATAGTTTTTCTCCCCCTCCTACACATCTCCATACTCAGAAGCAGGGAGGCAAGCTTCCTCACAACTGTTTTACATATCCTGACTTCTAGGAAAACAAAAATTGTTCTTCACAAATTCATGCTGGAAAAGATTTTCCATGTATATGTCTGATGCTAAAAACCTGCCACCTCCATGACTGTCAACCAGTTCTAACAGTCATGCTCAGATGTCACCACTACTCATGCAGTTGATTATGCTACTAAACCCTTCCAGAAGTAATAAAGAAATACCTAAACAGGAGATGACAAAAGTAAATTATAAGCTTGTAATTTTAACTTTTCTACAAGTATCTTGGGATGATACTATGAGAAACTTTTCTAGTATGCACTTGCTGGGCACTAATAAAATTCTTTTTTTACTCTCTAAAACTTGAAAGGGAATTACAAGTTCTGTTATGTTTTATGGATAAAGCCCATAAAAAACCCATTGAAACTTTAAGATATCAGGTGTCTGACATAAAACACTTCCCCACAACTAGGACTGAAATTTTAAATGTAAATTTGCCTGTAAACACAATTAGGCAGCTGGTTTTTGACCTTTTATGGCCAGTAACTGCTGTTATTTCAAAAACTAATTTTTAGTGGAGAAAATATTTATGTTTGTCTTTAATTTAGGAATACTGAGAGTTGTAAGACAAGTTTTCATTCAAATGTTCAACATATTGTCACACTCTGGTCAACATGTAGTGATCCATCTGGTTCTCTGTAGATGACTCACTGATAGTGAAAATCTGTTACAGAAATCAGGATAAATACAGAAGTAGCACTTACAGAAATCTTTGTAAAAGTCAGTCTTTGAAAAAAGAGTGGAGATAAGTAAGGAATTACAATGGCTTAAGGACTGACTCAGGAGGTGATGTCAAGTACCAATGTGTTATTAATGTGCTGAGATAATGTAATGACCTCTCCAGGGAGACATTGCTAATTCTTCAAGTCCATTGCTCTCATTTACACTGACTTCTAGTTTCATACTGTAACCCAGCAGTTGAGTTTAGGGAAGGAACAGATCCCCATTTTCACCAGAACTTACCAGTACGTTTTAGATTAATTAAAATCTGCAACTGAGTGCAACGATGATATGACTCACATAGGAAACAAACAAACAAAAATGAGAGGATGTGGAGCATGCTGAGAAACTAAGACTCAAATGGCTTTTGGTAGAACTCTTCCGGTGAAATATCCAGCTAATTCACTTTGCAGGTAGAGCTCACTTAGGATTAATCCTATAACAAAGAACTCTGAGAAGGCAAGGAAAATCTCCTCTCAGAATTTGGAAAATTTGAAGAGTCTTACCTTGCAAGGCATAGGCTTTTTGAAGGAGATTTCAGCTTGAGTCCAAACTCCCTTTGGAGAGTCCAAGACTGACCAGATTTTCTCTTGAACAACATGATTCTCCTCAAAAATATAAACTGCAAGAGTGCCACTCATCTTGAAAAACCCATATAAGGCATAATAAAAACGCAGACAAAACTGCAGGTTTCCTGGCAGGGTCGGGCCATACAGACGTCCAATGTACCCAGGCTGTGATGTAAACTTTGTGTTTGCCAACAAATAATAGCCTGCAAGACAGCATAATTATTGTATTTAATATGGTATTAATACAGCTGATTTGCTATTAAAGCAGCTTCTGTTATTGCATCAGACTTGGGTTATAAAAACAGTTCCAACTGGCAAGAAATAGATTATCACACTCTCACAGGAAATAACCATTTTTTTCCAAAAGCATCCTGTCTGCTTCTAGCTAAACTAGCACATGGCTAAGTTACCAGAAATAAACACTTATCAAATTTATACTGAAAAATTCCCTGGGTTGCTGGCCTCACTGGAAAACTAGTGAAGGTTTTCAGGGTTACCACTGTGAGACAAAAAAAAAAAAGGAGGGTGGGGTACAAGGCCTATTATTCCCTGCACCAAGTATAAAGAACTGAGACCTTAGTGCATATGATTAATAACCATGAATACTCTATTTAGAGAGATGTCTGAATTTCAGAATGTATTAACAGTCTTTTCATCATGTGGTTTCACTACACAATATTTATGTTCTCCCTTAAAAAAGCCAACTATTCTAAGCCTAGAAAACCTAAATGACCACTTCTGCTCTCTAAAAAAAATGCATTAACCTGTTATTACATTTACTTCCATATTTTTTTGGATTCATCACTCCAGCAACTAGAGAGCAGTACAGGGAAGATACTCTGGTTTGTGGTCCTGCCTGACTATTCAATAGGTGACCTTCCTCCTCTATACATGGGGAAGCACAGCCAGAGCTCCAGACAGGACCAAGCTGTGAGCGCTGATCTTTAATGGCAGAGAGTTGCACGGAGACAAGCTAATCATTGTGGCAGTGATATGACTTAACAGAGTGAACAATGATACAATAGGTTAACCTTAACCTTTTATACAACACTTATATATAGTTTGACTCTTCTAGGAGAAAGCAGTTTTGATTCACCGAATCCAGTAGTGTGATCTCCTGCTCTATACACATTGCGCTTCACTTTCACTCTGCTCCATCCTGGGCCATCTTTGTGATCTTGGTAGAAATTACACAGATCTTCCTCAAAATTGCAGCCTGCATTGACAGGATTGAAAGGAGCTCCTAAAAGAAAGATGCATATGTTCTGTTAGGATGAGTACAGTGTGATAAACATAGGTTTGATGCAGAAGGATGCCAAAGCATACTTTGCTTCATCTTGCCTTTCTTTACCGACAATAAGCATGTACAAAGATGTTACACATATAGTGCACAGCCATGATGAAATCAAACTATCAAATTTCTATTGCAAGTTGGTCTTATCTTCTTATACTTTTTGCTGGAGCCAGGAGAAACCTTGCTTCATAGTCCCCCTAAAACACAAATGAGCTCCAGATACTAAGACCAGATTATTCTTCCAGGATAGGTAATTCACAAAGACATTCAGACCATTTGTTTTTATCTGCTCCTTCATTCAAAAGATTATTCGGAAAAAATGAATGTGTCCATGTGCCTGTGTGTGCACTGAACATCAACATTTAGTATTTTTTTAAAGAGCATTTATTAAAAATCTTTTGTATAGTTAGGTGTGTGCATGTTCATGCTCGAAGTAGATAAGCAAAACTGTTTTTAGTTTCTGTACCACCTCATGGCAACTTTGCTCTGGAGCTCGCCTCACACAGTGCTAATACTGCAGAGAAGAAAGCTGAACCATTTATAGTAAAGTTGATTAAAAGCAAAGCTAAGACCCGCCCAGCCCTGCAGATGGCTCTCTCTAGACCTGCAGTATGGAATTTATGGGTCAGAACTTGCCTCAGTCTGAAAAAATACTATATGGGCCATGCTAGTAAGTAAAACATTTCTACTTCTTCAAAGGCCTCACCATAGGTGAGGTGAAGGTGCTTATAGAAGGTGCTTGGGGAAGGAGAGGCAGAACCCAAAGCTATCCTGCAAATTTTGGCTTTGCCAGGAGCCCAGACACAGGACATTGTGTACATCACTCTACAGCAGCACATATGACCTTTCTTCATGGAGACGAAGAGAGCTTTTACACCAGTGGCAGGTACACAGGCTATCAGCTTTAGGAGAACAAAAATTGTGGCTTTGGAGTGATGCCTGAGGTCTTTTGAGTCTCAGATAGGCCAAATCTAGGCCCTCCTATGTATCTTAAATCTTCCTGCAGCCATGGCCTCCCACATCTGCTTTCCTAGTTAAAGAAAAGGCAGGTGGAGCACTTCCATGTGACATTAAACCCATATTCTGACTCAGCCTTTGCTGAGCAAGTACTCTGGTAGCTTTTCCGCCATTTGGCTAACATCAAGACTTTTGTTGAACAAGACTTCTAGGAAAAAATAAACATTTTTAACATTTCTACTCAGAAGAACTGAAGATGACAATAATTGATATGTCTGAAGGATCAAACAGTATATGTTGTATATGTTGTATGTAAAAGAGTATAAAGCAAATAATTTACTTTCATTTTTCAAACAAAAATCCCAAAACTACCACAAAACAAACCTTCAAAATCAAAGTTAGTAGGTGGAGTTCTAGTTGAACCTATCATATTCAGAACAGATTCTGATCCATTCAGATTAGATCTGAACTTCAACCATTGAGGCAGAAAATGCTATAAAATTTATCCCATTTCTCAACAGATATTAGTTGTCTGAAAATTAAAATGGAGAAAACAGATAAGCAGCTCCAACCCTGTGAAAATTGCAAGCATAACTTAGGATTTTTGTTCCAAAATAAAGCAAATACCAAAAAGTTATTGAGGAGATAATGAAACAATGGATTTACCCAGCCATGAGATGTGGATTAGTAATGATTAATGTATCTGGCATCTGCCTGCTTCAGCAGTGATACTTCAGCAGTGGAGGCAGAGCTAGCAGATACTCTGAGATAAAAAGGGGATAAAACAGCCCTTTTTTCATTGATCACTTTAGGGAATTTGCCAAAAAATTCATACTTCTGACCAAAGGAAAAGATGGCATCTACTTTTGACTATCTTTTAGTGCCAGAGTAAAACGCCAGCAACCAGCTACTTAAGAGGCTGCATTCACAAATGCCAATGTCCTTTGTGCCAAGTGCCTCTACATCAGAGGTCACAGGGATTCAGGTGGTGTCTGTTGCTGGGAAAACCTAACAAATACTCGACGGACACGCCCTGCCTGAGATGAGTAATACCTCCTGGAGGAGTGAAGACAGGGAGGCAAAGCTCATGTTTTGGCTCTGTAGAACACCTCAGGGCATGTGGCATGAAGAATGCCTACACTGGCATTAATGAGAAGCCCAAGGCATTTTCTTCCTCATACCATCACACCTGGGAAAATCCACCCTCTCCTTCTGTGACAAGCCTGCAAGTGGTAATTTCTTAAAACCAGTAGTGATGCAAATACAGCACTCAGTCCAGCACTCCAGCTGCAGAACCCTGAGGCAAGGTCTTTGGAAAGGAAGCATTAAGAATTGGTTTCCAAAAAAATGAATGGCACAGGTGTTATCTGCTATTATGTCTTCTGAAGGAAGAGGAGCCCAGTGGTGCTGGTCAGTTGAGAAGGTAGCACCAAAACTGCAAATACTGACAGACAGTTCTGAGGGGCAAGGCAGAGGGAGGAAACAAGGGAGATAAATAGCAGCAAGAGCTCATCATACCTGTCTGATTGCTGCAGTAAACCGGAGAGAAAGAAATGTCATCAAGGGCAACATAACCTCCCTTGGCGCTATTGAAAGCCACTTCAAATATTACCTAGAAATTATAATAAGTTGTTATTCATCTGCCACACACTCAGCAATAATTTTGGTACACATCTTTGAAATACAGAATTCTGACTGAATGTCCCAGACAGACTCCAGCACATCTCATATAGTGCTGAAAGTGTTGGGACTAATTAAATTATATCACTTATTAGGGATATAAATCAGAGCCTGACCTTAGGTGTAGATCATTGCTCACTCCAGGTCAAGGAAACACCAAAAGGAATATAGCTCTTCTGCTTTATGAAGCACCACTTTTAAAGATGCAGTAAGGCTTCTGCCACTGTATTATACAAAACCACTATTCACAATCATCAGCCTGTACTGACTAAACCTCCAGTTTTATCTAGAATCTGTCTGGATCAAGAGCTAAAAATCCCCTGTGTTCATTACTTTGCTATTAATATATTAAATTTTAGAGTTTTCTGTAAATATCCTCAGGTATTGAAACCCATGACTTGGCATTAGCTGTCAGGGAAGATTTCCTGTACAGAATTTATTTAAGAACCAGAAAAGCTATTGCTGTGTTTTGTTTACCACAAAGATCAAACAATGTATTGTATTTAGTCATTCCCAGGGGAAATAATTTCCTCAAGTAAGTGGAGGACCATCTATAACTCTTGAGGAAGTGTCTTAAAATTTCTTTTAAGTATCAAAGGTCTGAGATACAGGAAAACTTTGAGAGCCAGCCCCAGGGACAAAGCAAGGAAATAAGGACAAAAGCTTTCAGAGTGAGATTCGTTTCAGTGAAAGCAATGCCTGTGATGTTTTGCAGACTGGGAGAGCTAGTGAAAGAATCCTGAGCAATCTTCTTTAGCTAGATGAAACAAAGAAGAACACCCTCTCGAAGCAACCAAAGAATTTATGTGCTAAGGTTTAATATTATTTCTATTAAATTATCTCTGTGCTAAATTACATAGAAATTTCTTGAGCAGATTAAAGGCCTGTGTAGCCCAGTGCCTTTTTTCCAGCAGAGAGCACCTACAGGTGCTCCGAAGACAATCACAGGCTTTCAGTTCTTCTTCCCTTACATTATATTCCTGATGAATTCTTCCTTTTCCATTAATTTTTCTGATCAGTTTTTTAACTGATCTTAATAATGGTATCTAGGTATGTTGTGGAAGTGAGTTCTGTGGTTGAATCACATATGAAAAGACCCTCTGTTCACTTTATTTTAAAACTGTTACATGGTAACTAAGAACTGGGAACAGCAATCTAAATTTTGAGAAACACGGAACAGTTAATCTTTTCTCTAATCCTTCATGGCTCTTAAGAACCTCTAACATATTCTACTTCCATCTTTTTTTATAAGGGCTGAAAACTGTTATTTCATTGATGTAACTTCTCCATACTTTTCATTATCTGCATCTCCCTCTTGGACAATATTTTTTAATCTTTTTAAAATCTTCTTAAATTCTTTTTTTTAACTGAGAGAGCTGAAGTTGCATACCCTGCTGAACACAAGGTTTCCCTGTGCATTTACCCAGTGGTACAACATCCTGTGTTTTGCTATTTATTCCCGTATGGATAGTTTCCAACATTCTGGATGGATTTTTGAATGCTGCCAGGAAATGAGAGGATATTTTCACGAACTCAACAACAGTATTGCCAAGCTCTAAGTGACCATTAATTAATTTCCATCGATAGCGCTAGGACTGATTTTCCCTTTTTTAAACATGAATTCAGTTTATATTAAGTGAATCAATAATTCACTTACCATTCTGTATTATGAAGCCTTCTGAGAGCTGCCTTCCTCTCCCGTGAAGATTTGAATGGATTATCACTGACTTTATATAGAGTGCAAAAGGCCTACATAATATCTCATGAAAATTAGCTTTACCCCTAGTAATTTCTGGAAGTCTACAGGGTTATGGTGAATTAGCAAATAACTTAGGTAGAATTAAAGCAAGTAGAATTTATCTGTAATCCATGTATTAGAAGTATGTATGTATAGAGAGAGTATATGTTTGTATATATATAAAAATTATATATATATGTGTAAAATACACATATATGTAAGTATATGTGTATATATATAATATACATACACTGTTTATTTCAGTCTTTTAAGTTTGGGGTACTTTTTAGAAAACACTAGGGAATAAAATATTCAATTTTTTTCTGATACTCTTGACAGTCATTGTAATAACCATCAAGAGCTGTCTTTCACATTTAAGGGCTACTGTACAAAGGAGCCAAGTTTGGACTTTCTCTCATGAACTGCAGGATCTAAGTAAGGTGGAGAATAGACCTCAAGTATTTTTTTAAGTTTTTCTTCTGCAGTATTTTTCTTATGCATTATTTTATGATATTCAGCATCCTTAAAAATGAATCAGAGAGTCATAGAAACAGGGAACGGAGAGAACCTTGATATTATTCAGCAACTAAGAAACTTCCCATCAGTGAGACTCTACAACTTCCCAAGATACTCTGATCAAGCACTAAACCCCCTGGCTTCAAAATCAAGCATGAGTATGGAAAGTGATCTCTCCTTGACCTTTATGCAAAGGGTAAAGGATATCACAGATCACCAACATCTTTACATCTGTCTTTCAGATACTGCATGGTGCCTGCTGTGTTCCTGGCTTGGCCTGAGCTGGCACTCGTGTCTGAGGCAATCTGGAAGTCGCAGCTGGACCGAGCAGGAAGGTTTGCTTTACCTCCATGGGATACGGCGCATTGAAGTCGACTTCTGCCAATGCCCAGTCTGCATTCAGTGCACTGTCTGTTTTCCAGATCTCTTCATAAAAGCCACTCATGTCTCTCAGGTAAACAGTAAAAACAATGCTGCTTTCAAGCTTAAGCTGATAATAAAAAGATAAGCAGCCAGATATTGGGGCTGTGGTCCTTGGTGAGATTAGCTGGGCCACTTCCTGAAAGTGTTTGACATACACAGAGTCCACGTACATGTAGTGACCTAGAAGCAGACAAACATTTGGCATAAGACAATCTTTAAAGAACACCACGTACAAGAAATATTAGCAGATGAACAAGGACTAGACATATATATCTATGAGCAACATGGTTGCTTCCTAGAAAATTTTAGTGATTTTAAAAGTTTTTTTCCTCTCTTTTCCTCCTATGTACAACCCAAAATTGTTTGGCTAAGATACCACTTGGCAAAATAGTCAGTCCCAGCTCTTTCTTTTCTTAAGTCTTTATTATTATTAGAAATAATATATTTATCTATATTTGAAATGTAATAAACTCTAAATTTTGGAAGCCATTCATAAATGGAAAAATGTGTAACAACCGTGTTATCTCCCTCGGTGTAGTATTTCGTCTCTCTTAAGTGCAACTTCAGCTGAAGCAATTCAAGTAAATGAACAAGATTGTAAGTCATGTGTTTTCTCATCTTCTACAAAGCAGTTCATTTAATATATCAAATTATTGTCAAATAGCTTTTAGTCCTTAAATATCCACTTAGTGTATCTAGAATTTGGTTTATAAAAAATGTCTTATTTTTACTGCATAGACTGGACTTTTTATGTAAAATCCTTAAAGAAGATTTTTGGGAGACGTTAATGAACAGAAAAATGCATTACATTTGAGGAGAGTATCTCCCCATCATGAATATGAGCCAATATGACCTGAAGGATTTTCTAAGGATACAGCTTCTAATATTTTGATTTTGGGAGTGCTATCTCAATTTAAGCAGGACACATCCATGTTCACAAACATGCTGTGCATTGCAATTTTTCTTCTTCTGCACTCCCAGAAGCACAGCATCAAACAGTATTTGATGAACAAAAAATGGCTCCTCACAAGTAGAAGGCCTGGAGAAGACAGAAGTGTCAGACTGGAGGGGTACTTCAGCACGAGCACTGCAAACCGTGCTGTTCAGTTTGAGTGGCACCACGACATCAATTGGCACACAGCAGTCTCAGACCTTCAGAGGTCACCTCTCGCTTCACTCAGGTGGAAGGAGGGGAAAGCACTGCCTGGCTGTGGGTCTCCTCCAGACTGCCCACTGCCAGGGAGTGGTGACTTCAGCTGTACTTGCCTGCAAGGTTCTCAGCTTCACTTTTGTTCTGCAGTTTTAGCACATCTCATAGTTTAGCTACAATCTCCCTGGATGATGCAACTTCGCAGCCCAATTCTTGGAAAAAGAAGGCTCTTCTGTGACTTTAGGCTTCTTGAAGTCTTCTCAGTAAATGCTCAGCAGTGAGGGTTTGGTGTGAAACAGAAATGCTGTGGCTACAAGAAAACATCCCTCCCAGCTGGGAGCATTTCCTTTCATAGTACATATTTAATAGGCTGATCCACTGTCTGCTGTTGAAGTTGTGGTGAGTTTAAACTTCAATCAGAATTTTACAGGCATTTTAGTGCCAGGGGGTGACAAAGACATGGAGAGACACTCTGTACTCAACTCACACAATTGTGAAGTAAATAAAAAGGCACAGCAGCATGAGTTAAGGAAAGAGGATCAAACCCGCTTTTCATGAGATGTGACTCCTTGCACTGCCACAAGCATCAGGCAGACATCAAGCAAGACACAGAGTGTGCAGCACCAGCCCCACCTCCTGACCATCACCTGCTGTGGTACCTTGTGCAAAGGTGAAGTTATCTCACAGCCTTCCTCACAGCTGTGTAAAAATCTCTTCCCCAAGCAAGGTGTTACAGGATAAGCATTTCATACCAGGCAAGTGCAAAAATTCCAATAATTTCTCCCAGCATTATGTCTCTGAGGGGTTGGTCTAACAGTACCACATTTGACTGAAAGAAACAAGACTTCTAAACAGTACAGTTTCACCCAAGATTCTCCAAGCATGTTTTAATATCTTAGTTTTCCTACTCAATTTTCTCAATAGTCATTGAAAAGAAAACCCCTGCCAGATGTACAGAGCAGCAGTACAAGAATCTAAAATTTACTGCAGTCCATACATATAGAATACACAGAAAGTTGAGTTTTCCAGCTCTCACATCCAAAATTCTACTCTTATCTTTGAGTATTTTTGAATCCTAGCAAAGAGTGTAACAACCTTTTTATAAAGCTTACAGGCAATTTTGTCTGAACTTCTGCAAAATCCCCTAACCTCTTTCTAATCCCCCTTTTTTCCCACAAATCACTCTTACCATCCCCACCCCAACCCCACAATGGAAACAACTCACATAATAATAACTCGCAGTATGAGAGTCATACATGAATCACACACTCAGATTTTTCCACTATATTTCTGCTCTACATTTGTTACTTACCCAGTGCACTGTTAAGTGTGTGGTCTTTGGGCAGGATAGACTGAGAATTCCGAATGTTCCCTCCACCAACAAACCAGTTGACGTTAGGATTCCAGCGGTTCACATAGCCACAAAGATGATTTTCTTCAAAGTCACATTCTGCAATTGCAGACACCACCAGCTGAGTGCACACATTTTCATCACAGAAATAGGAACAGCAAATTGCTAAGCACTGGCCTCACTTCACATATGGCAGAGCAGATAATGCCTGTATTTATAAAACTGGACACAGCATTTAAGAGCTCATAATAAACAGAAGCAAAGCTATCCAAATTTTTTGATAATTTTTTGATAATTTTTTGATAAAATTTTCATTTCCATCCTCTTTGAACCAATCTGTATTTTCACCATTTGCCAGGATAGGACTGCTGTAATTTAGAAACAAACAAAGCAGATTTAAATACACCACCTCCTTGTAGTAAATATTCAAAGCAGAACTTTCCCTTGTAAATCAAAGATGGCCAGAAGAAAAGCAGGATAAATATTTTATAACAGTAATGCAACTGCTTTGTCTCCTTCACAGAGCCAAAGAATTGTGACAACTTGGTTGGACTCCACCAGACCTCTCGAGAAATGTAAAGATCTCCCAGCCTCCTAGACACTGGAATTTTTGAACTTCATTAGCAGTTTTTAGCAGATATCATGAGGAAATGGTAGTAAGTGTAAATATATATATATCAGCACAGTTTTTTGTCTGTGGCCTCAAGATGATACTTGTAAGGAAGCCATGAGCAGGCAGAGAGCAGAAATAGTCATGCAGCTGTTATGTCTAATATTTGAAGCAGTGCAAACGTTTTAAAATATAACAGTTGTTCCTGCTTGAACAATAAATAGATTTGGAATTACACTGTTGCATATAATATGCATATATGTATATATATCTGTGTGTGTGTGCATGTGTGTGTGCACGTGCATTTGTGTATATATATATCACAGAGATAGGTGAAAAAACCCCACTTACTAGTTTGTGCACTCTTAGTTTAAAATGATCTGTATTGAATATGGCAGTGTACTTTTCAATTAGGAAAAAGCCATTGTCTGTTTTTTAAAGCCAGATCTTCCATCCAGTTTTAAAACTGCCAACAAGGCATTCTCTTCCATGCAGAGAATATGAGGGTTGAGAGAAGAGTACTTACCAATACAATATCCAGAAGTTATTTTGATTTCAAAAACTGCTATACTGGTGGATTTATCTTGTCCCATTTCACCTTCCAGTACCAGCTGCACAATATAAACCAAACCGTCAATTTTAGAATTTCATTAGTAACTTGAATATTTAAACAGGATAAACAAGAGAACAAATTAAATGTTTCTTGGGGAACCATCATCCTCTTACAGTCAGGTGTGCTTTTGCTGAGAGACCTTGGCAGAATGCATTAAAGATGGAGCTAGTGTTCCTCTTTAACCACAGAAGACATGCTGAAGGACAATGAGACAAGGCAAAAAATTCCCACACTTCATTTAAGAGTATGGAATTCTATATTCCTCAGCTGTGGTTATGCAAGACATTATTGGGAATGATGCAACATGATGGTTTCTGGGTAGAAATACTCTTCTGTCAGCATGTGACTCCTTCCAGAAAGACACAGAGGGCAGGAATAAGTGAGCACAGCTGCAGACACAGGACCTGGGGGCTCCTGTATCTGCCATTGGCACCAGCAGCTCCTCAGGGATACCAGGAGATGAAGCATCCTCATGGCAGGCCTCGGCTGGCCTTGTGTCCCCAGAGCTGCTCCAGGCAGCTGCTGGTCAGAGCGCTGCCTCGTGCCAGCCCTGCTCGTGGGTGCTGGGGACAGAGGGCTCAGCTGACTTGTGCTGCCAGCCTTAGACATGAAAGCTAAGAACAGGGCTCAAAGTCTGCATATATTAAAAAAAGAACTTTGTGCAGCCCAGCATATGCAGGGGGCTGCACCAGAAAGCCTGTGGCATCTTCTTTAACTGGGCTTACCTTGTACTTCTTTGTGCTGTTGGTTAAATCTAAGCTAGCTATGAGCCAGCTGTCTGAGGGCTCCTTGGCTGACCACAGCAAACGATCAAAACTTTCTCCCTCCTGCCTCAGGTACAGGTTGAGCCTGGCAGGATCAGGTGAGGTGTCTGAACTTGTTGCTATCTGATAGATCAGTCTGACGCAGCTCCATTCCTCGGAGTACAGGTCAGGGCTGGACAGCACTGCTTTCTCACCCTGGTAAGACGTGTCCACAGAAATGTAATGTCCTGGGAACAGACACACACCACAATAACAAATGTCAGAGGCTTTGCTTTTGCATCCCTGGAGAGAGTACTTGTTTAGGAAAGAATGGTAGTTCTGGGACTAGGTCAGGAGGTTGAGACTACCACTCCTCTGATAAGTTACCTAACCTTTTAATATCCTGCTATACTCTCCCAAATGTGACTTCATGTGTCTCCCATATTTTTTAAAACAATTTTTAAATTATGGGAAATTTTGAGACAAGATATTTTATCTCTGTAAAGCAGATTATTACGTAGTACCCTTTGGAACTGATAGCTGTAGATAGACAATTTAATTGACAAGACAATTTGCCCACAGAGAAATATTTTGCAGGAATATTTAGTTGTTTTAAAGATCAAAACTTTTTATTTTCATGTAGGCTTAAAATCAACACATAAAATGAGACATTGCAGCTAAAAACTCCCAAAGCACTTCTGGTTTCAAATAACAAAACTAGAAAGACACTTCTAGTAAAACTTACATGTTCAAGTCTGCTGATTCAAAAAATTACAGAATGTAAAGCAACATTTAAACATACCAGTAGTCCAAGATTATTTTAAAATTATTCCTTGGGACAAAGTCTAAAACAGACTTCCATATAAAAATAAAAGGGTGCAAAGACAAACTAAAAGTGCATGAGGAGGCAAAAAAAAAAGTGGAAAAGAAACAATGTGTAGAAAAATGAGACAACAGCAAATGAATTATAGTGAAGCATAAGCATGGTCCTGGAAGCTCTACTAAGATACCAAAACCAAGAGTTAAATGGACTACAAGAGCCACAGAAATCTGAAATGCAATGCCAGAAACAAGTGATACAAAAAATGAAAACTTAAAAATAAATTTTAAAAGCCCAAAACACCACAAAACAAAACAGTAAGACAAACTAGGACACCCATGTCCGAAATGTTGTCCCACAGATTATCAGGAAAAGGATCCTTCTAACCAATTGTCAATGTACATTAGACAAATCACATTTCTGATACCTAATTCTCATCACTTGCAGCAAGTATGAGTTAAAAGTGCTGTCAGGGCCTGTGTCCAATTAGGCCTTTACCTAGCAGCACATCACTTTCCAGGGAATATACTTGTTCTTTAATCTCATCTCACTTGACCACAGAGCTTGTCAATTTCCATGCATATGTAAATACTTGGATAACTCAGAAATGTCAGCAGCTACACTGATGTTAAATACATTGCTTATCTTTGAGGCACAAAAATCCCCTCCCAAATCCTGCCTGAACCCTCCCACTCTACCAAGACACGCTGGGGTTGCTTCTCAGAAGCTCCCTTGTTGCTTTTTTTAAAGTATTCTCTCCGAAGGAGAAAAATCATCTGCACAGAGGGTCATCCCCCCATCAAGGCAAAGCACACGTGCAGATCTGCTTTATGGGGGTCCCAAAGTCCTCTCCCACAGACCCCCAGGAGCAGACAGTCACTCTGACAACACCTGGTTCTTTGGGAACTGCATGTTACAGCACCCCCCTGCATCTGCTCCCTTTCTCACCTGCAGACACAGTGCCCAGAAATACATTTGTACTGCACATTTTGTTTAACTGATGTAAGATAAATTATTGCTAGGAGATAGCTGCAGCCCTAAGCAGTGAAAGGGGCTGTGCAAATACAGAAAAGCTGCATTCTCTTTCCCTTTTTAGGGAATTTTTTTTTTTTTTTTTGCCTCTTATCATGATTTCCCTTTATATCTGCTGTCTGGTTTTAGTCTACTGGGGAAAGATACAAAATAACTGCTAAAGTACAAGTAACTTGTTACTGCAGCAGTATTTGAAAGAAAAATAAACACATGAATAAATATTCAAAAATAGGCATTTAATGTGTGTGCCAAATACTTAATCTGCCACTATGTTACAAGGAAGTCTGTAGCAACCACTTTCATGCTTTAATCCAGTTAGCTCACACAAGTTAGCACAGACAGCATTTATTTACTGACATATGCCTGCCCAAGGTACGCACGTCTTTTCACAGGAAGATAGAGGGAAATCACCGAGACTCCATCAGAAGTCAAATGCATCTTGCAAATTTGGTTTTCATTGATGTAATTGATAATATCCTATTCAGATGAAGAATCTATGTTTTTAGGCTGGCCTGAACTTGGATCATTTTACTGACAAAGAAACCTACAATTTGGAATCCATGGCTAGCAATTTTAGTTTAGATTTCAGCCCTGTTTTAGCCTGTACTTCAAGAGAAACCCCATAGAAAACAGATCCTTCTTATAATAGTAATCTTTTTTATTTTTTTTTTTTTCAGAAATAAATCAGCATTGACATAGGAAAATACTTTCACATGAAGACCTCAAATTACCAGCTATGAGGCTTAAATGGCTGCCAGGTTTTAAAACTTAATTGTATATGGACTAAGGTTTCTTCTACAAAAATAGTGGTTTCAAAGAAAGCCTCTTATAATTTCCAATCGGGATGATTATGTCAGTGTAAATTTGACTCTGCTGTCTGTGTGTTGTGCACTTGCTCCCATTTTTGTTTGATTCACCTCAGGTATGAGAGCCAAGATCATGAACTCCCTTTTTAACTGGGGATGGGGGTTGGTTGCTTTTTCTAAAAGGATTAATTTTACATACTCATTAACTCTCCAGAAAGAGAGTGCTCTCACTCCCAACCTAATAATTTTTAGCTTCTTTTGAAAACTTAAATGTGTAATTGGCTTTGCTGAAATCAATGTGAGCACTGATAGAGAGCTTTATATGTAGGTTCAAATGCTTTGCTAATCAGATCAGGGAGCGTGGCACTTGGCAGTACCAAGCATGGAAAACGCCAACACTAAATTTCTTCCAAATGAATGGCAGCATTGACTACACAGCCTTTGCCCTGAACTGTGCTTCAGTAACAGCAGTGGCCATTGGTGCAGAAAGGAAGTTCTCACAATGCAGACCTCAAGGACGGACACAGAGCAATTGTGAGAGCAAAGCAAGGCGAAGGGGGGGTCCTTAGATTAAAGCAGACAACTTTCCACACTTTTTGTGGGAGTAATAGAAGGTTATTTTCCAGTCTGTGGAGAATTTGATGAATGCACAGTGGTGTAGCCTCTCAAAAATGTAACATGCAGCTCCATTTTGCAGCAGGCCACAGTCCTCCTGCAAATGCCCATGACAGTTAATTTATAGCAGTCATTCAGGAGTTATCAAGAGAGGGCTACTCTTCAAAATCACAGGAAGGCAGATGAGAGTAATCACAAAACTCTAGGAAAAGCCTGATGACACAGAAACACAAGCATGCAATTTCCAGCAATTACTTGCACAGGGGGGTAGATGCAGCCCTTAGTTTCCTGTGCAAATACAGGAAAGCTGAACTCTCTTTGTCATTTTCTGAGTGACCTGACTTTTTGAGCATCATGGAGAGTGGTCCTGGCAACTGTAGAGTCAACTCCCTCAGGACTCTGGGATACATCTCATCAGGTCCCACAGACTTATGTATGCTCAGACTCCTCAGGTGGTCACAAACCTAATTCTTTCTGAGGGACTTGGCTTCCCCCAGCCACATTTTACAGTCCATTCACTCAAGAGGCATGGGGAGAGAGGCTGACAGTGAGGGTTGAGGCAAAAAACTTTTCAGCACCTCAGCCTTCTCCTCACCAATTTGCCAGCCTTGCTCATCAAGGGGACAAATGCTTTCTTTGACCTTTCTTTTCTGGCTGACAGACATATAGATGCTCTTTATTTTTTCTTTTTGACCTTTGTGAAATTCATCTCCAGCTTTGCCTTTGCCTTCCTCACCCCATTCCTACACAACTGTGCTGTGACTCCATAGTCTTCCCTGGATATCTGTCCTTGCTTCCACTCACTGTGCATTTCTTTCTTACACTTTAGTTCAACCAGCAGGTTCCAGCTAATCCATTGCAGTCTTTTGCCTTCTTTGCCTGAACTTTTCCTCCTTTTGCAAGTTCTTGTGCTCTACAGAAAGCAACCTTAAGGATCCACCAGGATTCTTTTCCTCCCTTGTCCCTCAGAGCAGTTTCCTATTGTCCCTCAGAGCAGAAGATCCTATTGACTACATCCTTGACAACCTAGAATTTTGCTTTTCTAAATTTCATCATTCTGACTTTACTCTTTACCTGACCCATATCCCTCAGGACTGCAAACTCCTTCAGCGCATGATCATTGCAGCCCAGGCTGTCTCTAATCTTGACAGCTCAAATTAACTTGTGTTGGCAACCCATGGGTCCAGTATCACACCCCCTCTGTAGGGCTGTCTATAACCTTGTCTATAACAAGAAGTTATTCTCTGTGCACTGCTGGAGTCTCCTGGACTGCCCACAGCTCGTCCTGTTACTTGCCCAGAGTTCAAGGCCCCTGGCCAGACACGAGCCTGCCAGCACAATGCCTCTCGCAGCTGCTTTGTCAGCAGGCTCCCCTCGCTTGAGCAGCCTGTGGAACACACCAGCCATGAGGTTCTCTTTGCTGTCTCTGATTCTTACCCACAGGCGTTCAGCCTGCTCATGCCTGTTCTTCAGAGACAGAACTTTACACTCATTCCACCTCCTGAAACAGAGGGCAATCCCTCCACCCTTACTTTTCTGGAACAGCCGGTAGCCATCCATAGCTGCGATCCAGTCATGGGATTTGTCCCACCAAGTTTCAGTAAGGACAATGAGGTTATAACTTCGCAGCAGCACAGTGGCTTCCTCCTCCTCCTGCTTGTGTGTGTACAGGTGCAAAGGCACCTCAGCTGAGCTGCCCTCTTGGAGGAATACTTTCTAATCTCACTGAGATGTTTCACTGGTGTTTCTTGGCTTCTGTTACCTCAGGAGCCCCTGGCTTGTCTCCACAAGACATCAAATGTGCTCCAGTGTGGCCAGCACGTCTCAGGTCCACTGACTGAGAACCCTCACCTGCACCCTGTCCCTTTAACCTTCATATGTCATCCCACAGCTTGTCAGGGGCAAACCTGACACTGTCTCCTTCCCTGACACCTCTAGTTTAAATCTCTATCAATGAGGCCTGTTCGCTCCTGAGCAAAGACAAACCTCTGCAGACATGACAGAAGCCAGGGATTGCTAACTACATTTGACAGCTGACAGCCAGCAGATGCCTGGTGAAGGCAAACACCTACAGCCAGGACAAGGGACGGGAGAAAGGAGACTCAGATGTGTTTCCCTCTCTCACTACTCAGGCTAGTAAGTAACACACTTTCTACTCACATTTCTATGATGATGTTTTACCTACCATGTGACTTGACTGTCTTCTGCTTGACAACTGAATCAAACTTTACAGAACCAAGCATGTGTTCATTTTATATTCCTCCATGTTCAAGCAAAACATTGAGCCCAGGGGGAATTAGGACACTGGGTTTCAAGCCTATCCTTCCTCAGTGCAATTATGCACTGATGAAACTAGATATTTGAAATCCTCCTGTTTCAATGTCTCTCATCTTGCTGCTCTAATAAGCAGTTCTATACAAAGCTCTTCTCAATTACAGTTGGTGATGCACAAACTCCATGAGTCATTCACCCAAGTTTTCCAAAAATATATACATAAAGGTGGGCATCAGTAGATCTGTCAGCAGTGGTTACATCAACGGCTAAGGAATAAGGGCTACTGAGGTCAGAAATTGTGCTTTTTCCAAAAAAGAACATAGAAACTACACTGATTGCTTCTGCTGTAAATAGCACAAACAAGACAAAAAAGCCAGATGCTGGCTAATAAACTAAAACAAATTGCATTGAGAAAAATTTTTAAAAGTCCCCAAATATCCACTGAAATTAAAAAAAAATTACCAGTTCAATGTTACATTTCCTCTGTAAAAATTTGGAAGGGTAACCACAGATTTGTTCTGGCTCTTGGTAGAGTTTATGTCTGACACAGCTGTTCACTTAGTTCAGCCACAGTACAGCTTTACAAGAAAAACTGAATATAAGCAGCAAGCTCCAAGAGAAACAATAATAAGGAACTATGAGGCAGGAAAATTTTAGAACTACATTTGATTAAATACTCATTTATACAGAAGACCGTGCAAGAAATGTCTAACACTTGCAAGGTCCTGTTTTAATTTTTCTCTGTATTTCCCATACTGAAACAGGAATGAATGTTACCAGGGTTCCTTAGGACAAAACTTGATCTATCGATGCCTTCTGTGGAATCTCAGAATCTCAGTTTTGGGTCTTGGCTTTAGTTTTGGGATTTCTTTTTGTATTTTACTTCCAAAAAAAAAAAAAAAAAAAGGGTAGAAAAGCAGTACATTTCTGAGATCTATGAAGTCTTCTTACCTCTCCAGAAAAACATAGTTGGAAATATTAACAATAGAGCCAGAGGGACAAAATAATGAAGTGTATCCTGCAGGTAAGAAAATGCAGCAACAGTGTGGTGGATAACCCAAAATGTTATTTTATTTCACATCTACCTGTGCCCAAAATTGTTAATGTCTCTCTAAGACCTGGCAGTGTGCCAGGAAACAGGGGGCCAGCAGGTGCTGGGTCTTTTTAAAGCCGGGGTCCCCCAAGCAGAGCTCCCTTTCCTCCAAGCTCTGCCTCAAGCCTGAGTCTCCCTTGGTTGGTGTTTTAGTTTCTCTCTTGCCTTCAGAGAGAGGAGGCTGTTTCAGGCAGGTTTGCGGACAGCAGCGACGCGAGAAGATGCATTTCACAATCAAAGCCTGTTTCCGAGTGAATTCTGCAGGGTGGGGATAGAGCTGTAGGGGCTGGAGGGTGCTGCCTCAGTGCTGGGGAGATCCTTTCTGCCCCCAACACACCCGCAGCTTGGCAGCAGCAGCACCAACACTGGCGGAGTTCAGCAGGAGGCAGCAAGACCCCAGCACCAACACCCAGAGAACCAAAGGCTGACGCCTCTGCTACACCAGCAATTCTGCCACCACAACTGCTTGGGAAGCTCCTGCCTTCCCGGTTTTTTGATCAAGAGAGAAGACTGCACCGGACAGAGTTTGTCTGTGTCTTCCTCGTGTCTCCCAGACCATGCAGTGCCTGAGGAGAGCACCCTCACTCCCCCATTTGGAGCATCCCCTTGCTCCCCAAGAGCCGGTGAGATTTCAGCACCTTCGTAACTAGTGACTGTTAGTGTTATTTTTTGCCTGCTGCTATTTTGTTTTGTTAGTAAAGTGTCATTTTCTTCACCTGTACGTGCTCCTATTTCTTTCTCTTCATTGGTAAAAAGGGATTGATTACAACTGTAAGGGTAGGTAGCTCATTTCAGAGTGTTACTTATTAAATTGTCTCAAAAGAACACAAGCACTGATCTGCTTTTGCCAGAGCAGTGTTTAATTCCTTCCCCTTGGCCTGTGGGAGACTTGCAGCAGCAGTTTCTCCCCTGAACAGATGGATGCACTCACAATACACACAGGGCTGAGTGGAAAAGCCTGGCCCACACAATGAACGTAGAGTGTCAGTCCCAGACATTCAAGGGGGTGCCATGGTTACAGCTACCTGATGCTGCAGGGTATAACTGCTGTTTTCATTCCCATCAAGCCACAGACTATTTTATTTCTGTTAAGCTGTTAGATTCACAGCAGACAACCTACATGGTATACCCTAGGACTAATCTGTGTTGTCATCACTGAAAAAACATTCTGTTCTTTAAGCCTCCTTGTCTCCTCCATGGTTTCTTAAAAGCAGCTCTGTGAAAGCAGCTGAGGGATGGAGAAGCAGGAGGTGGGTGTTTTGTGTTTATCGTCTGCAGTGACTGCTGTTGTGAAGGTTTTGTTTTCTCTTCTGTATCTACAGGGGCAGCTGCAGTTTCAAGCCCAAAGATATTTCTTTGCATAAAAAGCCTGTGGTTCCACCTGGCTGCCCTTCCAGGCAGGGAGGGAACCTGAATACCCCACCAGATCTGCTCCTGTGCTAGTCATCTTCAGGGAGTCAACAGGGTTCCAGGTAACTCGCACAAAGCTGAGTAGGATGTTAAAAAAAGAAGAATTTTTTTAGAAAAGCACAGCCTGGTGTGATGAACACACAGGCAGTTCAGCCAGGTAGTCACCCACTTTCCTCTGGTCAAATGGACAAACCTGGCAACAGCAGTTCCTCCAGCAGCTTTCTTTCCAGCTCACCTTACTTTACAAGCTGAGTCTCCCTACAGGAACTGAGATTATTGATTTGATCTTTTTCTTGCCACATTCACCCAGACCACGCCAGAGAACTGTTTGCCAGCCCTGGGGCCTAAATCTTCCAAGTCTCCTTTCCCAAAGGATGCTTTATGAATTAACTACCAGCTCCACCTCCTGCCCTGGCCTTTGTTCCCTCAGGAAGTTCAGAAATACAGCTGTTAGAAAGCCTGTCAAAACCAATACAATTAGCCTGAAACGCTCTGTGACTGCAGCATCTGCGTGCAGCTACTACCACTCTGGAAAATTCTTCCAGCCTCCATCCATCAGCTTGCCTGTGAAGGTCTGGCAAGGGTCCAGCCTGAGCTGCTGTTTTCTGATTCTGATTTAGAGGAGTTGCTCCACTGCACTGGGGATGCTTCCTCTCCTTGTTCCCCTTCAAGTCCCAAGATCCTTACATCATGCACCAGATCTCCTGTTTGTTCTGGGCCACAAGCATGTGGTTTTTTCCTTTCACAATGACCTCAACAATTTTCATGCACTTTCAAATTTTGTTTCTCTTGTTTCAACCGACCCATCAGTCTCAGGAAACTGCTGTTCACATCACTCAGTTCTCATTTTCATGCTACTCATCACATAATTTCGACAACTTTTCATCTGCTGACACAAAGGCTGCCAAGTTTTTATTGGGTATCTCTGATTTTCCTTGAGACAGCTCTTTCCAAAAGACATCTCCATGACTTCTGTTAACTGGTATACATCAACATCTTGTGTCTCCAATATAGGCAATATTTGGAGACACAAGATTCTCTGCTGTGAATTTCTGGATGGGAAATAATTGAAAAGAGTTTTTCCTTTATTCTTTGGCATCCTACATGAGTTTCCATTGCCCCCAGTGCATAGGGAATACTAAAGATAAGAAGTAGATACAGTAGAAATCACCAAGCATCTATTTGTTTACATTTCTCATATCTTCCATTACTAGCTCTATTTCTTTGCTAAATCGTGTTTCCACCAGGAGCAAACACACAAAGGAATGCACTGTGACATTTCTTCCAGCACAGCTGCTTGCCTTGGTGGAGTGCATCCCTCCTTAAGCAGAAAAATACAAAATTTCATTCCTTTTGCATTGTGTTGTCTATTTACTTTGCTCATCACTCCTTTTAGTTGCTTACATAGGTGCACGTGATGTGATGTGATGTAGAGGAGTATGCAGGTGACATATTACAACCTCTGTATTGTATTGTATTGCTCTATATTGTATTATGTGCACAAAATGTGCTCTCTGGTATGAGCACATCTCAGCCTGGCCAAGGCAAACCTGCCTAACTGTAGTCCACACAGTTTTGGGGGCACATCTCGGAAGAAAAAACTATCAAAACTGCAATCCACATCAAATTGTAGGCCAGCATTCCACAGGGAGCCAGCAGAAGGAATTTGGTGAGCCAGACCATGAAACAAGGGACTTCTTGCTGTGTTTTAAAATGGGGCATTTATTCCTCCTTGGATCAGAGTGACAAGAACAGCCATGGGGAGTAGGAGTTTAAGAAAGAGAAGAAGAGGTACTCCAACGCAATCAACACTGTTTTGGTTTCTGCGTGTCTGGATTTCCATCATCTGAAAGATCAGGCATGTCAAAAGTAAAGATTTCTTGGCTGAGTCAAGTTCATGTCCTTGGTGTACTCCAAAGTGGTTAAACTAAAAGCCCATGGTGCTCACATCCATGCCAAGCTCTGAAGCAATCCTGGGCTTAGGGAAGCAGTCAGACTGGTCACAGGAAGTAGTGGTGCTGGGAGGGAGAGGGCAGGTAAGCTTTGGAGTTGGCAAGAGCCAGGAACAAGTCTGCCCGTCATGACTCGGCTTTGGTTCATGACAGACTAGGGTCACAGCATGCATGGGAGGTCCTGGACCAGGTTTTCCCTTGGGGAAGCAAAAAAACCTCGGCTGGTGGCCTTCTGGAGTGCATCTGCAAACCATGTGGATGCACTAAATGCATGACTATAAAAGCTAAACTTTTCTACTGCCTGGATCTGCTCTCTCAGCATCTGCCAAATCACTTGGCCTACTGCACTACCCTGGAAAACAGCTCATGTGCCTAAACACTTGTCTGTCTCTCCCAGCTACATGTGATCAACTAAAATGGAACCTCTGTCCACAAGCCTTGTCTCTCCAAGGGAAACTACAGATCCACTTAGGTAGTAGAAATTCCATTTATTCTGATACCCAGCTGGACCCCCAGTCCTACACAGATGAAAAAAAAAAAACACAAACAACTTGAAATACATATTTGGTTTCACTAACATCAGAAGTTGAACTCCCATGAGTTCAGTTTCCTGCTTTACATAAGCTCAGTGGTTTCATATTCTTTTTTATACCAGAATCATTGGGATCACTGGCAGGCTTACGGTGGGCTGATCAATGATCTCACATCATAAAATGCAAACAAAGCTGCAGACAGGTGAGGCACATATTTATATACATGAGCTGAAACAGCTGGCTATAGAAAGAGCTTACAGGTGAGCTAATCATATCCTGATGAGTGTGGGCAGTAGCCTGGTCACAGGTCACCTGAGGGAACTGACTTAGCCACACCATCCGTTTCCAAAACCTGCTGGAGATCACTGTCTTCTAATGAGTCTGTCGCTGGCTGCTGTTGGGCAGCCCCTCATTTCCTGCTCTACTCACTTGGTGGCCACTCTTGAGAAACTGACAAGAAAGCAGATGCAGTGACTCATCTTCTGCCCCAGCAAGCTGCATCCTGCACCAGGGGCATGCAATGGAGAAGATTCAACATGCACAATCACAAAACCTTCAGTCAAGGAACACATCTACTCATGTTGAACATCACAACTACCAGGCCATGGCTAACATTTCCTGGAGTACTGCACAATTGCATGCATCAAATAACTATTTCAAAGACTGCTTCAGTTTATTAGGGATGCTTCTAGGCTTGCAGTCCTGTACATCATTTCCGCTTGGCAGGGGCTAGTAGCAACTGAAAGTGTGTATGAGGTGTACAGACAGACTGAGCCAGAATCCACAAAACTGGGGAAGGGTTTATCAAAATAGTCCCAAGATACATAACTCTAATCTCTAGAACAGTGGTGAATTTACTGAAGGTCTCAATATCCATAAAATTCACAAACTGTTTTACAGGATGCTGTGGGCCTCTGTGGGGAGGGGCTGATGTCCTAGGATTCTCTCCCCTGTCCCTAAGTAGTCACAGTCCCTAGAACCACTGGAAGATGATTCAGTCATGGAGCTTCTGCTCCAAGCAGGATAATTGAACTATCCAAAATTATTGAGGATTGCTTAGTATCAAAAGCAAAAGATAACTCCATGAGCATACTCTGACATAAGGGACGGAAAGAGATAGATGCCAGTCAATGCTATGATTCTTTAGTCATTTAGGAGATTTAGGAAGCAGTATTTGGGTTTCTATGGTGTCTCTAACTGTTGATTGTAAACAATTGAGGTTTGATATATTTTAGCTTCCCTAGGTTTTATTTTTATTAAAATAGCTAGTCAAACCCTTTTTTGTCCAACTCAGTGAACCACCTAACACATCTAAATTCACCTCAGGCCATCAGATGTCACCAGGCACAGGGCTCTGCCATCTGTCTGTCCCAGTCCAGTCTTCATACATCTGTCACATTGTGGTGGCCTCTCTGCTTCCCCTTGCTAGGCAACAGTCAACAAATTAATTCCTACAGGCATCCCCTTCAAGTACTCCCCAGCTGCCCTGGGACATTTGTCACCACAGATGCTAAGACTTTATGGGTAACAAAAGCCTCAAATATTCCAATTTTTTTTCCTAGATTACTTTTGAAGTGAAAAGCTCCTGAGAATGTTGGTGAATTTTAGTATTTTCTGCAATGTCATTCCAGTGAATATCCAGTATTATCCGTGGGCAATTGCTCACAAAGGAATTCAGCAAATCCCACTTGAGCTATAAGACACATTTATAAAGACCGAAGTAAAACCTGAGATATAAATGGGTCATTGAAAAAAAACCTATCAATCTGACCCTGCCAGTTCATGAAACTGTTTTCTTCAAGATGTCCTCACTGACTCCTGTTTCACAGTCAAAGTCAAAGTAAAAGCTTATCAAAACTTTCCAAAGTAATTGAGTTTATAGCCTCTTATTAGATATTTTTATTATTATATTAGTATTATTCCCCCTAAGGGATCACTGAGGCTATTAGGACTTATTCCACTTATTTTATATCCTAAATAGCCTAGAGAGGAGGAGGCTGAGGGAAGGACTTACTGTGCTCTTCAACACCCTCACGAGGGGAAGTGGAAGGGCAGACACAGTCTCTGCACTCTTGAGACCAGTGAGAGGACTCAAGAAAACAGCATGAAGCTGTGTCAGGGGAGGTTTAGATTGGATATCAGCAAAAGGTTCTTGACCCTGAGGGTGGCTGGGCACTGAAACAGGCTTCCCAGGGAAGTGGTCCCAGCACCAAGCCTGACAGAGTTCCCAAAGAGTTTGGACAACGCTCTCAGGCACATGGTGTGATTCTTGGGGTGTCCTAAGCAGGGTCAGGAGTTGGACTCGATGATCTGGATGGGACCCCTCCAACTCAGCATATTCTGTGATTCTGTGACCCTAGGGTGATCAAATAGACATCAATGAAGCTTATTTAAATCCATAAAACACTGTTTAACTTACACTCAGTGTACTAAATCTCACTGGGCACTTAGCACTACCCCAAAGGAGTAGTTCCCTTGCAAATGTACATCCTACATTTCAGTATTGCTCACAATGCAGTTAAAGAACCCCAAAATGTGCCAGCAGATCCAACCTCACCTCCTCCCAGCTGGCTGTTAGTAAGTACCCAAGAGTGGTCTCAGATGGATGCCCAGGTATGAATAAAGCATAGAATAAGCACACTGTGGAACTACCCTCCTGTTGCCTCCCAGCTCCTGCTGCTGTTTTTCAGCGTGGAGGTCTGCCTGTGCAGGCTGTGCTATCAACTGTGTGAACACACAAGCCTAACTGAGCAGCATGTGCCTCGCAGTTATTCTGAATAAAAACAAACTACGCAGAAAATAAACCCTGCAGAAATAACTCTGCTCTATCTGCCAAGCTTTGTGTGGTCTTTCTAAAAACAGTCCTTAGTCCGCGCCTTCTGAGAATGCTTTTTAGTGTCATATTTGCCATGAAGTATAACTCATAAGTTGAGACAAGGCAAATGTTGCAAGGCTTGAAGGCGTTACCGAAGTTCATACAGCATCAACAAACACATTCAGTGCCGATCCCAAACACATGTTCTCTGTGTCTGCAGCTTCCCCAGGAAGAGCAAATTCTCTGCTGCAAAAGTGTTTTCTGCAAGCACGCGTCCCTGGAGGGGAAATGGGAGCCAGGAGCTCACACGGGGCGCATGTGAGTGCTCCCATGCGCTGCTCACAGCTCTGTCAGGAGTGCTGGCATGTCTGCTGGTCGCTGGCAGGGCCTCACTGCTTTGCTTCTAGTGAAACAATTCAAGAAACAGATTTTGAAGCCTGTCCCTGCAGCTGATCCCACCAGCTTCGCCTGTTACCCTGCAGAGCCAGAAATTTCTGTTGCTTGCAGAGAAAGCTCATTGTTTACTGAAGAAATCTGCAGGTGTGCTCATCCAAGAAGTATCAATGGACATCTCGGGGAATACAGAGACAATTAATTTCTTATTAAATGTTAATGAGCAATTAGACTAACTGGACAACTGTTATTTTGGGTTCAAATTTCGACTCTTTAAAATAAAAAGGTGTAGCGATGTCTTTTCCAGCCTCTGCTCCAAGCTACAGACTCAAATAGCATCAAGAGCTGCTTCACAACACACACACACACACACACACACACACACACGAGATTTGCAATGAAACGTGGTATCAGTGCAACCTTCTGACATGGTGCCCAGCCTCTCCCTCTGCTGTGAAGCAGGAGAAGGACTCAGAGCATGCAGAGGGAAACTCCCAGAGCTGCTGCTCCTCCACACCTCAGAAGCTGGGAGTAAACTAGGGCACAAGAGAAGATGCTTGCCAAGCTTTATCTTGGAAAACAAGGGGAATATTTATAACCATTGGGAACTCAGAAAAGACAACTTTTCAATGCATGATACTGAAGTAACCCAAAGTACTGAGCCCTACAGCTGCAGTGTTCTGAGGAAGGAAAGAAAGCACAAGAACTCACATACCAGTCTTCAAAACCCTGGTCTCTAAAGGCACCAAGAAGCTGATAGAAGTTGATCTAGTACAAAAAAATTATCTAAGGCAAAAACTCTTCACATTCTGAACTTTGGAAAATGTAATGACACAAGAATGCTGCAAAGAACTTTGCTATATGCATTTTACTATTTCCATTTTAAAAAAATTATAATGGGGCGGGTCAATAAAATACACCCTGCAAGTAGGTAACTAAATTTTCTGAAAGGTTCTGTAAGATTCATCGAGGCTCCTGGTCAAGAGGAATGACAAAAGTCAGAGGGTCTGCAAGGAAATTGGTGTGTTTTTCCCTGACCTGCTATATGAACACAAAACAGCGTGTTTTGGATAAAGGCGTAGGGTAAAAGAGAAGAGGGAGAGAGATGTTAATTAAAGAAGGAGAGAGAGAAAGAGAGAAAGGAAGGAAGAAAAAGATGACACCAGTCCTGGCTCTAGTATTGAACCAGCTGGGGTGTCCAGGGTCCTGGAAGTGCCCAAGCATCTGGGCTTTGCAGAGCTACCTTCCTACAGGTAAGTTATCCCTGCCTGGAAATAAGTTTCTTGCCTTCTATGTGAATCGGCTACCACACATGGTACATTCTTTTAGACCTTTATGGAAATAGTCCAGAGGGCTTTGATAGTTTTCGGTGGTCTTCATTTCCCCCTACAGTCCACACCCACTTCTCACCCTCAATTCTGTGCCTGCACTGTACTGTGTCGTGCTTATCTCCACATTATTATTATTAAATATTATGCAGTTGTGCAATAAGCTGGTGAAATAGGAGAATAAAGCAGTAAGTATAGACTAGTTCATTACAGTTGGTGTTTTAAAAGCAATTAATTTAATTAATCGCTTTAGATGAAAATTAAAAATATGTTGCAACTGGAGAAAAGAGCAAAAACAATTATTTGGAGTATTACTTATATAATCGGTTTGATTTAATCTGACCAGGGAATCATCAACGATGAATAAAATTTTGGAACTGAGCAACCCATCTCATGCTCATTGCTGATGCTCACTAAAGTTGTCACAGTAGTGGTCCATCCTCCCTCACAGCTTATGGCTCTTTGGTTGTGGATGCTTGCAGACTGTTGCTGTCACAAGACTACTGGCATTAGTTAGAGATGATGGGCAGCAGAAATGGTTGATAGAGGACTGACAGAGATCACGATATTTCAAAATTTTTATAATTCTCTCAGCTTTCTGGAAAAAATTGATTTATTGTTTGGCAATATACTGACATAAGAAGCTGGTAGAGATAAAGTGATTGGAAAGCAGAGCCATGACTCCTGGTTAAATTTTGAAATTCCACGCTGCATATCAATTCCTTTTTGATCTGGACTCCTTCAGCAGCCTCTTCAACAGATATGGTGTGGTCTACCTATCTGATGCATTCATGGCTTTGGAGAACCTACCACTCCTAAGCTCTCCTCCATGCCTTTGCAGGGCTTTTTCTTGCCACCTTCAGGCACCTCAGGGGACAAGAGTGACCACAGCAGCACTAATGGAAACCCTGCAGCAGCTTCCCTGGGCACACCATGCAACCTCCTCAGCAGCCTGTGCTTAAATGCACAGACCCCCTGGCCAGGTAAAGCCTGCAAACATCTTCCCAAAAGATTCCAGGCTGCCTTCTTCCATCAGGCCAGAGCAAAACATTCCTGTGAGGCCCCTTCTGTCTGCCACCCTTCCCTGCCAGGGGGTACACTGCAGGACAAAGCAGCTCATACAAAATCAGATGGTACAGCCACTACATTAGAAAAGACCTTATGAGGATGATTCAGCAAGTGCAGATGTCCAGCAAGCAACAATTCCATTTTCCAGCAAGTTTCAAAGATAAAGTAGGAGGTTTTGGCCTTTTCACAGAATTGTTTAAATATTTTCAGTCTGTGGACTTCTGTCGAGACTTCTTACTGCTCTGGGCTTCAACTGTCTCACAGTGGACTAACCTGCAGGTCAACCATAGGCATAGCAATAAAACTTCCTTCTAGATGCATAGCTAACAGAAAACACAAAATAGTCTCTCTCAAAAAAAAAAAAAATAGAAAAACAAATCAGAAAACCAGCACAAAATCTAAGGAACCATGAAAAGAGAACTTTTTTAACTAACAGAAGAATATCTAGCTGACCCAGCACAGGAAAAGATTCTCATTCCTATGCTAGTAAAGGATGATTGATCATGTAACCCTATTTTTGGCTTCAACATCCATCAGCTGTGAATTTATATTCACTTTATACTCACTCCAAATTTATAGAAAAACAAACACTGATTACTGCTCTCAGGTTTCTACCTACATGTGGTAGTCCAAACTACACATACCACTCAACTTATTTCCATATAAGACAACTTCACTGTGCAAGGTTCTCTCTTCTTTTTCAAACAAACCACAGTTACTGCCCTAATAACTCTCCAGTTTGACACTCAGTTTAAAATAACAACTAGAAGTGGCTATATTTAGAGAACAATCTGGTATTGGTATAAAGCTTCTCATGTTTCCACTCAAGCACACAAGAATATCCTTGGCCAAGAAAGAAATGTCTCTGTAAAAGGTCTTGTAAGAATTCAAATGCAAAGCAATGACTGTGTAGGAACTAGAAAAGCTTCATTCATTTGAATTCCTTCTGCTTGTTAGTGAACTTCAACTAAACTTCTGCAAAGCTCAGCTTAGATTAGCACTGCCTGGCTCCATGAATGCATATTCAAAATGTTAAAGGTCACTCTACTTGAAATGCTATAAAACAACATCTTAAAATGAAGCATTTCTATAGCTAGATGTGAGTTTTTGAGGCTGTCTGTGAAGATGTTAATACTGACAGTGAGCACTGTGAAGCTCAATATTAAGCTGCAGATGGAAACATTAAGCAAACCTGTATAATGACACAGACTAGAAAATGCACTTTATTCTGTACAGTGTCAGATTTTATAGCTGCTTGTGCCCACATTATCATGTTGCTAAGGCCTACCTCTAAGGGAAGAAAATATCTAATATATCCAGATTTCTTGAAACATTTATTGCTGCTATATTTGTTAGCTTTTAAAATCCAGGCACCAGGATAGCTGCACTTGCAGTTTGTGTTTGGCTATCTCTGTGTATTCTAGCACTCAAGACAGACTTTATTTTCCTTAAGAGGTCAGGAATTGACACAATCAAAAAGTAGTTTACACAATGGAAAACCATATCCAAATTTGCTCTCAGCTAGGGGAGTAAACCAAACTGTAGCTCAAAGCCAGAGAAGGACTAGAAGTTCCTCATTTTCTTGCAGCCTGTATTGAGTAAATTTTCTGAATTGAACAGTTAAAGATGACACCAAACTGTCAGGCTCTATAATGGAAAATTAATGACTATGGAGTAGAGGCAAAATATAACAACATTGGCATTACTCCAGTTCTTACTGTTGTGCTACTGTAATCATACAGGACAAAACTGACACTTGGGTACACAAATATGATTCTCCTGGGATAAAAAATATCTCTGGAAGATTGTGAAGCATGAAGAAATGTGTCACCAGGTACCCAGTCTGCTGGTTCCAGCTTGTGCCTAGAGCCCGCAAATGACTGTGATTGTTTGCCACAAGTGTTTACATGTCCAAGGCAGAGAATATAACTTGCTGTACATCTGGCACTCAGGAGAAGGAGAGAAGATGGGATTTGCTAGGAGCAGACAACAGCAATAAATACTGATAATGACCTGCAGGCCAGCTTGAGGATACATGGCCTGGGAGAATTAAGGATTCTTATTTCCCAAACAGATGCGAGGGAGGGAGCACAGACATCTACATCTGTTTCATCACCTGCTTGAACATAGTGGTGAGCTGAGAGCAACTCAGAGTCAATGTTCATTCATTCATCGGCTTCCCGGCTGGCTCCAGAAAACAATGATGCCAGTTACCATCAACTCTCTCATATGGCCTAAAATGAACTCAATTCACTTTGGCCAAACAGCTGCAAAACTGTGGTCTCAGTTAAGTTGGTTCACGTGCAGAATGATCTGCCAAGATTAGATGGAGCACAACTATTTTGCTAAAACTTCCTCAGGATAACAACCATGTCTAAACAGAACACAGCAAAGCCAGGCTTTCAAACGGAAATTACTAAAAAGGTAGGAAATTATAAAGAACAGATCCTGTCACAAAATGCATCAGAGCACTCTACACTTTAACCTATATGCTTCCCATGAAATTCTGCAGCCATAAGCATTAGAAACATTAGCTACATGACAGTCAAGCTCCAAAGATACCAGTAACCAGCAAGTTCTCCATATCCTGCTTACAACTAAGAGGTCATTAATCTAACAGGATCTACAACAAACTAATTTCTTCTCTTGCATGAGGGCGCAGAGATTTCATATATACATACATTCAAATGGATCAGAGATTTCATATATACATACACATAGCATGTGACTATTCTGTTTAATTCTTAACTTTAAAAGGAACCAGAATTTTCCTGTGCATGAAGATATCTCTGAAAGGCCACTGCAGTAGGTCTTTTTTAACTTTCAGTCAAAAATACAAAGATGCCACAGAATCACAGACTAGTTAAGGTTGGAAGACACCACCAGAAATCATCTGTTCAGACCCTCCTGCTCAAGCAGGGCCACCTACAGCCAGTTGCTGAGGACCATGTCCAGACAACTTTTCAGTATCAGCTGGAATGGAGACCCCACAGCCTCACAGCCACCCTCACAGTGAAAGAGTGGCTTCTTGTTGTTCAGAGGGAACATTCTGTGTTGTAGTGTGTGCCTATTGCCTCTGGTCCTGTCAATGGGTACCACCAGAAAGAGCATGGCTCTGTCCCCTTTGCACCCTCCCTTCAGGTCCGTCTATTTATTTATAATATAAACTTCCCCCTCAAGCCTTCTTTTCTCCAGACTGAACAGTCCCAGCTCTTGCAGACTTTTCTCACACTAGAGATGCTCCAGTTTCTTAATCATCTTCACAATCTTTCACTGGGCTCTCTCGACTATGTCCATGTCTCTCTTGTACTGGGAAGGCCAGAACTGGACAGGCCTCCAGACAGGGCTCCAGCAGTGCTGAACACAGGGAAAGGGTCACTCCTGAGCTGCTGGCAACACTGCTCATGCAGCCCAGGCCTTGCTGCCACGAGCTGCCCTTGCCACAAGGACACATTGCTGGCTCGTGTCCAGCCTCATACCCACCAAAGCCTCCAGGGCCTTTTCTGCTGAGCTGTTCCTAACTAGGCCACAATATAAAAAACATGGAATGTTTTCCCAAAAGACCCTCCAGTGCTCACAGATCTTGCAGCATCCATAAAGATTTTAATTCAGAAGTGACTTTGCCTTACAGGTGCCTATAACTCCATAAACCTGGCTGGATTCTTATAGCCAGGCACCAACCTTATCATCTAACCCTGGAATGAACAGACAGATGTTAAGTGGTGTTTGCTGCGTTCCACAGTTCTCTAACCCAGAGAAAGCACTCATCCTACCTGCTGACTCCAGCCTTTTTCAAGGGCCTTCTCAAGTAATGTTCATGGTATGTTCTGAAAAGCAAAAAACCATGTTCCAGGCTGGAATAAACACTGTTTAGCAAACATGAAAGAGGCTGGCGAAGGGAGTCATATTTTCATTGCCAGATCTACAAATGAATTATTAAGTTCATTGGACAATTAAGGTTCCCCATGTTATGTAACTGCCGAGGATTTCTACTGCGAGAGAAAAGTTCTTTTTGGAGCACTTAAATATTTTACCAAAGAGAAGTGTTTACAGAGTAAATCTAAATTTTGTTTAGTGCCTTAGAACATGATCTTTAATGTTATTACTAGAAAACAGGGAAATCTGGTTATTCACAGGTATGATCAGATATAATTGTCTGTCTTCCTTACTCTCCAGGTGTAAAATTTTGCGACAAATGCATTAACATTTCCCTAGACTTCACTGTCACACAGAAGCCTGCTCCAATCTTTCCGAAGCATGAGGGACAGACAAGGCAACAGTCTCACAGTATTGATCAATTGTTAGTGATGTAACGTCCAAAAAATAAGATCATCTGAAATATGGATAATTACCTCCTTTAATAGCTTTGTATCTCAATATGGTTTTGTATACAACAGCTGTAAACTGCTCTTGCATTACTGTAGTTCTTTATGCATTTTTAATATCAAATACATTTTGCGGGCCAGGAAATTTTGAAGAGACTTGGCACATCACAAGAGTGCCTCTTAAAACATTTTAACAGTTTGCTAATTGAAAACTCTGAAGACTCTGTTTCCTAAAAGACTTTGGCTAATGTTTCAAATGGAAATCTAATTACCATGATTCATGGTTATTTTCATACTAGACTTACAAGGTTTTCAGAACAGAGAGAAGCACTAGTAACATGTAGCTCACACTCTATCAGAGAATATATCTATTCAAAACAGTATTCAAAGTACACCAACACAATTACTCACACTTGAAGAATAGTCTCAAATACTGATCTTGAGCCACATTTGGCAAAGGAAAATGTGTTGGAGGAAAGAAACAGCCAAATAGTGTAGAATACACTGTTAATCAAAGACCACTATACTGTTAGGTAAAATTGTAGGAATCTTTGGCTTGATTGTGATGTGAAGAAGGACTACAATAATCACACGTTAATCTCTGGCTGTCTGGAGATACAGTGAAGGATGGGGCAAAAGAGGCTTACTTTTTTCCTTGGGAGCAATAAAACTCTTCAAATTCTATAAAGCATTCTAAGCAATCAAAGCATTATATAAAAGTACATGGATGACTGTGGCCTTTTATCTGGCCTTCTGTAGCACAACAACAAAAAAAGTATTGTTAAGACAGTAAAAACACAAACGTTAAAGAAAAATCTCTCCATTTTTTAAAGTATATTTTCATGAGATGTAACCACAGAAGATTTGGCCCTATTTGGTAAATTTAATCTGTCAGTAATTACAGCTTTGCTTGCATTGCTCTTGCACACAGTGGCTGGGGACGAAACGTCTCAGAAAGTAACATCATGGGAGAGCTCCAAAAAAAGTGAATAAAACCGGCTAGTTGTAACTGGTTTGGACTTACTTTTTCAATAAGCTTCCAAATATTTCTACTGAACAGCATCCTATATAATGAGAATCAGGCTGATTCTATTAAAGTTTTAACAGTCTGGACCGTGTGCAAGATGAACAAATCTTCTTTACTAGCAGAAGTGCTTATGGAGTATCTGTGATCATCCTTTCAGCACAAGTGCAAGCTTACTTTTCCTCACTACAGATCTTGACTCACACTGGATCTTGACCAAAATTTATAGTGAAAATTTCTTCCCTTCCCTCCAAAAAATGAACTGGCAAATGATTGGCTTTCTTCTTCTTTTTTCAAAATTATTATGCATGTAGTGTAATAGGTGTAACAACCACAAAATATTGCCTAATAGCCTTTTACTGATAAAAAAGCTCATGCCATGCTGCATCTTGAAATTCCTGAAAGAAGCTT
This sequence comes from Melospiza georgiana, assembly GCF_028018845.1. Lineage (NCBI taxonomy): Eukaryota > Metazoa > Chordata > Aves > Passeriformes > Passerellidae > Melospiza > Melospiza georgiana. The sequence continues at coordinate 62,902,479 of NC_080465.1, read as the reverse complement.
AACATCAGTTCATTTGCATCTTCCATTCTTTTTCAGAAAGCTGAAAATATTTCTAGCAGTTTTCAGTGATTTGCATGTCTGTACTTGAATTTTAGGTAACTTCAACATCATCTGCAGGGCCAGGGGTTACACACAAGTGATTTTTCTGACTGAGGTGATTTCACCTCCATCACAACTCCCAAATTCTCTTTTGCCCTCCTACAGTTCTTTCTTTTTTTTTTTTTTTTCTAAATTCAAGTGGCAAATTATCTATTTTCATTACTTTTATGCAAAACGAAGTCCAGCCTACTGTCAGAAGTGCAAGGTATATTCAGTAAACATTAATTTTCTGAGAGCCATCCTCCCTCTCTTGTGGCCAGATTCTATGGCTCAGTGCAAAATGCACTACAGCAGTTGTTGACTCTGTAAGTGCTGAATCAGTAACAGCTGTATGTGAAAATACACTTAGGAGAACGTTACCATTCTCTGGAGAAGAGGAATGCTTTGAAACTCATCTCTCATGTAGTGACTCACTGACAACAGCTTGGGCTTTGTTTGCTCCCCTGCGGCAAATGGAAAGGCCAGACTTATCACAAGTGTCATCATGCACAGGCAACTGCTGCTGAAGCTCTTGATGGACATAAAGTGCCCTTGGCTGTCTTTTTTTTCGCACAAGACCTGCCTCCGAAGATGGAGAAAAATACACTAATAACTGTAATTTGGGCATAGCTCAATAAAAATGCCAATACCCAGGAACCTAGGATGGACGTTACACCTGGGCAAGCAAAATGTAAGATTCTGGGATCTGGGACCAGCAAGACAAGGGATAGGCTGGAGCAAAATGGAATGCTCCTCACACGTGGTGCTACCATTAAACTGCCAGTGACAGCCTGAACAGGAAAACCGTATGAAGAAAGGAGTTGTTAAAACCAGAGTGGTGGATGAGTAGTCAAAGTAGAGTGTACAGGAGAAATGGCACCAGAAGTAAAGGAAAACAAGAAGAACATGAGAGTCTAAATGTAAAAGAAGTTTTTTTCTTTCCCCGCTCCTCAGTAAGGACAGCTGTCTCTCTAAATTCAATTACTTTGGCCAGGAACACCAACATTTTAATTAACAGATCAAGGCAAAACAGACCATATGCCAATCTAAGGGCCGCTACCCTCCATCAAACAGCACTCAGTGCAGAGATGCCGTGGCTACAGGTTTGGAAATCCCAAACCAATAAGCTCCTGTGGCAGGGAGAATTCATCAACTGAGAACTTGCCAGCAAACAAGCTCTGGGGTATGCCAGCCCAGTTCTGCTGCAGCTAGGTATAAGCTGGTGCAAGTCTCCTTGACTCCCAAATACACAGTGATCTCACAACAAACACGAGACCACTTGTCTCGTACAAGAATTGTACAAAGCCAGCAATGTTACAAGTTTTCTTTACATTTTCAAATTATGTATTTCCAAACATACAAGAAAGTACTGTAGATAGATGGAAAGAAAACTAAGCCTTCAAATGTGCTGATTTATTTGCCAATAGGTTTGTAATGAAGCACGACAGAGCATATATCAGACGGGAACTGTGTTTGCTGTGCCACAAAATCTAGGATTGCCAATTATCACCTGCTTCATTACTCTGCATATTACAACCACATGATGTGACATTCAAGATCAGAGAGCTCAGATCAAAAGAGGTCAATTTTAAGTCATATGGCACAGCTGTAAATACAAGCTATTTAAATGGTATGCAGGCAATGTTTAGATTTGAGATTCCTTATGCTGCTGCTCTCACGCCTGACTTATCTGATGGCCTGCAATAGCTGTCCTGTCTCTTGAAATTATTTTCCAAAAATTTTTAAGAGTAGCAATGCGATAAATCTGTTCCAAAAGACAAACTTCAGTTTCCTGAAGCTACTGTTATTGATGTTGCTTGCTTTCTATAAATTGTTACCTGGTGCACTCTTTGGAGTGCACCGCAGGAGCAGCATCTTGGAATAGGCAAAAATAGGCATATGCTTTAAGAATAAGAAAAAATGGCCATATTTGTATGTAATGTAATCCATTGCATCACTCTTCTGAGTGAAATCTATCTCTTTTCCTTCAAAATACTGCAGAAAGAAAAGCATTATTAAACTCCTGAAATGTGGGCTATTAAAATGTACCCTTGGTGACATGAGATATGAAGAAATACACACTTCCAGAATTTCTGAAGGAAAGCAACACTCAAAAATAGGTATTTGAAGCTGTCAATTATCCTATGAGAGCCAGGTGCATTCAGCTGTATTAACTACCAGTGACAGCTCTAGCGTTTCAGTGCTACAAAACTCATTAGGCACATGAAACAATGGTCTCTAGCTTTTTGGAGCACATTGCCAATATAAAATCACTCTTCCTTATAGGTTGCTGTCATAATAGACAAGTTTCTTATCTAGTGATTAAATCCAGGCAAGCAGATGCAGCATAGCAAACTCCATTAGGGCAGAGTTAAGCTGAAAGCCAAAATGCACATTATTTTTAGCAGTATTAAACCGGTCTCTGTTACAGTGAAGGGCAATGGAAAATAAAGCATACCCACAGTTCACACAAAGTGCTGTACAGATATTCTAAGCAAAAATGTAAACATTGCCCAGAGTCACAGAAAAGACATGCCATTGTTATTGCGTTTAATGAAATTTATCTCTAATAATGTTTGTGAGCAGGATGTTCTTACCATCATGTTATGGCCAGCTCTGTGCTGGCCATGGCTAAGTGTAAGGTTTGGCAAAAAATGCCCAAACTTAACATTTTAGAATGCCTACAATTGAACCAAGGCTGTGTTTCCTACTGCTGTTTCAAGTGGGTCTGCATGGTTTTATTAATTACTCAGCTGAGTAATTAATCTGCCTATCACACACAGCATTTTCCTTTGTTTCAAAGACTATTTTGGATTTCCAGAGCACGTCTGTCATCTAAAATAATTGTGCAATTTGGTTAAAGAAAATCTCAATATTATTTGATGAATCTTACCCTACACGGTTTGACAGCATGTATTAGAATTAACTGGTATTTCTCTTGCAAACACATATGCTCCTGACAAAAAAAGTGAATTCTTGTGAAAATCAGCCACTTTGCATCTGCAAAGCTCTATGCCCCAAAATAACTGGACATGAACTCATGCTCCATACACCTGCAGGTGTTAGTAGAACCAGCATGGTGTTCAAGCTTCTCAACTATCTCTAACTAGTATAGTAGTGATGAATATAGATGTGATTCCTAAATTTCCTATCCATTGGTTGAGTCCAAGAGTATAATCTTTGTCTTGTATTCTGAACTTAAAGTAAAATTATCTGTTCAGAGGCATCGTGAATGCAGTAACATTTCTGTGGGAATGCCTACACCACGGAAATGAAAATGGACCATTGTGCCCTCTGTTTATGCATAGCAGAAACTCACAAAGCTTTCAGATCTTATCACTGGTAACATACAAATTGATCTGTCGCTTATTTCAGAAGCGGGATTACATAATGATGCTCTCTTCCTAAGCAACAACATTACAATGTTTCTTGTGTAGCCGGTATCCTACAAACACCTGAAACAGAACAGCAGAACGTTGGAATTTCCCATGCTACACTGAAAACAGAACTGGCTCCTTAGGGATCACACTGTCTCAAGCCTGATGCTGTGCTTAACCAGCCTGGGCCATGACCTCAGCTGGGTGTGCTTCCCAAACCACCCCAAGGCTCACCAGAAATTTATATCCACTTTATATCCAGCTTTTTCTGTATGTTATGTTTTCCCTTGCATGGTGTTTGTCTGCTAAAATCATCATAGTTCTAAAAGGCAAACACTGAGCTAGCCAGTCACTGAAAAAGCTGACAGTTAAAAAAAGCACCTTGATATGCTTGAAGGTCCTGTTCCTGAATTCAGAGTCATGTGAGAGAGCTTGAGGCTGACAGAGGGGTTCACTGAAGCAGAGGTTTTATGGGAGCACAGGTTGACTCGACAGATGCCTGAATTGTTTCCTTTATAGCCGTTCCCACAAACAGCCACTTCACTAGGGCCGGCTTGGCCAGTCTTGAGTAAAGCACTTAGCAGTGAAACAGCTATCCTTTGTAGCACTGAGTATTTTCTTTTGATTTGCACTTGATTAAAATAGGCCCTAAAATGCCAGTTACAGGTAACAAAACTTTAAAAATTAAATTTTTTTCAATTATGAAAATTCTAAAATTAAACAAAAAAAATTATTGTATGCTGGAACTACTGGAACACTAAAGAGAAACCAGAAACATTTAAAACAGCAGCTGAACCTTAGAAATACATTCATTTAAGTGGGACTGTGTAGCTGCAAACAAAAGCAAAACTTATACTTCCTTTCTGTGTGCCTGGCCCATCAGAAGATGCTGGCTTCCCTGGCAACTGGGCAAAATACTTTCAAGTACGGAGTGGAATTTTCTGGGCATGGTTTTAGTTATATTTACATCACCTTGACAGTTTGGCACAAGACTACACTATTGAGACATTTATAAGATGCAAGAACTTGCACTGCAAGTCACATAATCCCTGTTAAAGACCCACTGAATGCAAAGTTGCTTTGTTATTTTAAAATGTTATTTGTGCAATTTCTATAGCACAAATAACATTTTAAAATAATAAAGCAACTTTGAAGCAATGCAAGGAGAAACTGAACAATTCAAAGCTAAGCTGTGTCTCCTGTTCTCAACCTCCTCTGTTGTCCCAGTAAATCACCACAGGCACATACACTGACCAGCAAATACCAGAACACAGTGATGCCAAAAGGGGCATGGTTTTATAAGACAAAAGAATGAAAGAGTGTCTAAGGAAGGTTAGTTTTGCACACCTGCTGTGTAGATTACAATGGATTCTTTTCAGCTAGGTTTAGCTGTGATTCTATGAATGCATTTCTGAGGAGACTAATAGAATACCCCGTGCGCCAAATGTTTGCACAGAATGTCTTGCTATGATCAAATTACAGACTGCACAAAAACTGTTTATAATGGAAATCCTGACAGAACTATGCCTATTACGAGAGCTGGTATACCACACATCCTCCCAGAGTACAGCAGTTCAGTTATGTATCTCTGAAAATGAGATGTGCAATAACAGAAGCCACGCAGCTGCTGGTCTGTTTGTTTGTAAAGAAAGATCAAACTACGGTAACTAAAATTGTGTTCTGTGCACCAAAAAAAGCAGGCTGCTGCTGACCCAAAGCCCTGGTCAAAGGTCCTTATATCCTGGAACACTGCAGTGTGGATGCGCACAACATGATACACACCCACTTGTGCAGGTTTTGCTCCCAGCAGCTCCTAGTCCCTTGGAGCTGAATCAATACCACTACCATGCAGCTGCCTGTAAATCACAAGGAGGAAGTAAGTGCTGCTTTGCAGACAGACAGACTAGGAGGGCATGGTGTTGGGAGGCATAGCTGGGACAGTAAAGATGGTAACTAAATTTCTACTAATACAGGAAATTTCAAAAATACAGGAAAATCTATGTATATTTAAATAAATAAATACACTAAGAAATATACATCAAATAAGAGAAAAAGCACATATTTCAATGATTACGTCCTTGCAGGTTTTTCTGAGTTAGGGTTTTTTGTACATTCTCAAAGCCTACTGAGTAAACTAAAAAGTAACAATGAAGGCGACTTATTTTGCCTAGGTGAGAACTGGGTATGAATCAGAGGGAAAAAATAGTTTTTCTCAAATGAGAGACAAGTGGAATATAAAACTGGACCAGCCAGTTTTGAATGGAGCACTGATTAATGGTTTCTGAGAAGCTGTCTATCTCTTTGTATCTGTACTCACCTCTTCATTATTCTTGGCACATGTTTTTGGACTTAAAAACTTTAAAAACACATAGTCTCTCTTTCTGTGTGAGCACAGCTTTCACTTCACGAATGACAATTTTGTAAACACATAATCAAAACTAAATTATTTTATTACCCAGTTACAACTATGCTGTGTATATTTTTGTTTAGTCTTTTGTTCATGTAGATTCTGTCAAATATTGGAGCCCACACTGAAAACTTACCAAGCAGTCAGAGCTGCATCAGTCACTGTGCAGTAACTGATTATTCTATTCAACAGCATTTAGTCTTGTAAAGTCTAGTACAACTTACTGAAAGACTTCACTTTTTCTGTTGAACTGGACATACTACAAATCAGAGAAAAGTCTTAATTGAACATGTCGCAAAGATACTCTTGGCAAAGACTGTCTCTTGCCCTTGAAATGCATCCACTTTTGGAGTAGAACCCAAAATACATTTAGAAAGAAAATAATGCATAAGGAACGCACAAGGAAAATAATGGGTAAGGAATGGGACCGATGTGACTGGTCTTTTTAGAAAGAGGTCTTATAAAAGACACCTCTTCCCAACAAAACGTGAAAGACAGAGAAAGCAAGGAGACCTCTGAGGCATCCTGCAGAAACCTGCGGAGATACCAGTGCCGGGGGAGCGCAGACGCCTCCCCGCAGGGCCTGCCCGTAGTCAGGGGGAGCGCAGCGAGGATCCCGACGGTGGCCGCTCCCCGCGAGCACCGGGCGGCCCCGCCGGCACCCGGGATGCGGCCGCGGGCCGGGGCGGCGCCGCGGGAAGGTGCGCGGGGAGCTGCGCCCGGAGCGGCGGCGCTCTCACCTTCGCCGTGCAGCGTCCAGGGCAGATGCGCGTAGTCCCACTGGTAGCCGCAGGCGCTGTCCTCGAAGGTGCACGACCCGGGCGAGAGCAAGGCCGCCCCGGCGAGCCGCAGAGCTGCAAGGACAAAACGAGCCGCGGTCACGGCGCGCCCGGCCCGGGGGCCGCCGCCGCCCCCGAGCCCGGGCGGGCGGGAGGCGCCGCTTACCGAGCGCGGCGAGCAGGCAGAGCCGCGGCATCTTCCCCGGGGCGCGGAGAGCGGCGGGAGCGCGGCCTGGGCACCCCGGCCGGCGGGGCGCGGGCAGGGCAGGGCAGCGGCCGGGCAGGCGGGGCAGGCACGGGGAGGGACGGCGGACAGCGCGGGGGGCGGCCCGTGCCGCTCCTGTCGTCGAGCGGGGCTGGCCCCGACGGTGGCCCGGGGCCGGAGCGGCTGAGGCTGCAGTGCCCTCCAGAGCGGGGGCTGCCGCCGCCTCTCCGGGCAGCCTGCGGAAGAGTATCCCTCCCCCCGCGCGGGGAAAATGTGCTTTCGTACGTTTAAGTGTTGTTTTCCCGCGTTTCAGCTTGTACGCAGCGCATCGCTCCCGTCCTTGTTTTACCATCGCTGGGTACCACTCGAAGAGCTTGGCTCTGGCTGACGCAGTGCCTGTCAGGTGTTTGTGCACAACAGGAAGATCACCACTCAAACACATCTGCAGAGGATGAGGGGGCTCCCACTGCACCAGAGCTCCCGTGTTAGCATAGCTTGCCTGTCTGTCCTTCCCTTCCACTAAACCGGACCTTCAGAGGACCATGGCAGGGTACCCTGGCACTTTTAGCTAAGAATGGTCCAGCAGCTCCTGAGATGCTCCAAGTGCTGTAGTTCATCAGTTTACAGAGCAGCTCAGGACTGGACCACAAGAGACATCCAGTCCAAACTCTGCTCAAAGCAGAGCCAGTTTTGAGCTTGGAGGTTGCTCAGTTGGGGTTAGATAACCTCCAAGGCTGGTTGGCCTGGCTGGGCCTGGCTCCAATCCTGGGCTGTTTTTGTGGGGAAAGTGGGGAAAGCATTCCTTGAGAATGCTCTGAATTTCCACTGCTTCAGCTGTGCTACTCCCTCTCACTCTCCAACCATGCGCCACCCTGATGAGTCCTGACGCTCCATTTCCTCTGTCCCTCTCCTGTCCAGGACTGCTATTGGATATTGCCAAAGCTGCCTCTCTTCGCAGCTGAACTCTCTCGTCACAGGACAGGGTGTCCAGGCCAACTGCCTCAGTGGCCTTCTCTCACCTCACATCTAAAAGGGATTAAGATCACTTAATTTGTTGCATTGCAAATACAGAAATTCTGAATTATTTGTCTAATCAGAGCTGCAGACATAGCATACTTTTCAGATTTGACTGGTGGCACACAGTAGTATTTAAAATATAGGCTTCCATTTTATTACCATGCTTTAATATCAAAGCATTCAGTGAATAGGACCACTAGAGACCCCTTTTGTTACTCTCCAGGACCATAAAAGGACTTCCAGCAGGAGGTGGATGTGTGTAAATTATATTTAGGGAAGTGATATTTATGCGTTAGATAAGAAACACCTTTTAATGAATATGTATGATTATGATGGATAAACCTCCACTTGAAAAGTCTCACCTCACACACAGAATGAAAAGAGTTTGATCCTCTGTGTGTCCTGTGCAGATAAAGAATGCCTGCTTTCTAATCCTTCAAATTGAGTTAGAAAGTTTATTCTGGCCAATTTCAAGATCTCCATTACTTGATTAGCTAAATTTCTCCAGCAGTTTGACACATGCCTATTTTTACACAGAATTGAGTTTAGTGCATTATCTAGAATACACCACTTCTGGAAAGCTGATGGCACAAATAGCCTTTGGATGCTGATGATTCACCAATATAAGCACTCACTAAGAACAGCTGAAGTGGCTCATGCCCTCATTTTTTTCCTTGCTTGTTTCCAAGGTGTTCCACCTCTTAGCAGAGGTGGCTTAACTTCACATGTCAGCCACCCAAGTTTACAGCACCATGGGTAAACTGGTTATAAAAACTGGCACCTGCAGCCAAGGAAGTAGCAGGTGTGTGTGAATGAGATGGCATTAAAATTGCTGAAACTGGTGTAAAACCTCAGTGGCCCACTAAACTCCTTTCCAAGAACTGTATAGAAGACATTCTCCTTAATAATGAATTTTTAAAAGCATTTTGCCCCTTATTGACTCATGTTTCCTGAAATCTCACCCCATCCTTTCCTGCTGCTGATTTGATTAAGTTGTCCTCTTCATATCAGGGAGTAACATAATCAAGGCCATGCTAACCAGGCAACCTCGCAAGGGAAAACAAATGTCAGAAGCACCATTAATTGTTATATAGGAGTATTTGAGAGGTACAAAAGGCTTCTGCAGATGGCTGAGTTTAGCTCCATAAGCACTTACCCAGTTTGTTCCTGAACAGGCAGGAAATGGGTAAGCAACGTTTGTGCTTACTGCCTTTTGAGACAGGGAATGCAGAGATCTAGCATAAGGCAGGAGGCCAGTTACACCTCCTGTCTACTGCTATTTCTAAGTGAGCTTGCTTTGAGTATAAAGTTAATCCACAGGCTACCATTTGACTTTATTAATTTGGCTCCATTTTTGCAGATTAATGGCAGTACCAGAGAAGGAGACAAGCAGCAACTAAAGTCTGAGCTTTTCCAAATTCTCTGCAGATTCTGTCCTCAATTCTACAGATACTGTCCTCTCCAGTGTTTGCTTTGAAATCCTGGAAAATACACTTAATAAAAAACCCTCTTTGCATGCCCAGGCACATCCAAACTTTCCACTTGCTCTCAGACATTGGACACCAGTACTGTTCTCAGTTGGAAAAGAATATCAGGACTGGAAAAGGAAATGGGGTCTTGTAGTACCTTTCAGTGTTCAAACTTCAGTCTTCTCGTATACATGTGTTAATATTATTATTTTATGCTTTATATGCTTTAATTGAAATATAATCATGCATGACACTTTATAAGTGTACTTAGGCAGAAGTCCTGGCATCTTTTCCTTTTTGTGTTTATCTTCAATAACAAAAATACAAATCATTTGAGCTGAGTTCATCTAATCTAACTTTGCTTTGGCATATCCATATTTCTTATGTCCTTTGCCCATCGTGTCCTGTGATTCACAATTTCAGACAATTCTGATCTTGCCTATGAGCCAGTTTCTGCAGCTGCTGTCTTCTCCATTCTCTGTAAGTATTTCGTGCTGTAGGAATACTTCCACTGGAAAGGTAGAAGGTACTAGCAGCCAGTGGCTGTGCTGGACATTTCTGCTCCCATATGGTTTCCCATTTGAGGGTGGGGTAAGAGAAGAAATGTACCCATGGGATGAGCAGGAAAAACTCCTGGCAGTATTATTTCTTTGCTCTGGTTGCTATCACATGGTACTCTTAGGAGCAAACTGCAACTGCTGCAGCTGGAGCACTGGGGAAAGCTCTTCTACTGCTGTCTCTGGCATGAGCCACGTGTTCACCAGCAAAGCAGGGACACCTACGTGCTTTTGGGGATGGCTCAGAGAGGAAATTAATTTACATTCTGTTGAACTGATTCTGTATAACACTTTGGAATGCCCTGCTCTGCACAGCCCAACAGGGTTTACTCCTAACAAATGCATGTGTTCGTCATGTTGTTTCAACTTTTTGTGTCTCAATTCTGTGTATTTACTCTTCTGAGAACTGAAGGTGCATCTACCAACTGATGTTCTGAAAACTACACAGGGAGACCCATGGAGCTCTCAGCTGCTTGCTGAGGGTGGGTGGCTGATCTTAAGGAGCACATGACTTTGTGAATGGAAATTGCAATCAGGGCAGTGCTGTGTCACCTGCTGAGGCTCAGTGAAGGGAATTCTGCACAACTGAGCTTGGCAGGATTGGCTGCTGCTGAGGGCTGTGATACAGAGCCACAGCAACAGACAGGAGGGCTTGATCTGCTTTAGATGCCAAGTCATCATTTGCTGTATATAAGTATATATATATGAGATGCATGTATATCTATAGGTAGTGCTTACAGAAAAGAGTTTATTTAGTGACTGAGCTGACAAATCCTTAAAAAATATTCAATTATTCTGTAATATGTGAGGTTCTCATAGCAGGGAAAAGACCAGGAGGCCAATCTCAGGAAAGTTAAACCTGGGCATGCAGACACTGCTCAGTAAAGATGACTCTTTGAGAGGGGCAACAAAGAGACCTCAGGAACGCTCTCTTACATCATAAGTACTCTCTTATATTAAAATAATCAGGCTACTTTTTAAAATTTCTATATTATTTTACTAGGACCTTACTTTACCTTTACAAACCTAGTTTAATTCCCTGTAAAGGAAAGCCAGCTGCTGGAACAATGTGGGCTCTTGCTTTACCACATTGTGGTTTCATGAAGAAGAGTAAAAGAAACAGTTAAGAATGACACCTGCATATGAAATTACTAAATGAGTTAAGTTCCAGTGATCTGTCATTTTGTTAAATCTCTGCTGGCACCAGCAAACAGCAACTTCCTCTTTCAAAAACCAAATGAAAAAAGGAGACACCATTCAGGTGCCAGAGAAATAGCTTGCCACAAAATGCTCAGTCTAATAGCTAATTAACATTTTACAATTCTTCTCACATCTGAGTTCAATGATTTTGTTTTTTAAACCACACAGCTAGCAGATTATTGGAAATGGTTGATTCATCATCCCTGGAGGAATTTAAAAGACATGTAGATGTAGCACTTAGGGACATGGTTTAGTCAAGGACCTGGCAGTGTTATGTTAGTGGTTGGATGATCTTAAAGGTGTTTTCCGACCCCAACCATTCTATTATTCTGTGATTCTGTGACTGAACTGTGCAGTATCTAAACATTGACTACAAGGCTGAGAATGGGCCTGCTGGCCAGATAATGGCTCCTGAAGGCCTCTGGATATTGCTTTTAGCTACAAATTCTGTCCTTTTCTGTCAACGGAGGGTGCTCAAGTCACTGATTTTGCAGTCAGTGTAAGCGATCAGGAATGTCACAAGAATACCCAAGCTTGATCCATCCTAGGGAATGCAGCTCTACAAGAGTCCCTTCTACAGCTTCACACTTCAGGCTGGTCAGCCTAATGGAGGAAAGGAAGCCAGTAGGTAGGAGCTGGAGTAGCACCATCCTTGGCAAAGCCGGAGAGCCAAAGGGAGATGAGCAATCTCACAGCCATGAGAACTACAGATGAAAAAAGTAGTAGTAAAAAGTAGCCTTTCCACATGCAGCCATGTGGGGGAGTTTCTTGTAATAAGTCCAAGCTACAGCACCTTGCTTCATTAGCAAGAGACAGGAACCACCACGAGTGAGGACCTCTCAAGGCAAAGCTGAGCTCTAGAATTCCCCAGATACTCTGCTAGGGATGACCAGTTAGGAAATGAACTCGGGAAGAAGGAGGAAGAAATGTTACCATATTTTGGGTTTTGGGGACTAATATTCAAGGAGATTTTGGTTCCTGGACAAACCCACAGAACTTCTAAAGATTCAGGCATTTTAGTGAATATTTCAGCTACTCTGGTGAGAACAATAAGAAATGCTTCAATTACAGCCGTCCTGTGAGTGTGCTGTTACTGAGGGTCAGTTATGTCTAGATGAAAAAACAACCTTTGCTGGTCAACATGAAAAGATGAATTTCAATAAGTACAGACACCTGGTGTGACCCTTGAGGTGCCCTGTGCAGGGTCAGGAACTGGACTCCATGATCCCTGTGGGTCACTTCCAACTCACCATATTCTGTCATTCTGTGAAATAGAGAATAAGGACTACTTGCAAAACTATAGCCTAAATATTAATTCCAACACAAGTGTATTTTTCATTTTAAAAGGGGGGATTCACAGTACTCTGAAACAAGATGTACCAGTGTAACTCTAGCTTGTAAATTGCAACATTTTCCCATGAAGACAAAATTCCAGGAAAATCCAGATGGTCACAGGATAGAGTAGAAGGACAGAGTATACTTTGAACTGGAGAAGTTTTGCTTTGCTTAAAGCTAGAGTTAGGATTTGGTTTAGGGCCAGGGAAATCAAAGACCTCAGAGGTGAAGTGTCAGCAACATCTTGCTCAGCCCAAAGACCTGGGATGGCAGCTGGGCTCAGGAAAAGATGTAACTCAGAATGCATCTGGAATCATGAACAGGTCTTATCCCCCACAAAGGTACCTGGTTTAAAGTCAGGGTCTGGGTGAGTTATCTGAAGACCACATTGGAGCAGTGTCCAATTGGCCAAAGTAAACTGTTCTTTCCAGTACAGACTACCTATATTCTGCTGCAAATTTTAGCTCTGAAAATAGAAAGTACTTTTTTGCTTAAAAAGCATTCAAGTGCCATTATCCTCTTTGGACATTGTGGAATGAATCAGGTAAGAAAAGAAATTGTAAACAAAAATTTTTAATCCAGAAATAACAAGACACCATGGACAGTAATTTGTACCAGATGCTACAGTATACATGTAAAAGTAAATACAATTAGGCCTACAACATCAAATATAAGCCAATTAATATCACTGATTGTTTTAAAATAAGTAACTCTTTCTTATTGTCATGAACAAAAGCCATTGGCAACTGCAGAAAACCTTTTCTATCAACGGTGTCCCTTTTGTTTATTGGTTCTGTGCCTGTAACAATATACTTTTAAGATTTCTCTGAGATACCAGCTGCAGAAGAAGCAGGGGAATGCCCAGCTGTTCAAAAGCTATTTCATGATACAGAGGACTGCACAATGAAAAAAATTAGGGTTGCCATGGTAAAATGTTATTTGTGTATAAATAAATGCCCTGCAGACAGTTTCTTCCTCAGATGACATTACTTTTGCAGAACTTTGTAGAAAACAGAGGACAAAGCCAAATATGACGATATGTGCAGAAATGGAAAATGAGGGGAGGGGGGAAGGAAGTGAGACAAAAAAAGGAAGATTTATTCAGTGCTGTTGAAAATCATTAGTGCCTATATTTTAGAATTCAGTGAAGTGGACCTGCATGTGCCTTATCTCGCTATAAAGTAGCTTTCCAGGGGCTTCTTGAGACTGAAATAGGGTCATGAACCCCCCTGTCAGGGGCAAAATTTCTGCCCAAAAAATTATCAAAATCCTGCAAAAAAGGGTTGCCCTCTTTAAGAGAGATCTGTCACAGGATTAGTTCAGCTGCGTCAGGACCTTTCCTGTCTCCTGAGTCAGCAAAGAGCTAGCAGACACCATCTCAGCATTGTATCCTTGGGGTCTGAGGTCCTACAACTGCAGGTTACTGCACTCACCTGGCTGCTGGGCTGGAATTTTGTGTGGCTTGAAGGCATGCAGTACTCCACCTCTTAGCTGGGTATTCCTCCTGCCTGTGTCAGACCTTTCTCTTTGCCAGCACTGGAACCATCTCTTCTGTTGAAACATGCTGAGTAGAGCAAGTGCATGTACATATGTACATAAATGAAAGACATGCTCACAGCAGTAGCAGTCCCAGTTGCAACATCAAATAGGAAGTGTATGAGATTAAAAAACAAAACAAAACAAAACCAAAAAAAAAAACAAAAAAAAAAAAAACCCACAAAAACCAAAAAAAAAAAAACCAAAAAAAAACCAGAACCCCCCCCCAAAAAAAAAACAACAAAAAAACCCCAAAAAACCTAAAAAACAAAAAAACAAAAAAACCAAAAAACAACCAACCAACAAACCAACCACCACAGAAACAAAAGAGCTGACATACATATGGCATTTTTGCCTGAAGAAACTATGGCTGCAGTTTTACAAATTCATAACAAAGAGAAAAATACTCTTTATTTTACAACAACTGCAAAGGAAATCAGGACACTCACTGAACACTAGAGATTGCTGAATATCACAAGAAGTATAGCTTCACTTTTACAACCCTCCAAAGAGGCAGCTCCAGCTGCTTATCGATTTTCTATTTGATATATAGCATAAATATATGGGCCATAAGATGAATATATATTTAAAGCTGTGCAGGCAGGTGTTGCCACAGGGTACCCCAGCCCACTCATGTTAAATGCCAGCATTTCAACAGATTACATACAACAAAGAAGAATCTCTGTAATGTATTGCTTACTTTGGTTACAGGTCATAACTTGTTAGCTACCTGATGAAAAACCTGAATGGCAGCTCCACAGTGCTCCTGCATTGCCAATTGATCTGACTTAAACCCTATTTCATGGGAAGAACTGGCCAATCTTTTCCCTGCTACACCAATTTGGTTTTCATCTGTAAATGTTGTGGCACTCAAGCAGTTGTTGAAAATCTTTAGTGCAGCATTTATTACAGTGGTAGGAGAAGGGAAATTGCTGGAACAAGAAAGACGGGAGATGAGGGAGATGAACAGGGTGGTTGTTTATTGTTTGGAATCATCCATTTCATTCCTCAGCAAGAGGGCAGCATGCTAATAAGCTCAGGTATTTATCTATTTTGTGTTATTTAAACAGTTAAGGCCTAGTTGGCATCTCACATCCCAATTTTATCATTCAGTCTACTTCTTCCTCGTTTGCCTTGGGGTTGATGTTGTGAGAGTGTGGCTTCTCAAACTGAAATGTTATGTAAGCCAAGTTAAGGGAGTATAGGACCCAAATAATGAACACAAAGAATGCAAACCTGGGAGGTACAGAAAAATCCCTGTATACTGTGTATTTCAGAAGCCAATTTTCGTGAAAGAGAGAGCATCACTTTGTCATTCTTGATTTGATTTCCAACCAAAAAGCCTTATCAATTTGACAATTTGCAGGGACAAAAGTGTCTTCCACAGGTTAAAATATTTGTTCCCTAGGAATTATTAGGGACTGTTGGACATTATGAATGCTTCCAGATTGGCAGAAGGAATGACTGACTCACACTGATAATCTCTAAAGAAAAAAATTAAATCTAGAAACTTTAGAAGTTCTTCTTCCTGTTTTTAAAACTAACAAACAGATGAGGTTATTTCTTCTAAAGTTTTTTACTTAGGCACAAAAAGAAAAGCCAAAATTACACCCCTTCTTGTGGCTGTGGTTTTGCCCTGTCAGCTGATGTGGTCAATGTCTCCAACAATCTGTGCACCCTGGCTACCTCATACCAGATGAGACAGTAGTGGTCTTTGCACCAAAAGCTGCACATCATGGTAAACAAGCAAAATTCATTTGTCAACCAAGTTACAATTTTGTGGCTTTCTTGCAACCATGTAGAGACAAAAGCAGTGAGTGAGGATTACAGTATATGGCAAGGTCCAAGGGGGGAAATTACTAATAATTAATGACACTGGATATGAGGTTTCCACAACAATGTGCAGTCACGGACGGGGCCCTGTGACTGACTTACACAATACATGTATATGTTTAGAGTTGTGTTCTCTTCTGCTTAGGAACACTCCATTTTTAGTTCTAGCATCATAAGATGGGTCCAATAACTAGCAAGCTGCCAGATACCCTGTTTCCAGAAGTTTCTAGATGTCAATTGTTGCTTGTTCTGAGACGTGCAGGAGTGCCTAAGCTTTTTTTTTCCAAGGTGAACTCTCACAGAGAGGTTTATGATTATATTGTGCCAATATCTATAGCCACCTAGAGAACAAACCAGAATAAGGGTTGAGGTGCTCAGTTACAGGTGGGCCAACAAGAACTGGTCTGAGCAGAGCTCCAGGGCAGGGCTCCCACACACATCTTACATCTATCACCGTGACATAGCAACAACTTCATCGGCTTCCTCAGACTGACTGGGCCACTGCTCATCACTGTTCCACCTGCCCCAAGCACCAGGCTTCTCACTCCTTTGTCCAGACCTAGCCTTATGAGAAGAGAGAGCTGGGCATTGTCAACACATAATCTCCTGATTAACTTTGTACTGATTTCCTTCATACTTGGCTGATGGTCTGCAAGTCATCACCCCAGCTGACAGCTTGTGAATAATAGTATTAATTGATGGTGCCCATTAGTCTCAGTTATATGACAGATGACTGTGACACTTAGCTCACCTTCTACACAGCAGTGAAGCCATGGGCTGAAAGGGCCACAGAAGCTGTATGGGAGAATAAATAGGAGTATGTTCTGCTGCTACTTGTATGGCATTGTGCATAACAGACTAAAGAAATCTGATGCTCCTGAGTTTTTAAAGGAAGAGCGCTTTGTCAGCTGGAATTCCTCCCTGTAATTTCTCTATGAATAAGCTTTTCTAAAATTTACCATGAAATGCGCTTTGGAATCTATTTTTATAACAGACCCATGTCACAGAATCTCAAAGGTTGGCAGGTATCTCTGGAAGTCCCTCAGTCAAAACCCCTGCTCAAGCACTATCAGCTACAAGAAGTTTACCAGGGCTGTTGTTCAACCAGGTTTCTAATATCTATAAGAATGGAGACTCCATCACCTGCCTAAGACACTGGATGCACTGTTTAATTGTCCAAACACCAAAAATTTTTTTTCTTCTCTTTAAATAGAATTTCCCATATTTCTCTTTTTTCTCTTCATATTTCTCTTTTGTCTCCTCATATTTCCCTTTTGTCTCATATCCTGTCACCGGGCGCCATTAGAAGAGTCTGGCTTTATCTTCTTTATGCCCCCCATGAAGTATTTGCACACAGTGAACTACACTGTCTTGTGCTAACTGCAGTCATGGCTCCTCCCAATATTCACATTACCAACCAATTTTTTTTTTCTGTGAAATTAACAGAAACAACAGAACTTCTTTGGATTTTCAGTCACCAATGTCAGGAAATCATCTTCAGTGGAGTCCGGAAAATTCCTGAGTTGTGCTCTACTGCATTAACTCTGCAGCAGATAGAGTTGAAGAACTGAAGAACCTCCTGAGGGCAAGTGAAAGTGAAGTGTCTTCCAGCCGTCTGAAGACCTTATCTGAAGATCTGAAGATCTTCTCTGAAGCAGATCTTCTTTTCCTAAGCATATCTTCTGTAGAAGAGACCTTTCTCAACACCACTCGTGTGCCGGCCATTGCAGGATTGTGCTCCATGCACTCCTGCTGCTCCTCTGTACAAAGGGCAGCTCCATCTCCTCACTCACCCAGCCTGTCCTTCCTAAAGAATCTGTTTCCATCCATCACAGCACTCCAGCCATGTGAGTACGTTTCCATCCATCGCAGAACACCAAGATAAGTGCAGTGAGACTCTGCAAATGCACATAGATCCAATTCCAGCTGTTTGATCCTCAAGCTGCAATAGATAATTTAGTGGTAGTGGGTGCTTGCAACTTAAATTAAGAATTCCAAAAGAGAGGGTGAAAAAATAATCTCATTTTAACTTCTATTTCATCTTCTGATATCCATTCCTTTACGAATACAGTCCTTTCTGTAACCAAGAAACAAGAAGCTGTGATCTTTTCTGCAGCTTAATCCAAAGACCTGTGTAATTACTAGGCTTTAGATGGAAACAGCAAAGAATGCCAGGGAATAATGGACACTATAGCAAATTACTTCTTTAGTTTTCCCTAGTAACTCCTTTTGTGGAAACCATTTTGTTTCAGTCTTAAGTAACCCTGAAAGTATATGTTATGTCTGAGCTCTGTTTTGGTGCCAGTCAGAAAAAGGCAGGGAGAAAGGAAACTCCATGCTTGCTTGTGAGACAGTTATAAGCCAAGGAAGAATTTCAGAACCTTGAGAACCTACCACAGTACTGCAAGCTGAGGTGCCCCAAAGGGATGGTGACATAGACACAATGACTCTGAATCGTGTCACAAACCCTCTCCCACATGGAGTAGAGAGTTCATCACTTAAGGCAAAGGGATGAGCTGTGTTGTTTTTGGGAGGTGGAAGAAACAGCATGCATCCTTGTTCACCAGGCATTTCGAACACCTCTGTGGTGTTACCATATATTGGCCAGTGATTTCAAGGCCATGAGATTGCAAGGAACACAGAGTGAAATAAAACTGTAAGAGAAATACAAAGTAGTAGGCTGGGCAGGAAGGTCTAACCTCTACAGGTCAGCAGAGCCAGAAGATGCAGCTGACTGCAAGAACAAAGAAATCCAAGCATGAACTGCAGCTTTTTCTCATGACTCACAATCTCAGGTATATATAATCCCTTGTAATATCAGCTGGCAAATTGTGCTGTTTGCAAGAAAACTCAGACTGGCTTTTGAACAAATATGAAAATTATGTTATTTCAGTTGTAATGGAGAATTTTAAGCTTGCAAAAGAAAGTTGTGCCACAACAGTAGCAACTGTGAGCAAAAGCAGATGGAGAATAATGCTGAATGACAAGTTTCTTTCATACAACCACCAGAGGCTAAACTATGTTAGATGACCATAGGGACCATTTAACAATGCCCAAGTCAATAGACCCTAGTCATTTTTGTAATTCAGTAACTTCGTATTTACAGCTGCTTAATCATACAAGATTTACAATCAACTCACCTGACAATTCTGCTTATTTGCTATAGTTTCCTTTGGTGCTACTGTTAATTTTCAATTTGACCTCTATGCTTTTCACTTGAAAACTTGTCTTATCTATTTCATAATACATTATGATACCTCATCAAAATTTGAAATGGCAATTATGGATACCTCTATAATGTAAAAATCAGTCTGTAAAACAAAGCATGAGTGACTTGAGCTCATTTAATTGGAGACTCTAGGAAAGGCATGCACAGAATAACAGAACCATAGACTGAGGCTGAAAGGGACTTCTGTTGGCCATCTGGTCCAAACCCCTGCTCATTCAGGGCCATCCAGAACCAGATGCCCCGGGACCATGATGACTTCTGAATATCTTCAGGGATGGCGTCTCCAGAGCCTTCCTGGGCAACTTGTGCCAAGGCTTCTTCACAGTGATAAAGGTTTTCCTGCTGTTTGTAGGGAATTGTCTGTGTTTCAGTGTGTGCCCATCATCTGGGGCCCTCGCACTGGGCTTGTATGGCAAGAGTCTTGCTCTCTGCTCTGTGTGCAGCCCTTCAGGTACTTGCACACCTTAATAGGATCCCCCTGAGCCTTCTTGGAAATCCAGGCTGAACAGCCCCAGCTCTCTCAGACTCTCCTCAAAGGAATCATACAGCCTGTTTTTATATCAAGCTCAGAAATCACTACATTTTTCATCCCTAAAATGAGATGTTCTATTCATGGCCTGACTGTGCATTGTGATTTCCTATTATGCTGTGGGTAAGTATGTTAAAGAAAACACAGCAGTATGTATTCACCAAGCATCAGGCACAAGTAAACACTTGCAGAATTTGGTCATAATAACTATAGAATAGGTAGAAACAGAGATAAAGTATCAGTATCCAAAATTATGAGTGTGTTAAAATAAAAAGGATCCCTGTTTAAAGGTATAACACCATGGAGTAATGCTGACAAGTCTGAGGTCAGCTGAAAATATTATGGCCAGCTTAGCATTTGGCATGGATGTGGTAGCAATAATGTAAAACAGTAATTAAAATCTACAGTGTGTATGCAAAGTGAGAGTGCTTCTACTGAGATGAGTTGTCCCAGTTTGAAGACAGAAATTTTATGGAAAAGCCGTGTGAAAACCTGCCAAAAAGGTATGCCATGATCTACAGAGTCTTCCTATTTGGAACCCCCTGATTCAGTCCTGCCAGGGAGGAGTTTTCCATAATTGGTGCAGACAGCTTCACACAAAACATGAGTGGGAGAGTAGCAGCTATTGCTTTCTGCAGACCTGTGAGGAAATGTGGTACCTATCACAAAATAATAAAATTTTCATATGAAATAGATTATTCAGAAAAAAATTACAAAATTCTTCATTGAAATAATCTGTGCATAAGAACTACCTGTGTTGGTTTTCTTGAAATAAAGAAATTCCCAAACACCACCAGAAATGGAGACTTCTGTGAGCAGAAGTATTGAAAACATCTGGTTTTAAAGACAGACATATAGTAAAAGATTCTTCTTTGGGAAATTATACAGATCATCATTCTAATCCCCAGTATATTCAGAAAAACAAGAGAAAGGCTCCCTAAGCAAGAGGAACTACATTTCACGAGGACATCCAAGTTAAGATGGAAATACAAGTTTGATGCTGTAAAACAGCTGGTGACCATCAGGCCTGTTGAACTCAGACCACAAACTCATTAGAGCAGGAACTGCTTCTTTGTTCATGTCTGGTGTCTTATTTCTTAATTGGCAGTGTTATTGCAAAATGAGAGGAGGAAGAAAAGCTCTTATTTTTGCTAATTCAAACCACAACTGGAATGACATCAGTTTGTTAGTGTTGGAGGCTAAATTTTGACACGCATAAATAACAGAAACCCTATTACACTATGTCAAGGGCTAGAGAGTCCAATCATGTTTGACTTTGCTATGGTCACACGCTCTGTTCCATACCAACATTTTACACAATCTCCTGCTTTTAAAAATAGAATTAAGCCTTCTCCTGTTTCACTTGTAGATTTCAACGAAGATTTGGAATCTCTTTATGAAAATAGAAGTGGTAAACACCAGTGTTGAAAAAAACCCACACTTCTGAAATGTTGGCACAGGCAGAATTGAATACTCAGCTTACTTCAACCTGTCTCATGGTGATGTATTTCCCTGGTTTTGTTTGTAATACTCTCCAAATAATATTAACTAAGTCTTTCCATTAACAGTACTTGTGTGCCAAAACAACAGAATGAATTTTGAAAATAGAAAAAGAGTGTAGTAAAAGGCTAGAGGATAATAAAATATTGATATTTATTAATTTCCATAATAGACATGAGAAGGAAAAAAGTAGAAAGTGAAAGAAAACAGGATCAGATATTGCTTTCAAGAAACTGTATGTAATGACTCAATTGTGCTCCCATTGAAGGAAAAAAGGACTTTCACTTGATATTAATGGAAATAGGGAAAGATTTTCAGTCACCTAGAGATGCTGAAAACTGAAAAGATGTATATCCTTGAACACTATGCTGGAGACAAAGAAAACATTACATTTTATTTTACTTTGTTCAGTGCTGCTATTTGGACGTAGAAATAGAAAGATAGTCTCAACAGCAGCAAACAGCTAGAACATCCAAACACAGTATTAAAGTATTTATTAATTCTTTTGTCTGGTTATGAAAGGTTATGAAAGCCATCTTACCTCAGCTCATCCAGCACATCACAGTAGAGGGTCAGGACTTCTACTTTCAGAACAGAAACAAAGCAGTACTTTTTAAAATTAATCAGTGCATAAATAGGTTATTTTCTATGCCTCTGTGTGCATTTTTTTCTAAATATATTTGAGATTCAAATTTTATAATATACTGTAGAACTCCCCAGAACACTAGATTTAACATTCTCATCCTTTCCCTTGCCACAGTATGTCTTGCTGTTCAAATTCCAGTTCAGCTGTAGGCAAAACAGCTGCCAGTTCACTGGAGGCAAACTTTAACCCATTTCTTGTTCCTTTGCACCCCTCTTTTCTCCACAACTGAAAGGTGAATATAAAAGGCCATGAGTCAAGGCCTAATCTCATCCAATCAGGCATAAAAGTCAGCAAACACCCATGAAATCAAGGCAAGAAGAATAACATGCAGAAGAAGCCAAGTCTTTTAGATAGGAGCACTAATTTTTATGAAAAACAGCTTTGCACACTTTTTCCTTTTCAAACAGTTTGTACACAGCTGTGAGAGTTATTTACCATTTCTGTCCCTGCTTGTCTTCAGGGCAAAGATTTGTTGGTACAAAAAACCTCTGTCCCCCTCCACAGCTGGGGTTGTGGACCTCCAGCCATCCCACTGTTTCCAACTGATTTCTTGGGAAGCTTCCCTTCCCCTTAGGAATGGTGTCCCAAAGACTAAGTTCTGATTTGCACTTGACAAGCATATCTGTGTTAAAAGAATTTGTAGCATGTTCACAACTAAGGGCAATTTGCATTTGAAGCCAACGACTACATACACAGCTTCAGACATATCTTGGGTTTTGAAAGTCTTTAATGCTAACCCCAGAACAATTGTCAGCATTTATTATGGTGATTTCTGACATGCCACTGGGGATTGTTTCACAATCAGAAGGAGAAGAAGAAGAACCACAAAAGTAAAAGTTCTGCCAGAAAAGTAGACTAAAGAAGACAGATGGTTTATATTAACTGAAAGGGCATCCAGATTTGTGATTTTCTTTTTCCTTAACAGCAGTATCAACAAACAAATTCAGAAAGCTCCTAATATTTCTTTAATTAGCTGTTCAAACACTTAGTCTCTCTGTATTCCTTAGGTGACCATCAGCACCATCAGCTTCATCTCCCATACAGACAGGGTAACTGGGGATAAGTGGAGATCTAACCCTGCTCTGAAGACTTTTTAGTGGTAAATTGTGCACAAAACCAAAAGGCACACTGAAAACCCTGTCACAGAGTATTAATGAAACATCATGCTACTGATGTATTTTGTCTGTCCTAGCACAGGGCATGCAGAATGCAGAGACCTCCTGGAACTGCATGTGGTGGAAGAAGCCACACACGGTGCAACAAGTGTTTGTGCTGCCTGTTTGTACACACAGGTGTTGAAACACCCAGACAGGTCTGGGTGCAGTGCAGTGGCCCTTGCCCCACCTCAGAGACACCAGCACAAGTACATCCTGAGTGATGAACCATAGGAAAAGGTCCTTCAGCAAAGCAGCATTACCATAAGTTGTCTGCTTACTCCCATGGACACTCCAGTGGAAAAGAATATTATGTCAAAGAAGCTCATCTATGTGCTTTTGTTTCTCCTATACTAGTCTACTCTGTAACTAGGTCCCCAAGAGGCTTTTTTCTTCTTGATGCTCAAGTTTCCACTCAAAACCTAAAATTTGTGGTCACTAGACTATTATCTCCAGGCTTGAGAGCCATCTGTCTTTCTTCTTGGGTGGCTTCCACAGTTGTATGCTATAATCAGGATCAATTATGTATTTATTTCTGACAAAGAACAGCCACTTCTCATGGTTTACTCCACCTCTTCAGACAGTGATTGAGACAATTCTGATTCCTCTGTCCCCAAAAGAAGAGGAATTCTTACAACATAAATAGGAGAAGATTTAGTAGACAGGATTTATTGGAAATAATTCTTCCACACAGCAGGTCACAACATGGACAAAATTTTTCATTAGAAATTTACCACTAGGTCATGGAAAACCCTCTGAAAATATTAGGGAAGCCTCTGTAAAAATCTAATTAAACATCTGAAGCTGACAACTTAGCAGTAGACAAAAAGAACATAGATGAACCAAAGAAGACAAAGGAAGCAAACCCTATCTTTTTCATACATGAAACTTTGTCTATGCAGGGAACAGACAAGCAGGCTCCTACAGCCCAGACCAGTGAAGCTAACCAAAAGATGCAACCTCATCAAACACCTCTTTGCTGCAGTCACAATGCCTTCTCTGTGAAACAGCCCCACGTGTCCATCAGGTGCCTGAGACTGCGGAGCTGAAACTGCTCCTGCATCAGCTGGGCATGGGAATGCTGAGGGCCCAAGACCCACCAGAGGGAGAAGCTCCTCCTCCTGAGTTTCCTCACCAAAGCCGGAATTATCAACATGCACAAAAACCAGGCCCATGTTGAATAGCCCTCGGCTGTAAGAACACCCTGCCCTTGTGTTGGCTCCAGCAAAACAGATGCAGCCAGGCTACACCACCCCTTTTTCATGGTAGCCACCAGAAGAGAGATTCCAGCCCTATTGTACCAATTCACACAGCTGTTCAGAATATCAGGTATCAGTATTTTGAAAGTTTTATTTGTCATTATTGCCAGATGTAAAAGGAATTATTAATCTAGATTCTAGTGGTATCTGAGATGTCTGCAGCAAGGTTATGGCGACCCATGTAACAGTCTCAGTTCACATACCTGTGGTCTGGGATTTCAGATGAGTCCTATTAGCAGATAATTCGTACATTTAGTAAGTGTTTGTTTGTTTCTAATTGTACTTGAAGCTCCAGCTAACAGACCATAACTACAAGACCTTTAAAAGCTCAGGCATGACCCAGTAAACCATCAGAACAATGAAAAGGCCTTTACAGACTTATCATACTTTAAACTGAGAAAATATGTTTAAGGCTTGCTACTTTGTTCTAGTTTCCCCAGCAAATAAAAACCTATTCTTCAGTAGTTTTAGAAGAGGTTACTGAAGTAGCAACCACTTTCCTTCAACACCTCTTGAATTAGGGGAAAAGAAATGAGGAAACCAAAGAGGCAGGGAGTAAATCTTTCACTATTGATGTGATTTGGTCTGCATTTTTCATAGTGTAAAAGCAATGTGGCACAATAATGTTAGTATATCCTTTTGAGAGAAAAGCTTTTGTTTTTAAACTTTCTAGATTAAAAAGTAGCAGGAGGATGGGGATTTGCTATCCCCAAGATTCCCAGATCACAAACATTTAGATTACGTAGAAAATGTGTTTTGCTGCCTACTCACCCCCTACTCCTGCATAGGTGCTTTATGTGCCATTGCCATAAATATTTTAGTTGCAGTTCTGGATGAAATGTGAAACGGGAGGAGTCAAGTGAAGCAAAACAGAATGGGGAAAATGGACACGGAGATGTCTTTGAGACCTTCCTTCTGCTTACACATCTTCTTGGAAGAGCTGTCAGCATAACCAGGACTCTGGGATGGCCAAACACAAAAACTTCTCTGCTAGTTGCAAAGAGTAAGGAACAGAGAAACGGAACAGTTCTGGCTTGAAGCATGTTTTGTGTCATCTTAGCTGTGTTTAGGTTGGCTAAAATGCAATTACTACTTCATAGTTTTGTAGAAATGGTTCTGACTGCTCGCGTTAATTAGCACAAGAGAGCGAAATAAGTGTCAAGAGAGACTTTGAGCACTTGTGGATTTTCTTTCTTTAGTGAAAACTACAAACTTAAGCTGGGATGTTGTGGATAATGCTGTCAGACATTCAGGGGGATTCTTGGGACTGTCCTGTGCAGAGCCAGGAACTGGACTTTCACGATCCTGGTTGTTATGAGTAAAAAAGGTTGCCCATTTTTTTTGGTCAAAAGGTTGCAAAGTGAACACATTGGGCCAGTTGCTGCCAAGGTGGAGTTCTACCTGTCTGTTATTGTAATCACAGGTCGTTTTCGTTAACTACTCCTTTAGTATCAGTATGGCCCTGCCTAAAGCTGAGTTGATAGCCCTGAGAGGAGGGGACATGGGGAGGCACATCAGAGGGCATGCAAAATAACTTCAGAACCAGCATGCCATGGGAAGCCATCCCACCAAACTTACCAAAAAGGCCCCAAAAACAATGAGCCAACACAGCATTAAGAGATCAGAGAGATATCTGGACGTGATGAACAGAGTGCTGATCTTGCAGAGATGCTGAGAACCTTTGTTGCCCCTTGCCCTGAGCACGGACCTCAGCTGGAGCCAAGAGCCTGAGACGGCAAAGCCCAAAAGTTGTAACACGGGATGTACTCCCACTGCTCTGGTGAGGACGGGACCCCCAGCTCTAGCTCTAGCCCCTGGAGACAAAGCTGCCCTTTCCTCCTGCTCCAAGCCACTCCTGAGAGCGAGTATGGAAAAACCGCAGACCCGTCGAGCCTCCCAACCTTAAGCTGATCACTTTTAATAAAGGCATTAAAAAAGAGAAAAAGTCTCCTGCCCTGTCTATTTCACTGGTGGGTCCCTTCCAAGTCAGGATTTTCTATTGTTGTATGAGTATTCGCTTGGAATGTTTTTTCCCACTCTTTTAACTTAAGGAAAAAAAATACAGTAAAATACACAACATATAGGCCTAAAATGACAATTTGTCCCTGATTCTTAAATCGAATGGGGAACTTGTTGTCCACATGAGAGTAGCTTGGATAAAATAGTAATGTCCCTAACAGTGTTGTAATTTTGTGTATATAGGAAGCGACAAAACGAAATTTTAGTTAAAGAAAGTTTACAATTTTAGCCGTTCACTTCCTTTTTGTACTTACTTGGTCTCATTTAAAAATTATTTTCTCAAACACCTCTTCAATAACTATGCTGACTTTTTCTCAGCTGAAACACAAAAATTATTTGAGTTCATTGTGGAACCACTGAAATTTACAGTCAAATGTAGTTTTTTTCTTGTGTTTCTCCTTTTAAATTTCTGCACATTTGGGGCATAGGAAGAAGAAGAAAAGCAAAAAAAATGTGAGAGGTCAGCATAGGTACTACAAATTTTAAATGATGAAAATAGTATACTGAATTTTTACTTTTAAGCATCCAAACTATACTTAGAATTTTTTTTTTACTTCTCCATGACTAAAATCAAGGTACAATTATTATTCTCTTACAGGAACAGCTAAAGCCAACACCAGGATTCTGTTCTGAGGTGCATTGGAAAGCAATGTTTAAGAGAAAGAAGCAAGATAGAACAATGTGTATCTAGCACAAAATACCTCAGAGTCTGAGAGGACCACACTATGCATGTAAGAGACAGCTCCTGCAAACACTGATTTATTTGGTACAGCAGTCCTCCCAGATAAATATCACAGTATGAAATACAGTTTTTTGGTTGGTTGGTTGGGTTTTTTTAGATGTGGGAAGCTTAACATGGTTATCACAGATGCTTGTGTTTTTATATACCCAAGGTAGAACAGAACAGCATGTATTGCAGCACACTAAAAAAGGTTTAAATGTGAGTTGTACTGCCTCAAGCAACAGGAAAAATGGTACTGGGTACTGCCTGTTCCTTAGGAATCTGTATTTACACTTCGCAGCAAGTATGTTCTTGTGCTCTATGCATAATGTAAGAATGTCCTGCTGTGCCCATTGCTTTGTCCACCAGACTCACATGGCGGACACAGAGCTCTCGCAATCCTCCTCCTACAGATTTTGCACCATTTTTTGATGTCAGAGACAGACTTTGAGTTCTGGACAGGTAGATCAGAGTAGAAGAATGTGAAGAATCATTGTGAACAATGTACACGTGGGTCTGTCTCACTTTTCAATCGTGAAGTACCCTGTTACCAGCTTCGCCTTCTCCATTCATCACCGGGAGGTCACTCTATCCCAACACATGATTTTAGGAAGCTACTTCAGCTGTCAGTTGCATTTTCATTTTAGAATCATAGAATTATTTAGGTTGGAAAAACTTTTAAAATCAACCTATTATTATAATTTTGTGCTTTGTTTGTCAAGTTACAGAGGACAGGAGTGGTCAGTACACAGCTAAGCTCTAGAAAAGCATGTTCTGTGATAACAAATACAGTTATTTTCATGGCAATAGTAAACTACCCTTATAGTAGCCTTTTTGACCAGAAAAGGATTAAGAAACTAAATAATTTACTGTATTTACTAGATGAAAAGTAATAAATATTTCAGGAAATTCAATGAAAATCAATCTCTTTAAGTAATGGTTACTATAATTTATCAGTTTTAACATTGCTCAATTTTTATACCTATTACATTCTAATTTATACTAGCTTGTACCATGAGTGATTTAATAGTTGTTAATAAAACAGTAACTTAAAGAGCAATAAACTGATATTCTGGCAAGAATATTCAGATGTGATTAAGCTCTACATGACAGAGAAATGAAACCTATGATGTAACAATGATAGGAAATTTTCAACTACAGTATCTTTAGGAACTTCATTAGGGAGACTAAGAAAATTATATCCTATTTCTGTGCAATATTTCTCAAAAGTAGCATTCTATCTTTATGTCTCAACTTTATTTTCAACAAAGACCTACAGAAAAGATGAACCTGTAAACAAAATTCACTTCTGCTGAAACCAAATACACCAACACAGAGAAGACTGAACTATTTATTATTTTACAGTCTTCCCCAACCCTCTGTTGACTTCTGGGGTTTTTTTGTTTAAACTTTTCCACTGAAATCTGTCTAGTTGATGAATATATTTAGTAACTTAATTTCGCCATTTAAACCCATAGTTACATACAGAAGGAATACCTGCCCCAGAAGATGTACAGTCATCAACAGCTCTAATCAGATACTGAAAGCAGATCCCAAGTGCTGTCCTAAATTATTTTAGCCAGGAATTTGTTAATCTTTATTAGACTTCATGTGACTGAAAACTTTCTTTTGACACACTAATCTATTATGTAATCCTCTACAAGTTACCTTCCATTCTTCTAAATCCTCTATTAGTAAAACTATCTCAAGAAACTGTTCACATGCTTAGTTTGTGTATTTTTTCTGCTAAATTACCTGGTCTAACTAGAATGTTTTGTTTCCTATCTGTCCTTGTGAGGCCAGGAGGAAGGGCAGACAGTGATCTCCTCTCTGTGGTGACCAGTGACAGGGCCCAAGGGAATGCCCTGAAGCTGAGTCAGGGGAGGTTTAGGTTGAACATTAGGAAAAGGTTTTTTCACCCAGAGGGTGGCTGGGCACTGGAACAGGCTTTCCAGGGAAGTGGTCACAGCACCAAGCCTGATGAGAGATTGAAAATCATTTGGACAACATTCCCAGGCACTGGGTGTGACTCTTGGGGTATCCTGTACAGGACCAGGAATCGGACTCAATGATCCTGATGGGCCCCTTTCAACTCAGCATGTCCTGTGATTCAGTGATTTATTGAAGAGACATTGATTTTAAGGGAAAAAATAAAACCATAACTAAAATCTTTCAGATATCTTATCCTTTTGTCCCAACTGGTATTGAAATCAAATGGCTAAGTAAGAGTTAGGCAGGTATTAACTTTCAGGTGTACCTGATTAGTTATGCTGTTCTATGTCTCTGCTGAGCAAAGAGTATGTAAGACCTGGCTCTTATTCATCTTTTTGTAAGAGAATAGTTTACAGGAACAAAAACATCTGCTGTCTCTCCTGGTGTGTTTGATTTGTCACTATTAATAGTAGTTTTGTTACTAGGAAGCTCCCACAGAATTAGGTATCTGTATTTGACGTAAGCAATAGGCATGATGCAGACTCACCCTTACACTTGCACTATCTCTTTTTCTATACTGTTTGCAAAGCAGACTTTAACCAGGTTAAACATAATAAAATTATCAGAGAAGCAGGACATAGCCCTGAAAATCTAATCTTTATCACAATATGAGCCTAATGCAAATGTAACAAAACAAGAACTGTTTATGAAAGCAGGAATGGCTTATTACATAAGCTGCCAAAAAAGCCTCTGCAAAACCCAGAATCTGAGTCCAAATGCAGTTTTGCTTCTAGGTCCAGCTTTTTTTTTCTCCTGTTTTCTCCCCTTCCTGGATCCACCTCCAAATGGATCCAGGAAAGGAAAACAGAAGCATAAAACATACTAGTTACACCAGGTTTCTTTTCAAGGTATGCCTTAGGAAATATGTGACAGTTCAAATTCCTTGGTTCCCTAAGATGGTGGTTTCTTAAGAAGCACCTGGAGGTATACAACAGTTCAATATTTCTCTATGTTGGCTTACCTACACTTATTTTTGTCTACAACTCAGTATTATAGAGACATAGCTGCAAACTATTTCTAAATGTTTTGTTTAAACTCCATGAATTTGTCAACAGAAGCTATTTACACAGCTTAGCTTGACCTCTTGCTGATCTATGAAAATTAATGGATAGTTCAAACACTATCAGTTTTCCTTATTCACTAAAACTGCAAAAGAAGTGTGCAAGTAAATAGGGATGAAGTAAAAGGTATTCCATCTATTATTGTGTGCTTTGTTGGGTTTTTCTCCCCTGTAACAAATTATTTTAATAACTGGGCTAGATCTAAACCACAGAAAATACCATGGGAAAGACATATGCCATACACAGATTTACTAAATATGACTACCACTGTGATTAATTCAGCTATACGAAATCCCAAAGAAATGAATACCTTTTAATTTAAATAATACTTTTTAATACTTTAAAATTTTAAAGTATGTTTAAAATTTAATGTTACACTGGGGTTTTCTAGGTTCATGCACAATGGAAGCAAATATTTAATATATGGAGTATTTGATGATAACTGGACAGACAGTATCTTAGGGGAGTAACAATTTAAAATGTCCTACTTAAAATGTTACACTGTTTTTGTGGAAACTTAAGCCATGTCTGGAAAAGCTCCAGTGACTTGATGCAGTTACATTTAGAGCTCTCGAGGTTTCATGTAAGTGCATTGCTACATGGTGGCTTCATACACAAAGAACTGCAATGAAAACAGAAGGAAGAAAAGAATGTTTGGAGTGCTTTCATGTCTCCAGACATATATTTAAAAAATCAGGTTCTACCTCATTATCAATGGCAGAATAATTTATTTTCTTTGAGGTCTCAATTGCAGGGAAAGAAACTATATAATGAATAGCACAATAAGTCTTTTATATGAAAATCCCCAATAACACCTACAATTTATAACTCAGAGTGGTCAGTGCTTTGGCCAGTGTCCCAGAATAAAACCTACAAATTGTAACTCAGAGTGGGCAGTTTCAGAGATGGAGGCTAGAGTTTTTTTAATTCCATAGAATTGAGCTTATCTGTGTATCAAAACCACTTTAAAAACCGAGAAAATACCTTCCCCAAAAGTCCTGAGAATATTCCATTTGCTGGGGACCAGATGAGAATTATCTTACTGTTTACCACCTTGACTCAACACTCTCCACTTGGTTCTGAGATGAGACAGTGGAAAAAAAGGGGTAAAATTATCTAGCTTTGGTAACACATCTGGTTTTATGATGTTATACTGACTACAGCTGCAAAGAAGAAACCCAACAAACCAAACACTGGGAAAATAAAAGAAGAAAAATCAAGACTACATCATTTCAGAAAAATGCATTTTGAAAATTTTTTCCCAATAGGCCAAGAATTGTGGCTGCCTGGAGCTGGAGAAACATTACAAGATATGTTCTTGCTGGCCTTTACAGCTGGATGGGGTAATGCATACACCAGACTTGGGTATCCATTTGGGTAATGGTCCATTTAGGTAACAGAGACAAATTTTGTATTTTCTACAGTTTTCTAAAGTTTTGTAATGATCACAGCATTCGAGTTTGACCACCTTCAAATTAACAAGAACATGAAGACTTGTCAACAGTCAAATAGGAACAATTGCTGTGTCTGCAGATTCTCATTTAATAAGAACCATTTTATCTCTGTTTGCTGCAGTGAAATTACTTGTAAGGCATTTGAAGACATTCTGTCAATATGTCAGAGAATAGAATGGTTTAAAGACATAGCTGTCAGTACTTGTATCAGATACACATCCCTCAAACTTAACTCGGTGATCTAAATATAATATAAATGTCAAATGAATCTTAAATGGATTTGGTGTTTAACTGTGATATGAACTTATTCGACTCCTCAGTTCAGCTCCCTACCCTTGAAATTCTGAAAAGAGATTTACAAGAAAGGCTGAAAATTGAAAAATGTGGACAGCTATAATGCTTATATGGGTCAGAAAAATGGGTGTAGTTACAAGAAGAATGACTCTGGAATATTACTGAGGACAAGTTCTTATTCTTAATTTGAGTAAAATTCCTTGTTTCAGGTGGCACTAACACATATTGCCCACCACCTGTTTTACCAGAGTGAACTGCTTTATCCAACAGTATGCAACAGCCTGCATGTGTTCAACTCTGCCAGCCTTTTTTGAAGTCCTGTATTTTAAATGCATTTCCAGAGATGACTGAAAACTGTCCTCCAACACTTGTCTAAAAATTGCAAAACAGGAGGACAAAGAAGAAAAATAAATCACACCTTTATATCTAAAATGCAACACTAAGTCATTAGTCACTGCATGTACTAAGTCATCTCTGCCAAGAGTTGCACTAGAACTCCTGATGGCTTACATTCAGTTGTGGATTTGCCTATCCTCAGCTATATTTGCAACTAAAGAACAAAGGAGGAGAAAACAAAAAAAGGAGTAAAATACATACACAGGACCTCCCTCTGCTAGCTACACTGTGTCCTCTAGCATCTGAGCTTTCATTTAAGCAGCCCTTCTACATTCCACCTATGCTTTTCTAGGATAAATATCTGGGGAAATCAGTTTGGAAGTCAACATCCTTTTACTGCTTTATTTCCAATCCTGGAAGGCAAACTTGACATACTGACAAGCAAGAGCAGAAAAAAAGCAATTCTGAACTATGTTGTGTTGAAGTTTGTTACAATCTTCCCTAATATTTTTCTCTGGTATGAATATATTACACCATACAGATCTGTAAGGTTGTTTACTTGAAATAATAAAAAGTAAAATCATGAACATTTTAAAGTGTTCTGGATGACAGCCTGAGAAAACAGCTACAGAGTGTAAAAGACATCCTGTCAGTTTCCTGAAAATCAATCACTATTTGAGATTCGAGACTTACTGCATTCCATCTGTTATGAAAAAATTATTAAATAGTAAACAATTAATGATAGAAAACTGATATGAATCAAACACTTTTACATCAATTTTTTAGAGGTTCACAGTATTTTTTCATTCAGGGAAGGTTGTTGCTGAAGACTTAATAATACAAATCTGACACAAAATATTGTTCCTCTTCCTTTACACAGCCAAAAAATGGCATAAAAATCTGCAAAGCAAATTAAGCAGTGCCATCTTCAGCATGCATTATTTCATTTACTATTTAAATAGTTTTTCAACAGTCCCTCCTCTCAAGTTCTCTATGTATAGAGAAAGCTTTTTATTTGAAAGACTACATTTTAACCAGATTACATTTTAACCATATTTGCATAATATAGTGTTATACATATTTTCAGGCCATATCCATTTTCTTCCGCATCAGGCTCCCTCCATCAGCATGGCTTTAGATCAGGGATTAAAGGCCTGTGTTGAGCAGGTGAAATCCTAAAGATTAAGTCCTTCTTAGCATCAGATTGAAGGGGCTGTTGCAGTTCATCACGCTACAAATTATTTCAGAGGTCCAGTTTAGAGTTCTGTATCACACACAGAGATAAATACTTGTTTTGGTACCAGAAATAACATGTTAAGTCCTCATTCCATTAGTGTGGACTTGTAAAAGTCTTAAATATAATTTCTTTATATTACATAATGATAATAGATGAGAAAGGCAAACTTGATAAATGATGGTTCAAATCTGCAAGGAAGCAAAAGAAGACTGTCACAGTTAACTTCTGGGCACAGTGATACAAAATCTAGTGGAATTTTTATGGAAAATGCTGCAACACTTACTTCTAGAATTAGTTTTTTAAATTTTAACACCTTTTCTGAAAAAATCTATACATTCTTCACAAAGAATGCCAGAGCAATAGGCTGACAGAAACCTCATAAGGTTCCACTATTAGTGCACAGCCCCGCATGAGTGAACAGCCCCTGGCACCAGCACATTCTGGAGACTGCCCAGCTGGGAACAGCTTCACAGAAAGCACATGGAGGTCCCCCAGACACAGAACTGACCGTGGGCCAACAGTCTGCCCTTGTGGCAAAACCTCCCCCCAAGAGCACCCTGGGCTGTGTGAGGAGCAGCGCTGCTGGCAGGCGACAGACGTGACCCTGCCTTTACTCAGCTCTGGTGATGCCACAGCCCGGTGCTGGTCCAGCTCTGGGCTCCGCAGACACATGAGACATGGACACAGTGGAGAGAGTCTGGCAAGAGCTGCAGAGATGATGAAGGCACTGGAGCACTGCTCCTTTGAGGAGAGTCTGAGAGAGCTGGGGCTGTTCAGCCTGGAGCTTCAAGAGGGCTCAGGGGGATCTCATTAAGGTGAAGGGAGTGCACTCCTGAAGGAGTGCACACAGAAGAGGGAGCCAGACTCTTTCCAGACAAGCCCAGTGATAGGTGATGGGCACACACTGAAACACAGACAATTCCCTACAAACAGCAGGAAACCCTTTATCACTGTGAGAGTGACTCAGCATTGACACAGGTTGCCCAGGGAGGGTCTGGAGTCAATATTCAGAAGTCATCTGCTCATGGTCCTGGGCACCCAGCTCTTAGTGACCCTGACTGAGCAGGGGGTTAGACCAGAGGGCCTACAGAGGTCTTGTCCGAGTTCAACCAACCTGAGATTCTTTACCACTGAGCAGCCCACTGTCAGTCTGTGAGTTCAAAAATAAAAGTTTCTGTACTCAAGAAAACACGGGAAGTTTATTCTATACTTCCTGCAATACTACAAAATAAATTTTCCACTTCAAGGTTCCTAGACCATGCAGCAGTACCACAACAGCCCCTAAAATACATTACATTATCCACTTTGCCATTTGTTGCTCTTTTATTGCCTTCTCACACTAGAGTGGCTGCTTGAGCTCACTGTTTCTGGGCCAGCCCTCCACAACCACATGTGGCTTTCTATTACACATTGTGCTTATCCTTTCTAATGACTCAGTGCAATAATACACCCCAAATTCCATTGTTACTTTAATGAAGACCATCATGGAAGGGGGCAGATTCAGGTCCACCCATTATGTGATTCATCACTGTTGAATAAGTATTCCCTTACAAGCATACAGTTCCTAAACACTCGAGGACTTCAAAATACCATCTTCATCACTGCTTCACCCCTTGGCAAACAAATCTACAAGCAAAGCTATTTGGTGCAGAGAAAGGTGGAGTATTTTTTTTTAATACAGGACAGGGTCTGGGCAGTATGCAAACTACTGCATGTTTTTTTGTTGTTTTGGTTTTAGGACTAGGATTCAAACATCATTCCATCTTCAAAAACCACTCTAGACAGCATGAGTGTGTTTCAGCCAAAGCATTTCCGTGGCACAGCCACAGGGAGAGAATCCATCCATCCATCCATCCATCCATCCATCCATCCATCCATCCATCCATCCATCCATCCATCCATCCATCCATCCATCCATCCATCCATCCATCCATCCATCCATCCATCCATCCATCCATCCATCCATCCATCCATCCATCCATCCATCCATCCATCCATCCATCCCTATCTATCCATCCCTATCCCTGCATCCCCTCAGTCTCAGGGTAAGGTGTCACCGCGCCCCCTGCTGTCCCGGGCCGGGCTCCGGGACCCGCTGATCCCGTGCTGATCCTGTCAGTCGTTCCTGCCTTCCTATCCAATCACTTTCCTGCAGCTACAGGCAAACTTAGGACGTTAAAACAAAATATGTGAAGCGCAAGCACTTTGTATCATAAAAGCCTTTGCATTTTTAATCCCTTTTTTTTCCAGACTACATTAAAATATCGTTTAGTACCTTCATTGTCATACGAAAGCCTGGAGCAACTGCTGCACAAAGTAAGCACTGAGGAGTAACTCCAAAACAACTTCATAACACAGTTAAGCCCAGTCCTAAAAGGCTGGAAAAATTAAGTTCTAATATAAATCGGTTTCCTCAACTGCAGTAGGAACTGCTGTTCCAGCAGAACACAGCTACCTATTTTCATCTTTTTGCATTTAGAAACACAGCATTGTGTTGCTGTGATTTAACACAAAAGGAATGCGGCACATTAGAAATCCATGTGCTATCTCTGTTTGTCCTGGACTTGAGAAACTTCTAATCTCTCCTTTCTGCAATGAGTGTTGAGTGCTTTTTCCATGAGTCAGATAATTAAATCTGAAAAGGGGCTTTGTCAACCCTGCATGAGAAGAGAAGTCAAAATAACTGTGACATTATCTCAATTAATGATGAAACAAAATAAAAAGGCTCCTCCACTACATTTTACCACCACTCACATATTCCTACCACATTTTCCTAACATTCTGGAACAGGAAGGTGTTTCATGAGGAGTTTAGCCATGGAGAACCACAGCATTAATTGAATAAAGTAACAATAATGATGTCAGATCAGTAAGTCTAAGTAAGAATAAAATAATTCCACAATTTGTTGGTTTAAACACTTGTCTTCTGTAAAGAATGACAGTATTGCTAAGGAGCGGTTTTAAGTACTGTTCAGTATTTCAAGCAGACATTTATAGCATTGTTTTTTAATGTGTGGAAAGCTTTTCATATTCAGTAGCAGCACCTGTGTTTTATATTTATTACATAAGTTCAGTGCAACACAGAATCTGTTACTTTGGAAGCCTCTTGCACCCACTGCAAGTTTACTAATATCCTTCTTATGTACTATATTACTAATCTGTGTTACAGCTTTAACACTACAGATAAATATAAGCAAACCCAAACACAGCAAGTTACATGATTTCAAAATAAAATACGGGTTAGGACAAGTGGGAGAATTTACTTTGCATCCATGTCAGTATTAATGGAACTGGGTTTGTGAAGACAAGCAGGGGGAAGGGTTAGGAAGTCCTACACACAGCTGATGTAAAAGTCTAGTCTCTTCTTGATTCTATTCTATAAATGCTCATGAATCTGTTTTTCACAGAAAACACTTCAGAAATTGTAGAAGCCTGACACTTTTGAATTATCCTACTTCTTATATATGAATGCTTCTAAAAATAATGATATCATTACATAACACACCTTTATAGTCAACTGAATAAAAATGACAGCTACTTTAGATAAAGTTTTCTAGCAAAAAATGTAAAATGCATAGGCGATAATTAATCAAAGTATGTTTTACTTTAGACTTAGGCTGCTGAACTGGTTTAGTTTCATTAATTAAAAGGTGTCTACAA
Source organism: Melospiza georgiana (assembly GCF_028018845.1). NCBI lineage: Eukaryota > Metazoa > Chordata > Aves > Passeriformes > Passerellidae > Melospiza > Melospiza georgiana. The sequence goes on along the minus strand of NC_080465.1, from coordinate 62,865,596 downwards.
GAGCTGTACCAGCTTTCACCTGATACCTTAATTCACTAACCTTAGGAGATCCACCAAGTAACTTGGAAGAAAAAAGCCCAGAAGATATTCTCGGGTTGCTGTCTTGGAAACTGCAGCCCGGCTGACTACAGTTCCTTGGAGAAAGATTTCTGTATGAATGCTTTTGTTTAGCATAACTGAATGGTACTTCCCTCCAGAAGAGGCAGAGAAGTATAACCAGCATGGAATGATACAGACCTATTTCTCATTTTGCCTTAGTGACATTCCTATGAGCCATCAGATCTGACCCTGAAAATACACAGCCATACCTACTACATTTGAAAGACCTGGTTTCCGGTACACAAAAAAAAAAATACTATTCACAGAGTGAATGTATCTTTAGTCTGTTCTACAAAGAGGAAAAGCTACCTACTTTAGTTGAAGTGAATTTTTTTCTCAATGGAAAATGCACATTTAAATGTTATGTTTGCTGAATAAACTAAACCTAAAAGACATGAAGTTGCAGGTGTTGTCAGTTAAAGCTACAAACAGACCTCACAGATGTATGCACTTCAATTTCTGTGCTACAATAAATGAGGTGGCACAGTTGCTTCTTCTATACTTCCTTGTATCAAATACATTGAAAAGAATTTCATTTATATCCTAGTCTTTTGAGCTCAGTCTCTTAGTGCCAAGGCATGGCAAGGAGAAAGGTTAAAAAAAGTACAAGTCACATTTTTGGAAAGCCAGAGTGAGACATTCTCCAGTTTCGAGTTCTTCAGGATAAAGGCTAAAAAACAGTATTATTTTTAATACTATTTTCCAACCCTCTCTGCTACCACCTTTAATTCATATAATGTTTGCAATTGTGTCTCATTACACTGGAGAGAGGGCAAGTAAGACCCATGCCTTCCCTTCAAGCCAAAAACCCTTCCTTCTGACACAGAGTATTTTGTGCATTAAAGAATAAAAAAGGTCAAATTTGTTCCCTGATCACTACACTAATACTGAAATAAATAGCAACAAAACTAGTTGAGATGTATGCAGCTATAGGACATTTCTAGAACTATCAAAACTCTTCTTTACCTACATTAATGAGCACATAGTAGAGTTCCTTCCCAGCAGCCCTTTGAACCTTCTCCAGATCAACATCTGCTCTCTCCTATTAATCACCTCCAAGATATTTTATCTTAATAAGATATATTCAGAATGTCAGTCATCAGCAATTCCACAAAAATATAATTGAAAGATGAAAACTGTATGACCAGCTGCAGATACTGAAACCACAAACATATTCTGGGATTCCCTTTATTTGCTTCCCAGACCTTAAAGGAAAGGTGAGACTTCAACCTATGATTCCACATGTATTTTGACATCATCTTAACTAAAAATGCGATTTCATCATTTTCAGAATGGAGGAACAAACAAGTGCCTGATTCTCTTTAGCAATCCATGTTAATATGTGCATAATATGTGCAGCATGTTAAGGTACAGATACCAGGACTGTGTATTGCAGGATTTGAAGGCTTCAGAGCTGTTATTCTCAGGAGCCTTCTGCTGATTAGAAGTGTTTTTTCATTATCTAGCTTGACTAAACTAATTAAGGCTTGCATGCACTATCCTTAAACAAAATTGTTCTCTTTTATCAAGGCAATATATTTTTTAAAGTTTTAATCTCAGCCCTGTAAGAGGGAAGGAGGAAGGACTTAAAATTCTGTTACTCCTTTATGTTGCAAGACTGCTGTGAAGAAGAATTACCTAGAATATGTAAATAAAAATCAAGAGGAAATTAAGTGGTCACAAAATTTCATTCTCTACCATTCTTATTGTAAATAAAAAGCAATCCTGTTATAGATAAAATCAGTTCTCTTATATATAAGGAACAACTCTTGAGACTGTACTTTGTCCTTCACTAGGAAATGAGAACAGATTCTCAAAAGTTGTCTAAGATGGCATTTAGCAGTAAGCAGAAACATTGAAGATATTCTAAACACAACAAAAAATATGCTCATTTACAAAAACAATCATCCGACACTGCTACAATAGGAAGGAAAATGAAATAGTCAAATTGATTACTTCTCTGAATCACTCCCTGATGATTGTAAGTCACTGAAACACTGAAACTACATGTATATAGGGTGACAATTTCAACATGGGTTTGCTGATATGGAAATTGTAAAGAAATCTCAACATTGTCCTAGCTAACACTGGACAGGCAATGTGCATCTAGCATTAAAGTCAGTTATTCTTCCTTTCAGAGACATTTTAATAAAATTAAAATAAATTACTTTTTTAACGGGGAAAAAGAGAGGAAAAATTAGGTGTGAGACTTCCAATAATTGGTTATGCATGATTTGCTGATTTGAGTGCGTATGACCAACAATTCTTGCTTAAAACCCACTTTGCTCTTCAGGCTGTGTAGGTGTACTCAAACCACTTGATATTATACATACAAAAGTAGTGTGGAACTTCTCCCAGTCTCATGCAAGTCTTATGGAAAATGAATATAGAGTTTGTTTCTAAGAAAAATTTTGACATTACTTAATATCTTGGAAATTTGTTCACAATATTAAAAATTTATTTCTTAAAAAATTTAGAATTTTTATTAATTTAACATATTTTCCATTCAAGAGAATGACGAATTCAGTGCCTGCGAGATTATTCTTTCTTGGAACCTCAGCTGCATTTTCTTTCTAAATAAGAAGTGAAGAATTTGGAGAAACACAGACAAACTTATATCCACAAGGGACATCCATTATACCCAAAGCATAAAGCATATGAAGTATTTCTCAGAAATGTTTTATCCAAAAAAAAATGCAGCATATTTTAGAGTGAGGTTTGCCTCCATTCCTTTTATTTCTCATCCACTGGCAGACCATGTTTGCACTGTCTGTCAATGATGCTGTTCCCACAAGCCCAATGATGCTTATTGACCCCATAATGAACAACACACCCTACACTGGTGACCAACCTTTATTATAAATTTCAGTTTATTGCAGTATAACCATTACATTAGGATATCAAAATCTGATGCAATAACAATATGCAAAGAATTTTTCAGGTGGACCTTGGAGCTTCCTTGGAGCAAAGCCAGAAGTACCTGACCGTGTCTGAACGCTGCTGTAACAGAGTTGCAGGACAAGCCCCCAGAGCAGTCAGCTCTCCCTGTCCTGCTGCAGCCACACCTCAAGTCCTGGGCCCAGCTCTGGCCCCTCAGCTCAGGAAGGGCATTGAGGGGCTGGAGTGGGCCCAGAGAAGGGCAATGGAGTTGGGGAAGGGTGTGGAGCAGAATTTCTGTGAGGAGCAGCTGAGGGAGCTGGGGGTGTTTAGGCTGGAGAAAAGGAGGCTCAAGGGGACATCGCGTTGCTCTCTACAGCTGCCTGAAAGGAGCGTGTAGCCAGGTAGGGGCTTGGTCCCTTCTCCCAAGCAACAGATTGAGAAGAAATGGCCTTAAAGCAGCATCCCAGGGAGGGTCAGGTTGGATATCAGGAAGAATTTCTTCACCGCAGTAATGCTGAAACATTGGAATGGACTGCCCATGGAGGTGATGGAGTCACCATTCCTGGAGGAGTTCAAGAAATGACTCCTGCAGGATATGGCACTTAGTGCTATGGTTTACTTGACATGGTGGTGTTTGGTCAGAGGTTGGACTCAGTGATTTTGAACATCTTTTCCAACCACAATGATTCCATAACTCTGAGTCAATGTTGTGCAGTTAACCAAATATCATATTAAACAATGACTGAACAGCAGTCATACCGCCTAGTACTTACTGCATGACAAATAATTGGCTTGTCTACACTACTTTTAGGTCTTTTTACATCATCCCTCATTGTAGACATCAAACACTGGTAAAGCATTCTGTCACTCTCGAGAGGTTCCCTGCCCGAGAGAGGCCAATGGGCTCTGGCGACGGCAGACACTTGTAGTGAGAAGTGACAGCCTTGCAGTCAAACACCCCCTTGGCGTGCTGCAGGTGTAAAAGTGTGGCAGTGCTTCACTCCACCCAGTTACACACCAGACAAGGTACTGCGCTTCTGGCTCAGGGCATTAGTCCCCAGTAAGATGAGACTTCCCACAAGCTGTCAGAGTTTGCACACCGGGGCTGATTGCAGCCAGACCTGAACCAAAGTACTGCTACCTCAGTCACCGCGGGTGCACCTGTCTGAAACAGCAACCCCACCACCAAACACGTGCACAACCGAGTATAAAACCATACACATACCCACCACATTCTCTGATGTGAAAGAACCATCACTGAAAAATCTGAAGACTCGTGCTTTTCATTATATGAAAAAAATGTGCTGTGGCCTCCTGCATTTGTGCCATGGCTGTCAAAATTTCAAACAACCTTTGTAATAAATAGAAAAGCAAGGACAGTGGTGAAGCACTTTCACTTGTGTTGGCCATACAATGTGATCTGCTTAGAAAAATATTAGCCAAGGGAAATCACTGAGATTGATGTGCCCATTTCCCCATGCACTTGTTTCCACCCCCACAAAGGAGGGACAACTAGAACCAGCTGAACATTTTCACAAAAAATGTAATACTGAAATCAATTAAACTCAGTTGGACTTGTCCATAAAGCTCTAACAAATTAAAATGGTTGAGGGGCATAGAAACAAGCCAAGATTATGACACGTTTTGCAAAGGTGGCTATGAACAAATCAACAACTACATTTCATACCTGATGAACTGGGTCTGAATTGCAAGGTTTTAACCTTTTAGGCATTTATTAAGGCAATTTTAATGTACTAGGAGTTGGTTATGTCACTTTAGATAGTTAGAAGGACATACTATTCTGTACCCATGAGAGAAGAAGTCCTTAAGCACATAGTTTCCAACACTTCTGAGACTGCCTCAGATCACATGGGAATGGATAATTCAGGGAAATGTGTTTTCTGTGTGTGACAGAGACATAATTCCTGACTATTTAACTCCAGTGTACTATGCCCTATGTCAAATATACCAGAAGAGTGTTTTCCGAAATAAATTATCATTTCCCCAAAATTACAGCAAGTAAGCATTCTTGGCTGACAATTCAATAATCACTGCATAAAGCTACAATAAAGTACCATGTGCAATAGTAACACCAATGCCCACATGACAAGCTTTGACAATGTATATAATTGTTCAGATGTACAAATTAAATAAATTTTATTATGACATTTAAATAAGAATAGGAATTTAATATTCAGTCCTCTTCAAAAGGTATGCATGAAGTCATACGGTATATTGTCAGTTGATTGCACAATTCTAAATAACTACTTTTGCAACTTTTTAGTACATTAGTAGTTTTGTTTCAATTTTCAGTCCTTTAAGAACTTTGCATTGTTATAGTTGATTTTAACTTGGACTCAATATTAAAACCAAAAAAACCCACCAAAACCCCAACCCATTACAAGCACAAAAATTAGACTTTTAATCCAGAGAGTATTTTTGTCATGATTAATGACATCTGAAAGTTGTTTCATTTAGGTCTAATTCACCAAAACCTCTTAACAGAATTACAACAACAACAAACCCAAACCAAACAAACCTCATAGCTAGAACTATTTCAGTCACTGTATTCCTGGACTGAACTTCATTTTGGTGCTTTTCACAAATGTGATTCAAACCTGTACACAAACAAATTGCACAGGACAAAGTGAGAAGGCAATGAGTCAGAAAAGGTATACTGTCCATTACATAAAACTTAGTCCTTTCCAATAAGACAAATAAATCAAAAATTCAGGGTTATGCTGAACCCAGAAACCCAAGGTATTTTGGAAAAACAGCTTGTATTTTTCAGCTAAAAATACCTCCCAATATTCATCAAGTGTTTCAACACCTTTCCTCATATTTGTATTCTTGCTTATTTGATATCCAGAATGTATCAGCTTGCTTCAACAATTTTAGACACCACATATCATAAAAAGAGTGTCTATACATTCTAGGAAGCGCATGAAAACCTGGAACAGCACAGACACGTAACACAATTCCCTGAAGCCAGCCTTATTTAGTCCAAATTCTTCCACTTAACCTATGGGCTATTAAGAAGGCCCTATAAAATGTCGCATAGGCTATTTCATTATTATTATTTTGTATTTTTAAGGAGAATATATAGAAGGGTCTACGAGGCCTCCGGGGGGGGCGGGTGGAAGAAGGCAATCGTGAAGCAGATTATGATGACATAGCAAGCTTTTAAATTAAGAGACAAATCAACTACGCACAGTTAATGCTTTGTAACTATATTAATTTCTAATGACAAGCAAATACATAAGTTACGGTCCAGAATTAGAATCGCCTCTGCGCATTCCGCCTTGAAGACCAGCGCTCCCATGTCTCCGGGGAGTCAAAAGAAGCTATGCACACAATGCTTATCTTTTAAAGCTACGCGGCCTACGCGACGGCCGACACAACAATCGCAGGGAGCGATAACCGCGCGCCAGAGGGAGCGGGCGCCGCTCCCGCCCGGCCCCGCCGGCCGCGCCCCGGCACCGCCCCGCGCCCGCCGCGGCCGCGCTGCCCCGGAAGCGCTCCCGTCGCCGCCTGCGGGAACATGGCCGAGTCGCCGGAGGAGGTGGCGGTGCTGGTGCAGCGGGTCGTGAAGGACATCCGCAACGCCTTCCAGCGGAACCCACACATGTGAGTGCGGCCGCGGCCGGGCGGCGCGGAGGGAGCGCTGCCCGCGCTCCGGCCCGTGCGCGCTCCGCGGCCGCCGGCGGGCGGGGCGCGGGTCCCGGCGGGGCCGGCCGGGGCTGGGGCCGGGCCCGGGCCCAAGGTCACGCCGTGAGCGGCCGCGGGGACCGGCCGGGTCTCCTCCGAGCGGGAGGGCCGGCTCCGGGCGGCTGCGGTGGCACGGTGCCTCCGTGGGGCAGGGCGCCGTGTCCCTGTCCTCGGTGCTCTCCTGTCGCCGCGGCTTCTCCTGGTTCGCTCCGGGAGCCTGAGCCTGGGGACCGGTCCGGCCGCTGCCGCAGCCCGGCGGCCACAAGCGCCCCGCCGGTAAAACGCACCGCGTCATGGGAGCCAGCGAGGGCTCCGCGGTGTGGAAGCGATAGATATATTTTCAAAGAAGAGTTGCTAGTGACCTCTCTCTGAACTCGGTGTTTGGCAGCGTTAAACTCATCGCGCAGTCGGGCTGGGGCTGAGCCTGCCCGCGGGTGAGCCGGCCCTGCCGAGCCCCGCAGCCGGCAGCGGGTTCTCTGTCTGCCGGGAACAGAGCTCCGGCGCTGGTGGGAACAAAACTCAGGATGGAAGCCTCCTGAATTGCACCTTTGCATAAACAGAGCAGTGTGGTGAATCCCACCTTCAAATCCATATCTCTTGGTAGAAGTACTAGTCATTTCATTGTGTGTTGTTTTGAGGAAGACAGAATGACTATGAAAATGCAAACCGCAGTAATTGGTTGTGAGAATCAGATTTATCCAGAAGTCTGGGGGGCAGATGGTCTGTTTTGTTTTTCAGTGTTGTTGGCCAGCCTTGAGACCCTGTTTTAAGTGTCTCCCATACTTCTCTTTCCCAGAATGTATTTCCCCAGCCTTTAAGATACAAACTAGGGAAATAGCTTTCAACCTATATGCAAGCTCCGTGTTGGTTACGGCAAATAAGGTAGCACACAATGAATAACAACTTCCTAATTTAAGTGAGGTGTATTTGTGTCAGCTGGAAACTGCAGTCTCTGAGGTAGTGACCTATTAATCTGTTCCAGAAAGTGATAAACTAAACAATTGAATAGGAAAATTTTATGTCATCTAATTTATCCCTTTGCCTAACAAGAGAAGATTACAGTGAATACCCTCATGTTTCTCTAAATGTAGTAAGCAATTTGGGTGGGCGGCCAGGTTTTAAAATGCAGCATATGGACGCTGTTTAAAAAAAGGCTGCGTTTTGCCTTGAAGCTTCATTTTTAGGATGTGAAGCAGAATGTGCTGTAAAGGGCCAGTATTTATGAATGAATGTTCTGATTTTTTCATAGTTCCCACTCCTCTGCCAGAATGCTTTATTGGTAGCAAACTTAGAGATGATGTTTCTTAAGAATTTGCTGCTATTGCAATTTCCTTTCAGAGATGCAATCTCAGAGATGAAGGTAGGCTGCAAGAGTTGTGTGTGGTGAGACTGATGTACTGTGACATGCTGCAAGTGAAAAAGCACAAGCTGCTGCTACTTTATCCCTCAGAGTAGAAAAAGTGACAGTCATGTCTCTAGGTTTCTGAAGTGGTTGAAACTACTTGAAATGGGACTCTTCAGGCCTGTGTAGGCTGTGAGCCCTTGCTGTGCTGCCTTTGTTCCTCAGGAGCAACAGGCTGTAGCTGTGCTGGCCGGGTCTTTTCATGCATCTGCATCTTATCGTCTGCTGCTGGCCAGCTGCAGTTCCTGAAAGGTGCTGTCCTGAATTCAATGTGTTACAGATCCAGGTTTGAATTATTTTACATGGGAACTGCATAGCTTCACTGAAAATAAGGAATCTGCTGCATGCATGATGTTGCTGTTGACTTCCCATGCTTTTGTCCCATACTCACCTCTTTTCCATCATTTATTGACCCTTGTCAATGGCTGCTTTTACACCTGCCCACTTGTCACCTTTGTGCAAACTGTGTCTGTGTGTCATTTTGGCGTGTTCAAAGCAGTGTTGTGAAACTTAGCTCACCCAAGTCAGACTTCTTGCATTTGGTAATAAGTAAAGGTGTGGATGTTTGTTTTGTGGGTTTTTTTTCTCTCCTTGCTGTTTACCTTTGGTATACTGTTTGTGAGTTACAGCTGGTAAGTTCTTATGGTAATTCACAGAGTTAATTAGACAAGTAGTGCCTTATTGCATCTTCCTTGCTTTTGGAGACTTTAATGTCCCTGTATGCAAGGCCAGGCAACGTTTTTCCAAGGACTTTTAGTATTCATGAAAGAAAGACCCAGTGATACATACAAACTTCAGGCTATTAAGATACTGTGTTGAAAGAAGCAGACTGGAATGTCATTTTAGGTTTAATCTTGCTTCTTGAACAGCTTAGCTTGTGTTAAATAGAGCAGCACAGATAAGGATCTTGCTTTGATACCCATTTCTTGCTTTTAGTGGGGTAGGAGAATGCTTTTTTCTTCTCTCTCTTCTCAGCTGACTGGGGAAGTAAAAGGGACCTGAGTGCATGTTTGGAGACAGAGCCATATGATTTGCAAGTGTTTTACTTTGAATTCACCTTACCTGTGTTTTTTGCGGCTTGTGATATGATGTTGTGATGTATGGAAGATCAGATTGGTTTTCTGAATAGGCAGATACATTCTTAAATAAGCACACTGTGTCACTTTTGATTACCTCAATAATAGTCCAGTGAGGACACAGAACTAAATCAGCACACTCAGAGTACCCAGTAATAAATTTTATTAAAGATAATTGAGTTGAGGTTTAGGAGCTGACACTTGCTGTGTATCTGTAAATCTTGTATTAAGAAGACTTAAGATGGAGAATTTGTTTTCTGACATCACAAGAAATCTTTTTTGTTCCTGCGTGAGATCTGAGGATTTCCCTCTTTAGCAACAATTCATTCTATTGAATGGGGGAGTTGGTGGAGAAATGATGCATAATTGATGTTGCTTTATGCCTAAACAAATGCGAATCCTTGATGAGCTCTGTTTATTTCTAAGAAGCTGCCAAAGCTGCTATTCAGCATGCTAGAGAAACCTGACAAAAAGTAAAATATGGTACGGCCCATTGAAACTGAATAGCTGAGTCTCTTCTGCTTTGTTTGCTGAAGTGCTCGTGTTTGTCGTTGTTATTTTAAAGGCTTACATTTCTCCTACAGAGTTGTCATCTAATCAGACTGGCCTCTGTGTCTCAAATCTTCCCCCTATTGATCATGCTGCCTTGCACAGGACAATGAAAAATGGGACATATGGAAGTGAGCATATTCTTCTGTGTGATCCGTGGTGTCAGACCCCCGGTCACGCAGCTGCTGGGCACACCTGGGTAGCTTTTGGTCAGTCAGGTGCCTGTACTAGTTAGCATGTTCTGTTTCTCTTGCTGAGGCAGCAGTTACAGCTCTGTCACATATTTATTACAAAACCAGGAGTGCTTGTCTTGATTCCTCAGAGTTAAGCTGCTTGGATGATAGTCTAAAAACAGAAAAAATGGGGCTTTCATCATTTAGGATCTTTGTGAAATTTAAATAAAACTATTCAAATTACAGGTTTCAGCAAAGACAAGGAAAAAAAGATGATGGAATGTTTGGTTGGGAAGCGTTGCTAACCATTGCATTTCTGTATTGAGAAAAATAATTGTCACCTGCTAGAAATAAGCTTAATTATATTTCTCTCTGTTTTTAAGAGATGAAATTGGATTAATACCCTGCCCTGAAGCCAGATATAACCGGAGCCCTATTGTCCTGGTAGAAAACAAGCTTGGTGTGGAGAGCTGGTGTGTGAAGTTTCTTTTGCCATATGTCCACAATAAACTTCTCCTCTACAGACAGAGAAAACAGTGGCTGAACAAGGATGGTAAGTTCTGAGTTGGAGAAGAGTATATTATGTGATCTTTAGTGCACATTTTTTATTTATCGTAAAATAATTTAGTTTGGAAGAGAGGTTTAAGATCCGAGTCCACCCATAAACCTGACACTGCCAAGTTCAGCACTAAACCATGTTCCCAAGTGCTGTGTTTACATGCCTTCCAAAATACCTCTAGGGATGGTGACTATGCCATTTCCTGGATAACCTGTTTGAATTCTGGCAATGCTTTCAGTGAGGAAATTTTTCCTCATATCCAACCTAAACCTGTCCTGGTTTCTGAGGCCGTTTTCTCTCATCGTGTTGTTTGTTACCTGTGAAGAGAGAATGACACTCACCTGGCTGCAGTCTCCTTTATATGTAGTTTTGGAGAACAGTAAGGTTCTCCCAAGCCCCCTTTTCTCCAGGCTAAACACCTCCAGCTCCCTCAGCTCCTCTTTATAAGACTTGTGCCCCAGTTGCCCTTCTCTGGGCTCACTGCAGCACCTTGATGTCTCAGTGAGTACGTGGAGATGGTCACTGATGTGATCCTGCTGGCCACACTATTGTGATCCAAGCTAGGATGCCCTTGACCTTCTTGTCCACCTGGGGACATTGCTGGCTCGTGTTCAGCTGGCTCTGGCCAGCACCCCTGGGTCCTTTTCCACCAAGCATCTTTCCCGCAAGCCTGGGTATTGCATGGCGTTGCTGTGACCCAGGGGCAGGACCAGTCAGAACCTCATACAAGTGGCCTTGGTCCATCGATCCAGCTTGTCCAGATCCCGCTGCAGAGCCTTCCTACCCTCCAGTAGATCACTCCCACCCTCAGTGGCATAATCCCCAAACTGACTGAGGGTGCGCTCAATGCCTATGTCTGGGTCATTTACGCTTCCTAATGCCAGTTTAACCTGTTGTGGAAAAAATGCTGGTTACTGAGGGGAGGAGGCTTTGGATTGTGCATCTTAATTTAAACGAGTTTATTTTCATTTGAAAAAAAAAATTCTTTCTCTCTTGCCCAAACTGGAAAGGTTAGAGACAGACAACTTGAATGAATTATTTGTGAAAATGACGTTAGTTGATGCAGAAGGAATTTTCTCCTGCTTTCCTGAGTCAAAAGGAAAATGTGGTGACACATATGTCTTCTGTAAGAAATGAGTGCAATGTGTTTCAGATGCAGAGGTAAACCTGAAATTATTAGTCCCTACAGCTTGGTAATTGTAAAGTTTTATTTCCTTTCTCATCTCTTTGTTTTGGTTTGGTTTTTAGTTTAACTTGCATGAAAAATTCTTTTGTGTATGTTCTTTAAAGAAATTCAAAACAAAGAATTGTGAACAGTGTGACATAGGAGGTACTTGACTGCTTATAAGGGGTCCTGATCAGAGTAAGAATGAAAAAGAATAACTAGTTTATGAAGCAAGTGTTTTGTTTATTGTTACAGTACCTTCTAAGTAGCAGTTGGAATAAAGAATGTTCTTATGCTGGGCTTCTAGTGTCTTATTTCTGGCGGGTTTTTTTTATTTTGTTTTGTTTAGAGACTGTTTTCTAGTATCTTTTACCTGCTATGGTATTTTTAATATCCTTCAGAAAGCAGGATATCTGTTGTGTTGAAGAGCACCCTGTGACCACTCACAGAGTTCAGATCTTTAATATCTCACATGCAACTGGGTTTCAGTTTTGGGTTGTTACCATATTATAATTTTTTTCTGTATACTTATAACTAACCTGTCCATAAAGCACTGACTGTGTCCATTTTGCTTCAACATGTGTGGGATTGTCTTCCCCTGCTGGAGCATACCAAACAGCCACCCTTCATTCAGTTGTGTTGATTGCAGCTATAGCAAAGCCAATCTCCCTGGCTGCTTTATGAAATAGAGAGTTAAAGAATTATGTTTTAAATAGTGGGATTTTAGCATACATCTGGTGCAGACTCTAGCACCTTGTCATAACTAACATGGTGTTCTACTTGGTGTTACTGCTAGGTAAGGTTTTGGAGTAGGTCTGTGTAAATCAGGAGATGATGTGTGGCCAGTAGCATTTCTCCTTCGATACCTACTTTTCTTTAGTGTTTTACAGCTGTATTCTGCATCACTTTAAGTGTATGAAGCCAGCTGTGCATGATGCTCAATAAAGTGTAGAGTATGGCACAGTTAGGTGGTTTTGGTCAGGTCTGTAAATGTGCACTTGAGCTTCTTTTGCCTTTGGAGATGATACAGAGAAAGATGAAGGTCTTTAGAGGATCTTGGAGTGGGAGGATTCTTAAGGCAGAGAGTGTTGCCTGCTTTTATCTGCCTGATGGTGGGGTCTAGATTTGCTAAACATGCCTTGATTTCTTATTACAAATCATGTATGGATGTATAATGCAAGCATTTTGGAAAGAGTAACGTGAAATGGCAGGCAAGGCAGATGATGGCAAGAAGGAACCCATTTTCCTGGCCATGCAGAATCTTCCAGTGCTAGCTGTAGACCTCGAGTGGTATTAGAGTAACAGTGCACTGGCTTGATCCTTATAATTAATTACCCTTCCGAAGAGTAGCTTAAAGAAGGTGAGGTGTTTTCATGTATTTCTAGGTATGACTGACCCATTAACTGTGTTTTATTTTTGTCTAACAGATTGTGTATGTTTGTGTCATTGTGTTTCCCACATTCCTCCTAGAGGGTTGATGACCTGTCATTATGTGGACTTTATGAATTTTACATTGCCCTTTACTTTTTAATTTATTCATAATTTACTTTCTTGAATGTTTTTTCTCATTACAGACATCTTTAAAAGTACAGACTCTTCCTGGGGGTGTGTGTTGCTAACATAGGTAACTTCCATTTCTTCTTGGTCTTTATGGTTTGTGGTTGGACCTATTAAGACCAGGATGGTTTTGATCACTGCCACCAACCAGCTGCTGATTTATTCAGTTCTCATAGAAACTGGTGTTTGTGACATTCCAGATTTGAAATTTGTAATGCAGATGATTACAAAATTCAATAAACTGAACTTTAATACAGGGAATATAATTAATATTGACTGACACATAACTAAATACAAACTTTAGCATTTAAAGAGTTGAAGCTACTAGCAATCTTAGCAACACCAGTGGTTCTCATTGCAGTGCTTTTGGAGATCTGAGGTAGGAGTTTGTGATGTATATTGTTATTATGCTACAGATCTTCAGCAGGGAAACTTCATTTTGGTCTCAAGTGTTATTGTAAAGTCTAAACATTGAAATTTCCACACAGAGAAAAACTTTTTGTTTCAAGCCAAAGTACAAGCATTGACATTTATGTCACAGTTCTGGGTGTCTGAAGACAGCTAGTAGCCATTACCTGTGTGCTGGTGCCCTGCTCCAGTCACACGTGTGCAGGTGCTTTGTTGAGATGCTGTCACACCTGCTGATGCCACAGGGATGGTGTTTGCAGGCCTCTGCTTCCCTCACAGGTGAAGGGAACAACCTTCGTGCACAACCCTTCCTCTCAAAATGCACAGAAAACTCTGTCAGTGATTACTGCAGTAGCATGCATTTTAAACTAGTGCCTGCTTGGCTTTATTTCGAAAGTGAAACTCGATTCTGTTTTGTCTCTTCATTTGCGTGTGGGAAGAGGTATCTACAGCATTTTCATGTCTGCTGAGGTTTTCTGTAACCGCTGTAAAACACAGTCAGGTCCCTCATGTTAGAACCCTATTTGTAAAGGAGTTCAGTATGTTTTAACATAATTGAGTTTCACATTTGATAAAAGGCTTGAGCAGAAACTGAACTGCAGTGGTGGAGAGAATTAAGGTGGAAGTCTTTCCCAGGTGGGCTTAGAGACTCATCTCTAAGGTGTTATAAGTATGTATATTCTGTCAAGAGATGTTATGGTATTCTCTTAAGTATTCTCAAGGATTTTGCACCAGATTGCTTTTGTAAATGAAGGTGCATGCCTCGAATTTGTCAGGGTAGTTGTTTTCTTTTGCATCTAGTAAAGAAATAGATTTGTTTATTACTTCTTCAAAACTTAGTTATATATTCTGTTGAAGCTTGTTATAAGTGGTGATTGCAGGTGTAGTCTCTACTCACCTCTTCCATTTTGAGTCACTGTAAACCATTTAAATAGAACAGAGGAGAACAACAGGGTGCTGATTCAAGTGTCTGGTATTTTTTCTGACAGGATCCTGGAAGAAGGAGGTGCTTTATAGTCATTCATTGATGGATTAGTGACACAGATGTTTACTTATAGTTTCTTTTGGATTCTTGGAATCCAGAGTCACGACTGCTCCCCCTGCTATATTTGAGTTCAGAAATCCCATACATATTGTAAAATATGTTTTTATCTTTTCTCCTATATTTTTTAAATTTATGCATGCATACTATATATGTTACAAACTACTCACAGAATATCTAAAAAACTGGTTACAGCCATATTTAAAGGTGTGCTAAAACAATATTGTTTTGTTTGTCCTTTTGCAGTTATGGATACCATAATATGCAAAAGGATGTGTTCAGTGTGAGCACCTATAATGCAATAGATTGCCTGAAATGTCTAGTAGAAAGAAATCTAGTAGAAAGTAATTTTAAATTGTAAATAAAAGATGCTGGGTTTTGTTGCTGACACAGGGAATAGTTGGCAAGTACTGTCATTGTGTATGAGATCTATCATAAGATTTCCTAATAAAAAGGGGTTCAGAGTTTAATAAATTGGACCATTTTTCTATTGAAAAATGGCATAGAGGTTACTAAATGGTGTCATTTCACATCTCTGGCTCAGAATCCGCACTTCATAAATCTTCATCTGTTACATCAAAGAATATTGATGTGAAAGAGCTGGGTTCTACTTGGAGATTTTCCTTTTATCCTTTTGATAATATTCAAGATGAAGTGAACCTCTGTGATGGGAAAATGGACAAAATGCAAACAAGTTCTGTTTAAGTTGGATTTGACTGGGTGCTGTTACAGACCTTTGAGATTACCAGAATGGTCATATTAACTGGAAATCATGTATAAACAAGCTGTGTTGTTCTAAGTAGACTTTGAAAGACATTTCTGAGAAGTATTCAAAAAACTGAAATAGGCTATAATAAACTATTGCTTGATGTGCCTGTAACACATGCAGTGCTAGTACCTAATAATTGCTAAAACCATTGTTGCAGGTAAAATGGAAAATGTACATAAAACAATCATAGCTCACAATTTTAACTTTACCTCCTTATAAAAATTATGTTTTTGTAAATGTTCAAAACTGATTTCTGAATGTAAAATTGAAACAGTAGCCACAAAACACTTAGCAGATGTTTAATTTTATATATGTTTGATTTTGTGTATGTGAGTAATCCTGGTTATTTGAATTGGGATAGTCAGCTGCATAAAATTAAATGGGTGTTGAAATACTTTGCTAGTTCAGGAATTGGGTACACGAAGGAATAATATTTGTACATTCAGACAGCAAATTAGAAAGAAGCGTTGTGTGTATGAAAAATATTTATTCCTTGGCAGCAAAGAGAGTTTTAACTTGTGACAATAGAAAGTTAAGTTCTTTCCTTGAGAAACTTTTTTAAAACATTACAGCTTAGTGCAAAGTCAACCAAAGTACACCAAAGAATTCCCCACCACAACCCCCATTACCCCTTGCATTATATGGTGGCTTAGCATGTTCCTCATAATGAAGAACATAATGGAAAACACAAAATTTCTTTGTTGGACATAAATCATCAATCAGACACACGGTAATATATGAAGGTATTTCACTTTTCAACCTACTTAGGTATTGACTCTTGTTTCAAAGATACCTCAAGCCAAGTCCCTTCGTGTTTTGAATTAATTTGTGTATTGTTACTGTGGAATTTCTTAACAGTTCGTTCATTTTGCAGTCTCATTGACTGCACTAACCAGAGATCTGTTTCCATGAGATACCATCCTTTTCTTTTTCCTTCAAGGAATGAAGTACCTCTTATTTGCTGGAAATCACCTGAAGTATGATCTAATTAGTATGTTAAATTCAAGGTCATTAGGAGAGGATGTAGCCAAATTTAATTTACAATAAAAGATTGTATAGTCACATTCAGTTTTTATGACATAATTAAAAATAAGTGTAATACATAAATCTGTGATATACAGTGCTTAAATGCAGGGATGCAAGCAAATGTTTTTGGTTTTGCTTTGGGTTTTTTATTGAATTAGTCTTGAAACTTCAGTGTGAG
This sequence comes from Melospiza georgiana, assembly GCF_028018845.1. Lineage (NCBI taxonomy): Eukaryota > Metazoa > Chordata > Aves > Passeriformes > Passerellidae > Melospiza > Melospiza georgiana. The sequence continues at coordinate 62,849,005 of NC_080465.1, read as the reverse complement.
GCACTTCACAATGTATTTAAAGTGTTTTCTGTACAGTTTAATAGGGAGTACTTTTGTAATCCTCATTCATAGCTGTGGTGTTTCATTTTTTAGCTACAGGTTTTTTATAGTGTATGTATTTTTTTGTAGCAGTATGATATATGGCAGCCATCTGCAGCTCAGACTTGTTCTAAAATAGTAGGGTATATTTTTATTTTCTGTAGTATTTAAAAATCTTTGGATTTTATTTGAAGAATTCTCTGCTTCTTGTATATAGTGTGTGTGGTTAAAATCACTGAATACTCAAGGATTTCATATTGTGATTTTTCCTTGTTCAGGGCATACTCAGTTCATTATTTTAAATAATGAAAAGGGACAATATGGCAGATCTTGCTCCCTCTTAAATTAACTATTAATAATTAATGCTCTCTCATTTCTGGAATAAGAGCAATATTTTACAGAGATACAGCAGCCCACAGCAGAAGGACTTTGAGGAATGAGAGGGAGTAAGGGTCTGCAGAGAGATCAGCGCTGTGTGCAAATCATTGCTAATCCTAATGTCTCTTGTTCCATCGTTTTAGAGCTGATAGATATCACGTGTACCCTGCTACTGCTGAACCCCGACTTCACCACAGCTTGGAATGTGAGGTATGTTGCACTCAGAAAATGCCATCGAAAGGCCCAGGCCTTACACGAGTCAGCTGAAAGCTTTGTTTCAAGTGGTTGTTAGTGACACAGCAAGAACTTGTCAACTAAGAAGTGCTTGAAGGAATGTTAAAAATCTCTTCTTTCCTATATGTTGCAGATAGTTTGAGACTGCCGTTTTTTGCTCTTGGTTTGTTTGTTTGGGGGTTTTTGTTCAGTTGAGGTTTGTTTGTGTTTTTTTTTTTTTGACGGGGGGGGTTGTTTGTTTGTTTGTTCTTTGGTGTTTTTTGTTTGTTTGTTTGTTTTTGGTTGTGTTTTTTTTTAATAAAAGGCTGATGATTACAGTACTGCATATTGATGGCATCTCTGCACCACATTTTCAGGGTGTGTAAGACCCACGGAACTACCATTCCTCTTTCCTCCTGCAGTTAATGAGGGTAGTGCTCAGCTGATGTCTGCTGTGTGTATTCACTGTTCTCATTTTTACCTCTCTTTGAGTTCTTTTGAGATTCCAGTTCCGTTTGCTGCCACTACCAATGCAGGCTATCATGCTCAGTAGATACCCTGCAAGACAGGGGGAGAAGATGTCTACCCTTTTTTTCAAACACATTTCCCCCCTCCCCTCCAACTTCTTGTACCTGTTGAGTTTAGCATAGCTTCATCATTGGTCAACCTTCAGAACTTGTCCAGGAGTCATAATGGAGAAGGAGCAAGAATTTACCTCCTTGCTCTTCAGGAGGTGCAGAAACAACCATTCCTTACAATTTTGTAATCTTACAGCTGTTTAGTAAATTTCAGAGTTGGAGGAATATTCTCTTTCTGCTGCCAAGGTACAACTGGAGGCAGTCTATAAGAGCTATAGTTCCAGGAGGGGGGAGGGCTGACAAAGCTGTGATGGTCTCTAGGAGTGCATTAATGGAGAACAGGACTTCTGTAGTTACGGTGCACTTCTCATGCTGCGTCTGTTTGTCTGCCCTAGTTATGACAAATTCAGCTTTTTCTTTTTTCTTCTTTCACTGCTGATACAGTTCTGAAGGATTCTGCTGTGTTCTTTCTGTCTCTCAGGTCTAAAAAAGGGGGATGAATGTGATCGCAATGAGTTTAGTGTCATGAAAATATCTAACTTAAATAGCTATGAAGTTGGAATTAGGAGCTTGTATAAGTACAAGAGCTGCTACAGTAATCTCATTTTATGGTACTTATAATTGATTTTTGTTTTGTGGAATGTTTTTTTACTGCACATGCGTTCATCCTTATCAGTCAGGCTTTTTTGTGTCTGAGAACTGAAAGTGTTAACTTTTATGTGCATGAGGAAAGTAGTTCAAAGTTGAAAGTGGAATTAAAAATGCTAAAGAATATGGATGAGGATTGTTTTCTCTTTCCTGATGTTTATAATTTACCAAAACATACAAATTACTACAGAAGTGGGCCTTACTCCCTGAATTGTTGACTAGCGATCTACCAGTCAATTTGTCTTTGAAGCTCTGTTTAGCATCCAGAGAGATCTTGTTACACAAGCCAGTCAGTGTCTGTGGAGGTTACCAGTGAGCCCATTCTAGCAGCAGAACTGCTTTGCTGAATCTGACCCTTCATTGTTCTAGGCTTCTGCTCTTTTGAAGGGGAGGCACTTTTGTTATGTTGACATATATTTCAGCTTCTCTTTGAAATTACAGATCAAGCTAGCCAGATGTGTGGTGTTATAAGTCACAGAGTAGAGGACTGATTGTGTTCTGTACAGATGCTGGTGTAAATCCTTATCCTGAGGTAGTCCAGGCTGAGAACTAATTGTATGAGACTTGCACTCTGCTTGCAGAACATGATGGATCTGTTGTGGCATCATTGGTTTCTTGTTGCTCAGACAGTGTTTGTCATGCCAGGTTTATCTTGCGTTCTACATACACTAATTCACTGCTTTATTTTGAGGGGCAAAAAAGCATTATAGAATCCTAAGTAGCCTAAAAATTAAGAAATGTTATAGTTGTTTACTGAATAGCAGCCCTGCACACATTCTTGTAATTTATTGACTTTTCCATTGTAGGCTGGGATAATCTCTTTTTCATATGTTGAATTCTACTGAAAGCTTCAGAGATAGTGGTTGTCTCAGTAGCACTGAACTTGAAGATATAGGAAGAAAGAGAAAAGGAATTCCCCTCCTAGGAAGGGATGCAGGACTTGGCAGAGGCGTGCCAGAAGACTTGAATGGTGTTGTGGAAGACAAGTGGGCATTTCAGCTCAGCTGACAATCTTAGAAAGTTGTATCTGATTAATGAAGCGCAGGAGAACACAGAACTTTAGACATGTTATCTAGGCCAACTAGGACTAGATGCTCTGCCTTGACTTGGTAGCTATTCTGAACAGTTGAAATGCTCCTACCACATACATCTGTTGTTTATTTATTTAAATTAGAAGTGACTGGAAAGTGACAGAAGAGCAGGGACTATAACCTAAACCCTGAGACCCTGAGCAAGAGGTTATTATGTGGCAAAGACTTGCTACAGAATAGATGTGTCACTTCCTAGGACCTGAGAGAGAACCTCTGTTATACTGAATGGCGTAAGAGATATCTCCAGTTGTTAATCCTAAATTCAGTTAGCTTGTGTTTTTAGAAGTTGTAAAAGTCTTGCAAGTTAAAATGACCAAAATGTTAATGGAAGTGATTGTAAAGGAATTTTTATAAATGCCTTTGTTCTTCCTGTTATACTTCCTGGCATGTACAATTGATGAAAAGACATTAGGTAACAAGATGCTCTCAAAAGTCACATTTTGCTTTCAGATATAAATGACTTCAAAGGTGTTAGCATAAGGCAAGTAAAAATTACTCGAGATTATCTTTTATGGGAGCTATAATCCTTGAGGCTGAAACATTATCTATGATCCACATGGCAAGAAAGTAAGCTAGAAATTATATATCCCAAGTTGGATGTTAGCTGAAAGAGCTCAGAAGAGGTTTATGTGGGAGTGTATGGCACTTCAGTCATACTAATGCTTGCAGTCCTTTGTGAATGGGAGAATTTCTCATTTGAGAATCATTACAGCTAAAAGCAGCTTTTCCACTACAGCAGTGAAGGTGGATCTTGTCTGTACTGTTCCTCAGCTTCGCAAAAGAGGAAGTTTAAGAGCGTATAAGTGTGAAGCTGCTTACTTAGAGTCTATGTTTTAATACAGAAAGAACACTTTCTTCACTGAAAGTTCAGGTTTTGGGAGGTAGGTGGCTTGATAATCTAAATCTGTGTTAAAAATGTACATGCATTTGTTTTAAGTATTGCACTGATCTAAGCTGTATTTTCATTGTGTCTGTGTGGTAAGTAATTTTTACCAAAATGTCACCTTTGCATTGCAGTAACGAAGCAGTTGTTCCACCTGCTCCAGTGCTGACCCTGAATGTTTATTTTGTCTGCTTTCCAAATTTGAGTGCATTAGAACAGAATGGTCTGATCAGTCTGCCACTTCTGGTCAGTATATCTGAACTGCCTGTTAAAAACCATCTGAAAGCGTCGAATCTGAAGCATGCTGGAACTTGGTTGAGATAAAAGCAGGTGCTCCAGTAGCTATCAGAAGCAAAACTTGCATAAGGATTTATACATTCCCTACTCTGCTTCAATTTTAAATAATATTTGCTCTCTGTTAGTGTTGCAACCATTAGCTTCTGACTGTGGTTGTAAGTTTCAATTACAGCAACACAAAGCCAAAGTACCAGATGGAGTCAGTTTCCTACTAAAAATTACCGACTCAGACAGAAAATATGTACTCACAGAAATGAAATATGTCAATTTGTTTGTGAGACTTGGGCCATAACTTTAGGACGACATTGTTTTCTGTGTCAGACTGCAGAGGAGTTTTGCCTTCTTATTTGATAGCAGATCTTTCCAGAAAATATTTCCTCTCCTCCCACTGTGATTTTTTTGTTCAGAGAGTTGATGATCTGCTCCTCACTTACTTGTGCCTTGCCTATCATTACGATGAGTCAGAAATTATTAGAAAAACCAAAACCCAAACCCATGCCAAAATTGCTTCTGCTTCTTGCACTCTCAGTTTTTAGTTGTGACTTCTGCAGGTTCTGGGAAATGTGTGTTTTCTTTCTGCAGATTCTAACTTCGAAATTTACTGTAACTTTTCTTCAAAGCTGCTACCTACTAGATTGGAGAATAGGGTATGAAGACTACTGCCCTTGGAGTAACCAGTGATGGGGTGATGTCTACAAACATGCTCAGGACAGGCAATAAGAATTACAGAGCTAGAAAGAAGAGGGTGAGGGGTAGGGAATTCTGTGCAAAGAAGGTGAGAAGGCCAAGTACAGATTTTCATTTTGCTCTGTCTTTGGGAGGTATTCTTGTAAGAGTTGTGTTAGATGAACATTAAATTTCGTTAGGTCAAATTTTCAATTTTTTTAAACCAAAGATTGTTTTACATTTAAGTAAACTGAGCAATTGCAGCCTTTTTGTTAAGTTTGTAAAACATTCTACATGCAGAGAATATTTTCCTTTTTCTTATAAATTTAGGCAACAGCAACCTTGACACTGTATCTTGAACGGTATTTCAAAACTAAAGGAGTGGAGGGGTGCTATATGTAAGAGTATTTCTGGATGTACACATGATCTAAGGGCTTAATTTCAAGAAGGGATATTTGTTCATATATGTAACCCTACAGTAGCTGACTCAGTCATTTCTGGGTAGGATTGAGAGCTAACAGACTGTATGTGTTCAGATTAAAATGAAGATCTTTGTGCACATATGTATAGTATATATGTATGTATAGTAGAATGGATTAATGCACTAGAGGGTTTTTAAACTCTTGTAGTTTGACAGTGAAGTTCTGTTATGATACAAAGGAAATGCCATGCAGTTTGTTATTGGGATTTGTGTTCTGTTTTCAGGTTACTACTTTTATTCACACAGATTTATTTTATCTTTTGTAGGAAAGAGTTAATACTGTCTGGCACTTTAAATCCACTTAAAGATTTGCATCTTGGAAAACTGGCATTAACCAAGTTTCCAAAGAGTCCAGAAACATGGATTCATAGGTGGGTTTCCTTTGCCTTCTATTGACTCCTGAAACAATTTTCCTAGGGTTTTTTTATTTCCTGTTCTTGGGTTAAGGAGAATCATAGATGCAGGAGGATAACTAGAAATATATCAGATTCTTTGAACCAGTCTCTGCAAAATACTGTGCTTTGGCTTTTGAAGCTACTTGTCTATATTCTACACTTAGAATTGAAATCATGTGTACTTTTTCTGCTGCACGCTTTTAAAGTAAACTTTGGAGGGGGATATATTTCCTTAGGGATTATCATGTCTTGCAGCACCTGAAATCCTCAATGTGAAAATTCTGATTCCATCAATTTTAACTTTTTGAGTACTGTAGGTTTCTCCTTTCCCTCAGATTTACTACTGTATTGTTTGTCTACATTTCAGAAAGTGAAGATTCTGTTAAAGCCAACCTTTGTAAATAAACCTGGGTTCTTTTCCATTTCAATACTGGTCTTATTGGTTTGGTGAATTCATTTTTATAATTTCTAACTTGAATGAAGTCATTCAGTCACATCTACTGGATATTAAAATAACAGATCACATGTTTGGAAAACTTAACTCCAGAGTTACTCAGGTTCACAAAGCTAACCATCTCAGTCATGACCGACCATAAAATGCTTGTAGCAGAACCAAGTGAAGCATAGATCCATTGCTCCAAATAAAAAGCTAGGTCAAACTTTTATAGACAGCCCTAAAGAGATTTAAATGTATCACATTAGGAAGCAGTTTGCAGTGTTTGTGTTTAACGTGTCCAGCATTAAGGCAGCTGTAAAGTTGATACCGTAATAGGGACTTTATAAATACTCTATAAAGTACATAAAACTTAGTGACTGTATGAGAATTCTGACTATAATTTCCATGCAAATCTAAATTAGGAATATTTTGATAGTGTCATAATTTGTTTTTCTTTCTCTTACTTGCCTACATCAGAAAAGTGTATTTGAGGGTGATTGAACAAATGTTTGGCTTGGATTTGGATATGCTGACCTTGATTGATACATGTTAGTAAATAATATTTGCAGAAATACTTCTCTGCATCAGCATAATGATTAATTTTGGGTTTCCTATTCCCCCAAGGTATTAAATCTCAGGCAGAAGGTGCAAAAACCTATAAAGGGGCTGTGAATAAAATTCAGTAAAACATAACCAAATTGTTTTTTCTTATGTATGGGAGATACATGACTGAAGATGTCAAATACCTGTCATTCATTTTGTCAGATGATCTGCTTTTTATTTTGAGGTTTCAAATATATCTTGTGCATATACAGTCAGTATATCTATTGATTGTGCATTTATCACTTAACAATCCTTTGTTTGTTTGGAGTCATTCCAGGAATTGTAAGAGCAATAGTAACATGCAAAACTGAAAGTGACTCCAAATTAATGGGAGTAAAATTAATGCAGATGGGAGTAAAATTAATGCAGGAAACAGAAGAAGACCAAAAAAAAAAAAAAAAAAAAAAAAAAAAAAAAAAAAAAAAAAAGAAAAATTATACCATGGTATTCAAGAGATTCCAGAAATATATTTTAAATCTTCTGAGGTTGTGATTGCACTGCCTAGAAAGTAGCTCTAATTTAATTTTATGCGTTTTTTGATGCTGTAGCCACAAAGACGATGAAGTCTGCATTTTTTCACTCTCTCCTGCATGTGTAATTTTCCACATTTCCTTGGCTTATAAAGCATGCTTGTTCTAAGAAACTGAAATAATTATAGAGTTCAAAAATTTTGTCTTTATGGTTTTACTCAGATGTTAGTGTTAAATAATATATATATATTTTAAGAGTGACGTGCTTATTCAGTTTTTTTTGCCTAGACTATTTTTGAGTTTTCTATTTCTTGCATAGTTGTGGACTGAAACAAAAAAAATACAAAAGGTGATGTTTGGATCGAAGATAATTTTAAAAATTAGAAGTTAACTCTTCAAAATTACCACATTTCATAAAATACTGTTATGCAACAGAGCAAGGTTTCCTTAGCTGTACATCTTTATTTAGAGCAAATGGTGTGTAGGAAGAAAGTGTTGCTGTGAAACAGTCAGTTTAAAATTGCATTCTTATAAATTATCTTTAATATTGTCTTCCAATAATTTGTTCTTTTTTGATAACTGAGTGAAAAAGATACAATGTAGATAAAACCCACAAGTGAACAAGCATATTGTGCATGTGTTCAAATAAGAGAAAAAGCAGATGAGTTAACAATTTTGTTAATAAATATTTAACTTACATATTTTTTATATACCTGTATATACGTAGATAAATAAGTTTACATATGGCTTGCAAAATAGAATTCTCTCTTTCAAAAAAGTTAATTTCTTTTATTTTGGTTATTGATTTCTTTTAACTTAGAGTTAAATTTTTACACCTTTGAAGGTAGCAATTCATTGGTTTTGGAACTGATGTGAGCCAGTCCGTGTTGTGCACCAGAGGATGTCTGTCTCTCCAGAGCATTCCACACCGGACCATAGCAATTCCATTGCCATGGGCTGCTCTGTGGAAATTTACACATCTATAATCTGTTTTTGTAGAACCCTTTTGTGCTGGGGCTGCAGATGCAGCATTGAGGTTGCCTCTAAAAATACCACTAAAGTTTTGTCCAAAGTAAAATAAAAAAACCAGAACCATAGGAATCTATGCTTATCTCAGATATATGAATTCAAGTATGTGTAATCATCAGCAGAAACATTTGTTTTGTTTATACCTATAGCCTTTGAAACCACAAGCCTTTTGGGCTACTGCTGGTGGTGTGCAGAAACCAGTTTGAATTGCAGTGTGCAGTACTGCTTAGTATCTTTTACAGATGTAAAAGATACTCAGCAGAGTTAATTTTTTATTAAATCACTTCTTTGTATCTTGCTTTGGCTCCTTAATTTTACTGCTGTGCAAGACTTTGAAAGAGTTAGAAATTTCATGCACATGCTGCTTGCACTCTTTCATAAGTTTGCTGTTTCCTTCTGGTTTATTTTGTAATGCTGTGTAAGTAGTTGTGATCACTTGGAGCGAGCAAACTTGGTGCAGCTGTGTTGGGAGTGCGATGATCGTGTCATAGTTTATAGCTGGCAAGTGTTCAGATGGTTGTTTACTACTCACTCATTACCTAGCTAGAGTATAGTTCAGAGAGTAGAAATATTGGAAGGGTTTGATTTATGCACATGAAAAGCCATCTTTTTCTCTTAAAACTGCTCTCTCACCATTAACGCTTTACATCGTTTAACCAGACGATGGGTGCTGCAACAGCTAATTCAGGAAAACTCCTTGCCCAGTCTTGCAACTAAAGGAAACCTGGGAGCAGCACCTGTGGAGAGGATTCACCGACTGGTGCAGGAGGAAATGAATGTCTGCTCTGAAGCTGCTGGGAGATATCCAAGCAACTACAATGCCTGGTCCCATCGCATCTGGGTTTTACAGCATTTGGCAAAGCTCACTGTCAAGGTATAATAAAATAGTGAATAAATTCTTAAATTTTCTCCACAAAAAAACCCAAATACTGGTTTGCAAAGCAGACTACATAACATGAATGAAGAGTATCAAGTGACGTTATCACAGGTAGCTAAGAATGTTTTAAGAAAGGGGACAAAATCTTGCAGTGAGTATGTTTTGCATTTTTCTTGCCATTGTAAGCAGGTTCTGCTCAGCAGAAGTAACACATTTTTCTTGCCTGTATAGAAAGTTCTGTTTCTCTCTTAGTACTTAGTGCTAACATATGTGTGGTAAGAGTATAGGAGGGACTATGTGAGCCAAAGTAAGGAATGGGGAACTCTAAGTAATTCTTCCAGCGCTAGTCTTGAAATTCATAGTAGAGGAAAATGGTAATGCATAACAGATATTAAATTGATAATGTAATATCAATGTTTTGATGCCCTTACTCAGCTTACATGTGGTTTCAGAATTTTGAAGGACCAAGTAAAGATAGCAAGAACTTTGGAGAAGGCATAGTAGTGCTTGTAACTAATTTTTTCAGCTCCAGCAGTATTTTTTGACAGCATTTACACTGGGACCTGATTTAGCTATTTCAGGGACACTTTATGCATTATGTTGAATGTTTTCTCAAGACCTGCAGCAAATTAAATTAGTTAATGTGACACGGTCTAGGCAGTTTTGTAATACAATATTTTCTCAGTGGCTAGGTGAATTCTTTGAGTACTAGGTTGATACAGTGACACATCACTCACTTTTAACAGCAGCTTCTGCATTTTGGCACATAGGGTTATAAGGGAGGAATTTATCATTGTTGAGTCAATGTAGCCGTTGTTTTTATGCCCATTTCAGAGACAGGGAGGAATTTGGACTCATCTGCTTAGCAAGTGTATATGAAAAGGTAGTTTTCAGAAAACTCAGAGGAATTGCAGGATTCAGAGAGATTGGAGGTTAGAAGTTAGGGTTAGAGGTCTATATTTACAGAAAACAGGAACTTTAATATCTTCAAGAGCTTATTAAAAGGTGAAGGGAGTTAGCACTGTTAAAGAAAATTCAAGTCATTTTATGCCTTAAAACAAGTTCTAAACAGCTCTGTGTCCATTATGCTGGTAATAGTAGTCTGAGGATTAGGTTTACACCTTGAGTGCTTTTTGCACTTGCTATTCCTTACTGATTTAATTAAAGAAAAATAATAACATTGTAATAGAAATAACTGCAGAACTGGAATTATTTTGGTGAATTTATTCATTGTCAGTTGTGAGTGCATTTTGTGACAAATCACAAACATGCCTGTGAAGGCAGTATTTTGAATTCATTTGACCATTCCAAAGTCTATTCAGTTGGCCTGCCATCCCACTTCCTCTACTGATCTACTTTTTTTAGAATGAAGACTGTAGAGGTGATACTTTTGTCTTGAGTTGTCCATCTGGTCTCTTACCTCTGGCAACATTTCACTGATGCTGTTGTCCCTCCACCAATGTGTTAAACCTGTTGGGAAGTATCTGTGTTGGCTCTAGGTTTTTTTCAGGACACCACCAATGCACCTCATCAGGGGCCTAGTAGAAGGTGTGTAGGATACAGGAAAATTAGGGAAAAGTGTGGAGCATAAAAGACAGGAAGAAACCTGTGATAAAATTTTTCTAGGTAACTTTAAGAGACAGAATTATACAGTGTTTAGTTGCAAGATATGATGCGAGGAAAAAAGTAAATAAGGAGAACAAGGGAAAGGCAGGCATTACAGACTTTCACAAAAATATGCAGGTTCATAGAATCATAGAATCATTTGGCTTGGGAGTGTTCTCTTATCTCATTCCAACCACCCAGCAGTGTGCAAGGATGCAACTCATTAGATCAGGTTGCTCAGGACCCCATCCAGCCCAGTATTAAGTCCTCACTGGAGGGGGCAGTGGAGCAGTCCCAAGACAGGGCTCTGAGGGGCTCATCACCAGTCTCCACGTGGACACAGAGCTGTTGACCCCTCCTCTCCGGCTGCATCCATCCAGCCAGTTCCTTACCCACTGAATGGACCGTCCATCAAATCCATCTGTCTCAAATTTGGAGATAAGGATGTCGTGTGGAACCCATATTGAATGCCTTCCACAACTAGATTGATGATATCTGTTAGTCTTCTCTTGTTGACCATTGCTGTCACTGTCATAGAAGGCCACCAGATGGGTCAGGCACAATTGCTGGCTGCCTTGTGTCACCTCCTTGTCTTGTAGGTGCCTTAGCATGTCTTCTGAAAGGATCTGCTCCATGATCTTGCCAACCACACAGGTGGGGCTTACTGGTCTCCAGTTCTCCAGGACATCCTTTCTCCCCTTTTTAAAATGGGAGCAGTGTTTCCCTTTTTCCAGTCACTGGGGACTTCCCCTAACTGCCATGAGTTCAGATAAAATGGACAGTGGTTTGGTAACGTGAGCCAGTTATCTCAGAATTCTGTAATGTGGATCTTCAGATGCCACAGACCTGCAGCTGTTCAGCTTCCTCAAGTGGTTCTGCACCTGCTCTTTGCTGACAGTGGGAGGGAGTGTGCTTCCCCACACAGTCTAGAGGATCAGGGACTAGAGAGAATTGGGAAGGAGGCCTGACTGCCATTGAAGACTGAGACAACAAACTCAGTACTTCATCCTTTTCCATGTCAGTTGCCACCAATTCTTGTTAATTAAGGAGCATACACTCTCCTTGGTCTTTTTTTGTGACCTATGTACTTACACAGTCCCTTCTCTTTATTTTTAGCAAGTCCTGTCCAGCTTTGCCTTGGCTTTTCCATTCTTTAGAAGTTTTTACTTGCTTAATGTCTCATGTAATTTCAGCAATTTCTTTGTTTGAGTATCTGAAAAGTATGATAAATTTCAACAAGATGCAGGACTGGAATAATGCTGAGAAACTGACAGATAAAACAGTTGTCACTGAATCTATGGCCATTGAGTTCTTGCAAGGTTACCTGAAATTAAGGAGTACCTGTATTATTTAGGGCTGTATTTCTGCTGTAATACAAACTTTGCCTGTAGTTTGAAGTGTGCAAGGCAGCAGAGGCCCAGAAACATAATTTTTATGTTGTATTATCATTTAAATATGACTTCTCAAAATAAGTTTATCATTAACAAAGCTATTGACCTGCTTTGGAGGATTTCAAGAGGTAGGCTATGTAATAGGATTTTGGTTATTCTTTTTCCTCTGGTTTGATAATCCTAATGCTACTGCAGACTGAATCTCAGCTCAAGCTCTGGGAAAAAGATTTAAAATGATAGAGAAGAAAATTTTGGCCCAGTGGAAAAATTAAATAAAAAGATATAGATGTTCCTTCTTTCTTACACTAGATAGTCAAAAACATTATCTTCTTTCAATATAGAAATTTCAGTTTGTTCTAGCTGCAGAATTTGAATAGCATTAGCAAGTTTACAATAGTGTTAAAGAGTGTTCATTAACATAAATCAAGGATTTGTCAAGAATAGATAGTTTGAAGCTAATCTAATAATTCTGGTATTGGAGTACTTGCCATGGAAAGCCTGATTTCAGCTTTCTCACATGACTCTACAGTCAGTTATTGGGGTTAGATCATGGGCTCCAGATACCTACTGAAAGGTGGGTGTATAATTAGGGAACTGGGATAGAGAGGGGTATAGTCTTAAAATTCATACACATCATGTTGCTTCAGTGAAATCATGCAGATAGAAAAATAAGGTGTAGTTCAGCAAGGGTTGACAAACTTTTTTGTTTTCTTTAGATTGAAATACTCAATTTCATAATGTGGAGATTGACTATCAGACCCTACAGTAAAACAAGCAAGCAAACAAGTAGTGGGGTAATTGTCATGAGGTAGCACTTCTCTTGTGTGATGCCCAGAAGACAACATATTCATGAGACAGAAAGTGGTTTTTCTTGTAGCCATCTGCAGTAATGCCTTAGCTTTTTCTTAGATGACAGGGTCTTCAAAAGTGCTAGTTTATGTGAATGCTGTATTTATTTGGTTGTCCTTAAAAGTTTGTTTCCCCATTTCCTTTGCATTTCCCCAGTGTCCCAGACCAGGGAGAAAGTTCAGGTCTACAGTTCACAGTTGGAAAAACGCTCTAAAACAAGCAAGCACATGGTCTGGGAGGGTGTAAGAGGGAGTGCAGACCTAGAGGTTGAGATGAAGGTCACTGAGCACACATGTCATGTTCTGGGAGAGGCTGCCAGTTCCATGGTAGTCAGATTACCACCAGAGGTAGAAAAGAGGTTGTTAAGAGTGGGGAGGGAGGAATTCTCATATAGTTTCATCTTTCTTCACAGAACAGTGGCAAAGGGCTTGTACTGATAGAGATGGAAATGAAGAAAGCTGGCTTTCTAAGAAAGAACCTCTTGGAATTCTGGCATTAGCTGGCTTTTTCTTTTACTTCCAGTTGTTAGAAGCATTTTTAACTGGTACTCTGAGGTTCCTAGGTAGGAGGCTGTTTTTTGCAGATCTGAATATATTTTCATGGCAATCTTCTGTCTTGCTTTTTTAAAAGAGATGTTCTGGTTGAGGTAAGGAGTAATGCTGGAAATAATTTTGTTCCCTTTGTACAGGGAATTAAAATGCATAATTAAGATGTTCCCCTGTAAATTTGTAGCTTATAAATATTTCAGATAAATAATTGTATTCTTCCAAGGTCTCAGTTGAGCATAAATGTGTATAGTATCAATTACAGCTGAATAAAGGCTGATCTGATTTTTCTGAGCCTTATGTTGTTCTTGAAAGACTTATAAATTTTGAAGTTCAAAAGTTTAAAGTACTAGGCTCAGTTCTGGGAAGAAAGGAAGGAAAAGCTGTTCTTATGGTTTAAAGTGCAGATCTGGACATGGAGTTTTAGCCCCCTTAGGAATGCTGTGTTTGCACTGTTATTTAATACTGCACTTCAATTTGCTGATCTCTAAATAGAAGGCGATGCTGGTATCTTTTGGCAAGATTTAGAAAAACATGATGATTATCTAGGGCAGAAGATACTGTTTGCATTGTATTTGCTCCAATTTCTTTTAGAACAGATGCCCCCCCAAAGAGCTGTATACCTAGTGTTGTGTGTTTCCGTTATTTTCTTTATGGGAGGCTGTGGCTTTTGTGCTGCAATATCTAAAAGAAGGACTTCTACCTATGAAAGTTGTTTTGCATCAGCTGGTCTTATTAAGTGATGTAAGTAGCTTAGGAGAAAAGGTTAAAAGCTAGAGTATACCATAAGACTATTAAGATTACTTCCAAAAGTCTTTAGAAGTAAATGAAGAGGGTAGTTTTAAACTCTTTGCATAGTTAAAGCTCTGGAGGAGAAGCAGTGTGAGAAAAGAGGTTAAGAGCTGTGAAAAGAACCAAACCAGTGGCTCTAACAGAGAAAGCAAAGCATAGTAAGAGACAATTCACAGGAGCCAGAAGTGTTAAAAACAGAGCTACAGTTGGCAATTTAAGTATCTACCAGAGTTGTTATGAAAGGACTTCATAGTTGTTATGTTTCTAGGAGTTCTTCATTAGTAAAATCAAGGAACCTGATTATGGACACATACTTTTATATTTCACCAGCTCTAGGACTTTAAACATAGTACTATGGTTGATTTTCTCTCATGGAAAATCAAGGTGCAAATCAAGTTTGGGTTTTTTCCTTTTAAGCAACTTACCTACCTTCTGACACCCACAATCCACTGGGTAAAAAGTAAAATTCTTAAAGCTAATAGCAGTGTAGTTTGTGCCTCCTCTAAATAGTATTTATTGCTAACCATTTTAAGATTCTTAAACCACTGCTTATTTTGTATCAGAAGTGGTTTGGGTTTTTTTCCCACTCAGCTTGTGGGTAGGTTTCTGAAAAACCTTTTCACAGTTTGGAAGAAGTATTAATTTGTTTTCTGCAGGAATGCCAAGATGCTTTTCAGCACATAGCACGAAAGGCTCCGTGGTAGTTCTTTTTCCTGTGTATTCTTAAACCATTACCACAATGGCTGAAATCCCCAAAGAAGGGATTACCTTAGTGCAGAAGCAGTAGTGGTAAGTTCCTCCACTATACTGGTTGATAACTGTGCCTGTGTTTTGTTTCAGGTTCTCCTTGATGAACTTTCATCCACTAAATATTGGGTATCCATGCATGTCTCGGACCATAGTGGATTTCATTACCGCCAGTTCTTGCTCAATTCCTTGATACGCAGAACAGTGACTGACAAAAACATACTGGTACAAAAGCAAGTGGTTAGTGAACAAAACCCTAGCCCTCAGAAGGAGGAAGAGAGTGCAGAGACAGAAGCTGCCTGTGCAGAGGAGCAAAGTGTGGATCTCCCCAGCCGTTTAGACGAAGAGATGGAACTCTGCAGTGAACTGATTGATAATTACCCAGGGCATGAAACCTTGTGGTGTCATAGGTAAGAGGACCTGATTAAAAGAATTTCCTTCTGATTTGTGGATGATTCTTCACATGGTATTTCCAAATTGTTTTGGTTTTAGGAAGTACCACTCAATAAAAGATTTTTGAACTACTGTGTATTAAATATTTCGAAAATGTTCAAGAGCATAATCAGAGCTGTTGTGTGGGAAATTCGATTTGGCTTAAATATCTTGAGGTGTAAGCTCCACTTGTCCCTGTAATTTGTGCAAGAGACACAAGATGCTGGTTATGAGCCACTTCACACTTTAAATGTTGAAACAACACACAATGAACAAAATGTCGACAGAAGATTGGGTGCAGAAAATGTTTGCTTTACCAGCTGGGTGCAGGTTCCTGACTAGGTGATAGGAGATTTGCCAAAGGTGGAGACCTTTCTAGTACAGTGTGCGCAGAGAAGCAGATTTTGTGTCTGTGAGAGAAGTCTGGTGGGATGGCAAATGAATTGCAGGAGTTCAGCAGCAGCAGGTTATTTTCAGTGCATGACTTTCTTTTCTTCTTTTCTTCTTTTCTTTTCCTTTGAAGAAGGTGTGTATTCTACCTTCAGCAGCACTTAAGCAACAAACTTCCTCTTGTGAATACGTTGGTGTCATCTGTGGACAGCAGTGATGAAAGTCTGAATAATTCCCACCACAGTCCTGCAGCAAGTCACTTGGCACAAGCTATGGATGTTGATGGTTTGAATGAATCCAGCAGCAAACACGGTTATACCCAAGAAACAAAACGGCTGAAGCGTGCTCCTGTGCAGGACTCTCTTGGTCCAGAAATGGAATACCAGTTTGTTGATAAAGTATTATCAACTTGTAGGGATGTGGACCAAGCCAGGTTTGCTACTGCTTATAGAAAATGGTTAGTTACTTTTTTAGGTCAGTGAAGGAAACATTGAAAGCTTTCAGGGTTCTTCTCTTAGTGCAATATTCTCTTTTCAGACACAAATGCATGTCTTGGTTGCAAGTGTTAGCTAACTCTGTGTTTCTCTCTCTTTTCACGGTCAGTCCTAAAGCTAAATTTCAGAGTAGACATCTGTCGTTTTATTAAAGAACTGGCATATGCTTTTATTAAGCAAATGCAGTTTGTTACTTAATCTCTCAAAGAAATCACTCTTAACAGCTTCCTACCATGACTTTTTTTTTAACTTCTGCATTAAGGTGGACTCTGAATCATTTGACTTAAAAGAAAACAAAGAGGTAAAAGAAAAAAGTTTGAAATGCTTGTGAAACAGAGTGTCTGAAAAAGTGGGAGAATCTGTCACTATCAGCTAAACCTGTTCCCAGTTTGTTCCTGTGTGGCATCATGCTAATATCTTATGGGATCCAGACTATATTTGGTGAGTGCTATTATTTTTGTATAGCAGTCTTTGGTAGAACACCAGAATATAGTGTTTCTTTCTGAAGGCTTCAGTAACAGTTTTGGAGCTGTAATACCTTTTACTGTTTTAAATTGGATTTTTGTTTGCTTATTAATTGTCATGTTAGCTTCATAGGAAGGTCTATAAGGTTGAAATCTTGATAAGCAGATACAGGAAAATGTGGCAGAAAATAGTTCAAACGCATGTTCAACCACAGCTAGAGCTGTATTTGGCTGTATTTGTGAATTGTTTTCTTAAAACAGACTATCTTCATTTCTTACTTGTTTTTTATTTATTTATTTTATCTCAACAATCCAGATTTAATCACATGTGATACACATTTCTGAATGTCCTTTTTACACTACAGATTCTCACCCTGCCAAATCACACATCGGTAACTTGTCCAGTATTGGATGGAGTAAATAGTAGCTCTTCCAACTGATGATTGAGACTATACAGTTCAAAAAAAAAACAGTGACAGCAACGAGGGAGCTAACCCTCCCCTTCTGGTTTTTTTTGTTTTTTTTTTTTTTTTTAAGAGCTTCAGTGTTTGTTGTTTTGGGCTTTTTTTGCATTTTTACTCCTAAAGAAGAGCTCTACTCCAGCCATACATCTGTGTTTACATAACTGTAAATTTTAAGGGAATTCGAAATCAATTATGAATAGTATATTTTGTTATTTCCTTAGAATTTGTCTGTAAAAGGGATTTTTTACACTAGTAGAATTGTGCTGGTACACAGACCCAGGGAAAACATTCTACAACTATAGAAGTCCATACAATGGCAACATTGCCTCTTTTAAAAGCAGACTTTTCTCTGGGGAGGTTAGATTTTCAAGTTCGTTTCCTTGCCGTAATTGTTTTATTTATCTTCTGCCCCATATGCCTCTTGACCAAAAATATCAAGAAGCTGTGTCTGTTGGGCAGAGAGAAACAATGAGGGAGGAAAAAACACAGGTAGCCTGCTCAAAAAATGTCACTTTGAATTAAAAAAGCACTCAAAATGTGAAGTTTCTGCACTTCTAAGAAGTTTGATGAATGGCATTTACTCTTGCATTTCAATATGAAAACAGACCACCTCCAGTCTTTGAGAGTATGTTCATGATTCATTTCAGGTAGCTACAAATGACATTTCTAAATGTACACTGTTCTGTTTACAGTACATAAATAAGACTGATCTAGGCTTGAGCATCTCCCTATCAAAGCTTTGTTCCAGAGGGCATCCACACCTGCCTCTCCGAAGCTATGCAAGTATTACATGCATACGTTAGCTTTGAGGTGCTGTGGGATGCTCTGGTGGTTTCGTTCATGATTTTAGTTGCAGAAAACATAGCTGTTGTCCGAAGGAGGTATGGGATTGGCTCGAGAGCACAGTTTTGTCATAAGCTGTTGCCTCAATGATCACTGACACATGGGTAGGTTCAAGTACAAACATGAGTCTGAACTTGAGAACTTAACTTGAGCAAGAGCTTTTACACATCCCAGGAGACCTGATGTTTAGTGAATGTGGATGATGCATTAAAGGATGTAGAAGCCTGAGTCAGCTTGATTAACAGTATCCCAATAATGACTCATATGAGCCTGGAAAGTGTGAAATGAGGGCAGTGTATTAAAGATCAGGTTCTTGGTCTTACATTACTTAGTAATGTATTTGTGTATTCTGTTTACCTTGGCAAAATTTTCCTGTTTATGAGAAAAATATTAGTGATAGGAGCAATCTTGGAAGTGGGAGCATGATGAGAAACATTTCTTGAACTGTGGAAGGAAAGAGATTCTCTCTTCTTGCACTGGAAAGACTAAGGCTTTCAGAAGAAAATCCTAATATTGGAATCTGACTTGAAATTCATTATATAGTTCTTCCAGACTATAATCTGAAGATTTAGTTAGCATTCTCAGAGCTGTACTGTGGAAGTTCTGTGCTTTTGAACTTGACATCATAAACATTTAAGCAGATGCCCTCATAAACATATGTATAGTTCCTGTTCATGTCAGCGCAAGTGATGCATTCTTGTAGGATGACAAGATTTGGTCATATGTAACTGAATAGAGTTACACTGAATTTTAGAACTTGGAAAAATGTTCTGAAAACTCTGATTAGAGATGGTGCTGATGTTCTTACTGCTGTTGTAAAACACTGATGGCTGTAGCATAATTGATAAGTATGGGTTTTTAAAGTCTGCACCTCATGGAAATATTCCCCTGCACTCTTTTTTTAAAATCCAGTTAGAATAGTTATATTTAGAAATGTTTGCAGACCTGAAAAGTTAATAGTGAAATTGAAACAAGTCATATCTTTCTGTTTGAAGGAAATGCAAACAGTAAGTTATTAAGTGTGAGCTTTAATTTTTTAACAGTAACAGTATAAATTATATTAAGGAAAATAATATCCAAATTGCTTCAAACTATCAATGTCCGGAAGCCTCATGCACGAAACTATTTAAGAGGTACTTCTAACATACTGCATTAAGCTCAAACTGATGTGAAATTGTGGAATATGATCTTTGCAGTATACCTGTCTAACCACTTGGTGTTACTGCAGAGTCCCCTTTGGGCACTACTTGAAAAATAGAAAGTGGCTTTAGGCCATTGGTAGTTAATGTACTGAGCATGGCTACTTTACGTAAGGCATTTCAGCTGTTTTGTGTTTCAGAGATCAGAGACTAATAATTTAGTCAGTGAACATTTCTGCAGAGAAAATGTCCAACAGAAACTGCAGAATTCAAGGCTCTCACTCTCTGAAATTTCTTCAAATATAAAGTCAAACTTTGTACATCTTTAAACATCTTAGTGTAAAGTTCAGCATCTTTCCTAATTTTCTATTGCTATAGTAGTATGTGTCATTTTAATTGATTCTTTTTGTTCACTGGATTAGTCTTTGTAGAAATTTGTTTGTACTAGAAACAAAGGGTTTTGAGGAACAAAAGTAATTTGAAACTACAGAATTTGGAATAGAAGGAACCACGTTTTAATGTGGTAAATTCTCAGCTGCTAAATACAGTAACTGTTATTTCACTGGCATTTTGTTTGTCTTGTGTGTTACAGTCACTGGAGAAACACGCAGCATTAAATACAGCTACAATAACAAACTTGTATGAAGTCATTGGAATGCATTGTTATAGATGCTCTGATAATGTACTCATGTCTGCATATTTGTGTTTTATTGACTGCTTACATATTCTTTATACAACAAAATCCATGTGTTATTTAAATAGGGGATAAATAACTTGTCTGTTTATACTATTTGATTAATTACCTTGTATGTAACTTGCTTTAAGACAAATAAGCAAAGTGATAATATAGTGAGAAAGCTTAGATTTTTGTCTTATAATGAAAATTTCTGGCATTTCCAGTTTTATTCTAGTGCTGCTTAATTAGAATGTGTAGCTAGACTTTATGGATGGGAGTGATTTTTTTGCTAAGTAGATAGTTAATGAATTTTTAAAACAGTACTGTATAATATTGATGAACAGAAAGAAGGGGTTTTGGAAAAGTTTGTCCGCATAAACAGACTCAAAAAGCATAATTTTTTCAAGAACATATACACTGAGCAAAATGTGAGTACCAGAGAATAATTTAGGTTGGGAATCTTCAGAGATTTGATGATTAAATTTTTGGACAAGTTGTTGTTTGCTTAGTTTTGTTTTGCCTTCTGTAAGGGAAGAGTGCTTTTTGGTTTTTTTTTTTTTAATCAAGTAGGAGGTGAACCATTGCACTTACCATATGTGGAGAAAAACCCACAACTGCTGAATTGTATCTCATGGAGCAGTTTTGGAAAAAGCAATGAACTGACACTGAAACGTAGATGTCACTTCAAAATGCATCTTTGCACTTATTGAGTGATGAGATGTATGTAATTAGATCTTACTATTTTATCAGTGTCAGATACAAAGAATAGGGTGTAACTCACCAATTCTCAAATGCACTTAACATTCAAGTTACTATCGAAGGAAGTTCAGTGTCCCTGTCTATGATATTTTCCTTGTGTACTCAGAGGTATGTTTCTTTTCAGCCTCTTCTCTGTTCTTCCAACCAGCAAAGAAGAATGTAGCAAAGCATTGGTGAGGTGACCTAATTTTGTGTTTGAGTAACTCTGACTACCTCCCAAAAAGTACTTTGACTGATGTCCGTAAGTGGAGTTCATCAGGCTCTGTTATTTCAGAACCTCATGCTAGGCCTATATGCTCTTTCAGATGTGAAAAGCAAGAGGTTTATCAATGAATCTATCAAGCTTTCCAGGGACAATTTGAAGGAGAATGGAAAAAATACTGTAGTTAAAGTTGGGAAAACTAGAATTAGCATAAATCTTCATTTGCCTTTTTCTCTGAAGAAGCAACTGTGTTGCTGAAAAATGGAGGAAATATGCTTCCAGGGAATTCCATATATTATGCTTTTGAACTGCAGATCTGACACTTCCTAGTGGCTTTTGCTTAATGTGTAATGTTACTTCTCAGGGCATAGTCTATTATAGTGAATTAGGGTGCATTTTTACAGTTTATAATTATTGATTAAAAAGGAACAAAAGATAAACATGTCACTGGCTTTTAATTACTTTTTTTTTTTTTATCTAGCATATTATTTTATAATCTACTCGCATGCCAACACTGTACCCAGTAATCTCATCTGCTTCTTACTGTTATTCTGTTGAATTGCTGTTGCAGTCTTGCAGGAAGCTCCTGATAGTTGTTGGATTTATTCTCTGAGGTTCCTAGTAGTATTCAGTAAAGTAATTAGTATCTCAAAGTATGTTGTAATAATGGGGAAGCTTTTTACAGCATCTGTTTTGATGCACCATAGGTCTTAGATTCAATATTTAAAAACCTTTTGTTAGGATTCTGAATGCTAAATCTTTTTTGATAGCTGTCAGACTCTTACATGCAGCTGAGTTATTCTGGAAAACAGAAGTCTTAACTGAAGTCACATTCATTAAATATCTTTATCTGCTCCGTCTGGAGCCTGCTGTACATCCTACTGTATAGATAGTGGTGGGGAGAACCCACAGTGATGTGCATATTTTCTTCATGAGACATTTTCTGAATGGAATATAATTATGGTTAAACAAAGAGCTTTTCTTGGATGAGGTACACCTGTCTGTTCATTGTGAATAAAGTTACGAAATTGGTACATCATTAATATGGTAGGATTTGCTGAAATGCTGCATGCAATGAGTAGATAAAAGAAATGTGTTTTTCTTAATCTACTGTTACAAAAAAATCACATAATGATACGAGGTACCAGAATTTGTTTTTAGAAAGCAAAATGTACCTATTGTGTTCATTCTCTTTTGTATCAGTTTTTCTTTTTTGAAGTAGCTACATTTAAAACTGAAAGATGTACTTGGGAACACACTTAACTTCATATAATCTCATTACTTTCATATAATCAAAATAATAGATGTCTTAAATGTTTTGAAGTAGCTTTAAGATCCAAGGTAGTGACAGCACTACAGTGTTTAAGTGAGCCAATAAACTCTAATTTTGTATCATCATTGTGTTCATCAGTACTATTCTATGTAGGGAAATGTTTATTTTATCAAGATATGTGCAAAAATATTTAATTCTCATAGCTTTCTTATTAGGGGGATATACAACTAGTTTTGAACATAATATTTTGCAATATTTTTTCTATGAAAATTTCTCAAATGCACAGTTGTCACCCTTGTAAATTTTATGTAGATTTTCAAGATTAATTAGATAAATCATAAATTTTGTAGCAGAAAGACTAAAATTATGACAGGGTAGTAAAACACTGAAAAGTAATCTGCTAAATGACCAGTCTTCTACAGGATAGTGAATGTAAAGCGTTGTTTTTAAGTGGTCTTACTTCGTCATAGGATGAATTCCTGTCAGATGGGGATTATTGTCTTTTTTTTTTTTTTTTTTTTGGGTAAACAGTAGAGAGTTTATCTGTGAGTAAATTATCTATATTTATTTTCCCACAATAAATGTGCATTTATGTGTGAGTGGATGGATGGCAGAATTGTATTTATGTCCTGTGAATGCTGCAGAAATCATCCACATTTGGCTTCCTGTTGGCAGACTCTCCAGGGATGACCTGTCCTGAGTCTGAGTCTAGCAGGGTCAGTGCCAGGTTGTCTGCTGAAAGCAGTGAGATCTGTTGCTTTCTCTCTCTGTCTTAATCTGCGTGATTATCATTATACTTGGGGAAATGCCTGCACACACCAACCAATTCATTAGTGGTGGTGTTTATTCCAAGTGCTTGCAGAGAGTATTTGAGACTGTGAAAGAGTTTGTAAGGTCTTGGAAGTTGGGAAAATTTGGGGGTGCTCAGTCAATACCCAGGGGATACTTTTCACGACTCCTCCAAAAAAGAAATGGACAGGCATGTTTTGCAGGAGTGCTTTAGCATCACAGGAGACTTGAGAAAAGTATAACTAGTGACTTAAATTGGTATTTAAAAACAAGTAGTCTTTTTGGTACTTTGTTTTCAGTATTTTTCTCACGGTCTTTTTTGTAAAAATAAATCACATAAAATATTCTCAGAATTAATTAATTTTGAGTGTCTTCTGATTTTGAATTATTGGATTTGACAGCTTTCCTCAAAGGAAGTTGTTTTACTGGAAAATGCTAGCACCCTTCTTGTTTCCTCTTAGACAATGTGATTCATTCCAAGTGTCCTAAAATAAGCACCTGAAATCACAAGGTGTTACTGAAAGTATTGTTTATCATCCTAAATGCAAAGCTTAAAAAAGCTTTTCTCATATGCTTAGGGGTTGTTTTTTGGGGTTTTTTTTTTTTTTTTTTTTCATTTTCTCTTACTAGCTGCTAGGTAGAAAGAACATGTAAGGAAGCCCATGGCTGATATAAGCAATCTTGGCTTACTTAGTTTGGGTGTTCATTAGTTCAGAAAGGAGCAAGTAATAAACCCACCAGGGTTCTTGTGTAGAAGTAATTTGCAGGATCTGGTTATTTGTGATCTGAATGCTTTATTTTTACGTCTGTTGAAGTGTGTTTCAAAATTCCCACCAACTTCACTGACTTCAGATCAGGCTGTGCTGTGGAGGGAGTATCAGCCTCTACCTGATAGCCATCACATATTTAGTGTGATGAATTGTAAGGGACTTGTTCATCTTTCACAAGACATACATGGTTGTATTTATGGCTTCAGTTAAAAAACAGTTTGTGTGGTGTATAGTCATTAGCACTGTGGAAAAGGAGCCATTAAGGTTATGGAATGTTTGAGGTTTAAAAGGGCAGCTAGAGAAGAACTAGGGGTACTAAAGGGTATCAGTAGCTAAGGATGCTTCCTTTTTCCCCTCTGTTTTTTTTTTCCCTTTTATTTTCTCCTCTCCTTCTCTCTCCCTCTTTCCTCCACCTCCTGCCCCAGCTCAAAACTTCCCATTCTCTCCCCTCCCCTATGATTTGTCATCTTTTCTAGTGACAGAAGTTTCATATAATGTGCCTCTGTGCAAACCAGGATAACAGTTCAGTTTTGGAAGTATTGTATATCAATAGCAAATAGATACCAGTGCTTGAGGTTTGTGCAAGATATTTAGGGATGACTGGAGAGGTTTCAAGTGCTGTGTGATAACTGATGCACTATTGAACAGGAATGTCTTAAAAAACAGTGGATGGCCTGAGTTAAAATGCTGTTCTCCACATTTGTCACCCATCTCCACAAATGCTTATCACTAGCTAACAGCTAATCTGCTTTGTAAAATGCATCTATATCATGTTGATTTGAGATGTACTACAATTATTTGTTGTTATCTAGTACTAGGTAACTTCCACCATGCCTTTAGTCCTCCTTCAGTGGAGCCTGGCCAAGTATAGATTTTCATGGTTATAAAACTGGTTTTTCTGTGAAGGGTATTTGAAATTCCATCATATAAAATGTGCATTTTCCTGATGTCTAGTTAGAAACATAGAAGGGCATCTTAGCACTGTTTTCCAATTGTGCACACTGAGTTTTACCTTGTTTATCTCAAATATTTTGTATTGCATGTTAATTAAATTTTTGCATATCGTAGTAGTACAAAATTACATACACAATAAAAAACAGCACCCTTACAGTTCTATCTGTTCTATGCAGATGTCTTCCAAAATTTACAGGTACAGTTTTAGTGGTGGTGGTTGGTAAGCAGATTTTTTTCACTTATTTATCAGCAGACTTGTTTTTATATGTATTAGTGACAAAATGGACTAAGCACCGCTGTAAGTTATTGTATTTCTGTAGAAAATGGGAAATAGTGTAATATTGTTTTTGTTAAATGTTGGCAGTTTATAAATAAACTTTTCATCTCTTAAAATCCCTTTGTTTTGTGGCAACATTGAACTCCATTTTCATTCATTGTACAACAGACACCCCTTGTAATTACTGCTAATCTCTTCTGTGATACTTCCTTTGACAGGAGTTTCATCTTCTCTGATGAATTAAGTGATATTAGCAGACTTATTTTTGGTTCTTTTGAACACTGGCACTTAGGCCTTTTTTAGAAGCTTTCCTAGGTCTTTGTTCAATAAAAGGAGAGAGATGAACAGGAGTTAGTTCTTTATAAGATACTTCTTTCTGGCAATAGACAGCTGGTTGTACTGTTTAGAGTTGTAGAACTTGGACAGCTGATTGCTGCTTATGTTTTTCTAACTTATTAAAATTTCAGCGTGATGTTTTGTGATGTGCTTGCCTTTTTTAAAATCTGGAAGCAACTAGAGGAGCTTGTGCCAGTCTTTCCAGGTTCCATACAATTTCTGTATTGTTACAATTGAAGGAAAAGTATTTCACGGATACTAAAAGCAGGTACTTGACCTCTCGTGTTAAGAAAATATACCTTCTTTGATTCATATTAAAGGTAGATGTAATACAGAAGTACTACTGTGCATGGTACTTTGATTCCAGTTGACTGCCTTTAGAAGATAAATTCTGCTGTATAGATTTTATAAAACTACCTGAAGAACATCCATTCCTAATCTGACCCCTGATCTGAACTGGATGGGAAGATTCTTGAGGTATGCTTATTAGTTTTGTAAAGTCTCTAATTATGCACATCAAATACAATAATAGCTGGATCTGTAGTGTTGATCTGCAGTTAAGCCCTTCAAATAGTATTTTACTTCATGTATAGTTCTATGATTTCATTTAGAAAAGTTGTTAAAATTTTGGCAAAATGGACTTAGATGTTTAGATCTCTTTCATAGACTTGAGGGAATGCTGCAGTAAATTTGCTTCTAGTCCTTGTATTTCAGGGCAATCAGTAGCTCTATAAAGAGCTTTCATTCCAGCTATATTCCAAATAATTCCAAGGTTCATTTAAATAATGTATTTAATTACTAAATATTAATATAAAAGAATGGTGAACTATCAGAATGTGTGGTTGGGATTGGGTTTTTATATGGTTAAGCACTGACCCTGGGATATTTCAATGTAATGGCATATGATAAAACTCTTTAAGGTTAGAAAATTTTGTATTTCATGTGTATTGTAAAGTGTGACTGGAACCATAGGTCCAATATTTCTCAGATTTACTTAAGGGTTTCTGGGTTGTCTTGTCATCTTGGTATCTTGTTCAGATATACAGGGAAGGAAGTTAAAAATATGTCTGCATGGTCATTCTCTTCTTCTTGCACTTTGTAATAATTATTTGTTCTCTTGACACCGGGCTTCAAGTCTTCTACTGTTTTCTAGTTCCAGTAAGTCTAAATCTTCCAGAGCTACTAATAGCCCTTTAGAACTAACCCTTTAGAACTCGTTTGCTGGATACCAGAAGGTACTGTCTGCTTTTCCAGAAGTGTGGAGTATCTGCCTGTTAACTCTAGTCTGTGTTTCTACACCTCTGAAGTCAAGCTATGGATTCATTCACTACTTCCTTTGTAACCAAACATTTGAAGCACTTAGAGAGCTACTTTTTTGCAGTGTCTGGTAAAGAGGTAAAAGTAAAGAAGAGGAAATATTATGTCAAGAAGTATCAGTAGAGAGTAGGTAAGTTTTGGGGTACAGAGTGGAAAAAAACACAGCAGAAGCAGGTTTTTTTGTTTTTGTCTGAATCCTGCTATTACCTGCATGAATTTTGTCTGACATGCTAGGAAAGCAGTTCCTGGGGGAAGATGGCAGCCTTTGGAGAGTGTCTCAATTTGACGCTGGCTCAAAGCCAGGCACTCAAGAGAGTTGCTCGCTCACCCTCTCCTGCTACAGCTGGGCAGCAGAGAGGCTGCGGGCATGGATCCCCACGGGCTGTGGGTGGATCTGTGCATCCCCCATGGATCCCCACGGGCTGTGGGTGGATCTGTGCATCCCCCATGGATCCCCACGGGCTGTGGGTGGATCTGTGCATCCCCCATGGATCCCCATGGGCTGTGGGTGGATCTGTGCATCCCCCATGGATCCCCACGGGCTGTGGGTGGATCTGTGCATCCCCCATGGATCCCCACGGGCTGTGGGTGGATCTGTGCATCCCCCATGGATCCCCACGGGCTGCAGGGGCACAGCTGCTGACCTGCCCCATGGTCTCACCACAGCCTGCAGAGGAATCTCAGCTCTGGTGCCTGGAGCACCTCCTGCCCCTCCTTCTCCACTGACCTTGGCGTCTCCATGTTGTTTCCCTCACATGTTCTCACCTCCTCCTCTTCTCTGACTAAAGATAAAACTGTGTGCAATTTGTTTTGATTTTCTTCTTAAATATGTCATCACAGAGGCGTTACCAACCCCTCTCATTGGCCCAGCCTTGGCCAGCGGCATGTCCATCGTCAGAGCCATCTGGGACTGGCTCTGCTGGACATGGTGGAAGCTTCCAGCAGCTTCTCAAGGAGCCACTTCTGTGGACCCCTGCTACCAAACACCAGGCCATGCAAAACCAATACAAAGGACAAGTGTTTTTCAGATTCTGAAGTGGAGTGTTCATAAGGGAAAGGGGAAGTTTTCTATTTAATAGGAGAAGTATGAGACAGCTTTTTTTTTTTTTTAATCTTGAATATCTTCTCAACTCTGGCAAACCCTCTAATATGATTTTTTTATGCTGAGGTACCCTTTGCTGTTGTCTTAGAACTCAAAAGATGAGGATAACAAAGACTTTTAGCTGTGGAACCTGTGAAGTTTTAAAGGTCTTGCCTTCTTTCACCATATAAGGTTGCTTGTTAAAACAGAGATATATTAATCTACCTGACACCTCTGTCTGGTTGGGAAAAGTGACGTAATGGAAGTTGCACATAGTGGTTTCTATGGCAGTTAGTGATTACCAAATGGAGTCAGAATATAGGAAGAGAAAGATCAGTCTGGGCATTATCATTATCCACTCTAAAACTAAAAGCTCACATCTTTTAGCACATACAGGCATGAAGCAAAGAAAAACTAAAAGGTGTCAGAGTTCTGTAGTATCACGCCAGGTTAGCATGTGTGGGTATACATCTTTAGCTGTATGGAACTTGACTGCTTTAGGCCAGTGAGATTTCTCAACACTTCAGACAAGTTGGTGAAGCCATCAAAATTTACTAGCCGCTGATAATCTGTTAGTCTTCATTTCTTTCTTCATTGAGGTGTCTTCACTACTGAAGGACAATATGGCTTTTTCTTAGGAAAAGGCGAAGAAGAAACTCTCTGTGCATAACTGCTGTCTTTACAAAGTGCTGTCTGGCTGTGTTTTATGAGTAACTGGTCTCTTTTGTACCCCTTGCTGTCTACCGCTGTCCACTACCTCCCCATCCCCAGTCCTGCTAATCCTTCACATGTCTGCACAGGCACACCCTGGACCCTCAGGTTTGCATCCTCATCAGTTGCAATTTTTCCAGTTTGCCTTTGGTTTTTTAATAACTCATTATTTAAGTTTGTTTCTTGTCTTTGCCTCTGTTAGTTCATCTCTTGGGTTTGTGTCTCTCTGTGCTATGTTTGTGGCTCCCCCTTTACTTGTTATACCCTTTGGTATTGGAAAGGTCCTTGATCAGATACCTGTAAGCAAGCATTACCTACCCTTGCACAAATAGGTTTGCCTGTTTCTGGGAAAGCTGAAAACCTTGCTTCAGTGTATTTTTTTTTATCCCATGACAGCTTTATCTTTACTTTCTGAAGCCTTTTCACTTTGACTGAAAAAGTAAAAGCTTTCCAAAAGTCCTCAAAGTAATAGCTTTATTGGTTCCTACAGTCCCATGAAACACATGCTACTCAGTTGGGTAGTGCTTGAATTGAATTAATACAGAAATTAAAATTTGCTTTCCATCTGCTTATGAGATTCGAGCAGTAGTTGCAGTTTTCCCTGTAAGATATTGCAATCACAAAAACAAAGGGAAAACTGCAACTACTGCTTGAACTTAGTAATTGGAAGGAGAGAGTGGCAGAGCTGAGAAGTAGTTTCTAAATGACTGTAATGAGGATTGAAAAGGAACAGCAGAGATAAATCCCCTTCTATCTAGAAGGACTTTGGGTTGTCTCAGTGAGCAGTTGGTCTTCAATTAATGAAGAGAACATACTTGCATTAATGAAGTGGGTCCACTGGCTTAAAAATAGGGATGCAGACTTAAATGTTTATTGATACACAGCAGGTCAAAGCTGGCTGCACTGAGTCATAATTAGGAACATGAAAATGAACTAGGAAAATGTCAATTCATTGCTGTCCCTGCTAGCAAAACTAACCACTGCAAACTTACCAGCTTATGGGTTAAACTGTCAGATCACACTGGAACAGAAAGCACAGGAACAACCTGTTGATGAGTCTGGGCATTGAGGGGAGAGAAGGGAAAATACTTATCTTCATTCCTCTCTGATTAGGGGTTTCCATAAGAGAAGCAGAAATATAAAATATATCTTTATTTAAACTTGGAGGGCAAAGGAGGGGATGAGGAACTTACTGAAGGTAAACAGAAAGTAATAGGGGCTCACCACCCCGAAGTGGTGCAGTGGTAAAGTAGGTCTCTCACCACAGACCATGAGAGACCTACTTTACCACTGCACAGAATGGGCAGATGGACCTGCTTGTCTGGAAACCTCAAGGATTTGAGGTTTTATCCTTTGTGAAGGATAAAAGCTACTTTATGGCTTCTGTGAGTCTGGCTGTGTCAGTGAGGTTGAGTCTTCCTACGTCTGGCAGGTACATATGGTAACTAGTTTGAAAGATATCATCATACTTCTTTTTATCTCCATTTTTTTATCTTCTGAGTCAGTGAATATATTTGGGGTTTTTGTTTTGTGGTGCTAAAGATTTGATAGGAAGAATAAGGAGTTTGTTCCCACTCAGGCTAGGAAGAAAACTGTGTTTGAATATGATACATTAATTAACATTAACATACTGTTAAATATGCTAAGCAGCATGTTGTGGCGCAAAACAGGAGTGATTTGGTTTGTTTTGGTGATTCTGTAGGAGCAGGACAGGATTTCGCTGTGCTTTTGTGTTTAGCACCTGACTGCTGTGACTTTTGTTCTGGAGGGGTTTAAGTCATGTCATGTGTTGTGAAAGGGCTCCTTAGTTCTACTAAAGCAGATTATTTCCCTTTCTGCACTGCTCAGTGCACCACGGGTCCTCCTAGGTATCCAAAATACAAGGAACAGTTGGTGTGTATGTATTTAGCAACATGCAAATTGGTTAATGCATTGTCATGTATGAAACCTGTTGAGGAGGGTCAGGGACATGGCTCTCTGTTCTGGCTCTTGGCCTCCATAGGATATTGGTCATGCACTCAAGGGAGAGAAATTCAGTCTGCATGGGAATTTTTTATTATACTTTGAGTGATCTTTGTAGTCATATGTTTTTCAACAATGCAAGTATAGATATGCATGTATATATGCATATTTTGTAATTGCAGTTTCTAAATTCCACAAAACCAGTAGGTGGAAAGTATTTGCTTAATGAATACCACACCTAATATTTACTAATACTGTAGTGTTGTAACTGAAGCAAAGAAACTGTGTCATTTTTGTGATATACCATGTATGAGCCACAGTATTTGGTCTTAGTGTTGATAACTTTGGTGTGAACATATTTCATACAAAAAAAATTCACAGGTTAACTGTTTATACTTCTGCCTCCTACAGTTAATTTAAAAAGCTGCTGCTGAAAGTAATTTCTGCACATATGTTTTCACTGCACCCATTGCTCAGGAAGGTCTCTAACATTACACTTTCTGACCATTTCCCTTTTCATGCCGTTAGTGACATAGTAACAATTTAAATGCAAATGCTTTCCAATTAGTGGTATCTTGAGGTGCATTAAGTACCTATGAAGCATGATCTTCACTACAGACCAATATAAAGAAATAAAACTATAAATAAATCCAGGCTACATTTTAATGGAAGTTAATACAAAAAATAGCTCACTTCCTTGACTCTGTTAACATACTTCAATTTATTCTAGTGGTGATATGTAGTAAAACCATAGCAACAAAAATATCTCAAGAGATAAATCATAAAATATCAGACTACTTCATCTAAAATTAGGCTGAAGAAAAATTAAGGGATTGCATGTAATCATAAGAGTTTGCTACATCTTTACAGCACAACTAGGAGACTATTTTAAAGGAACTGTGCTGTCAACGATTTAAATTTACCTGTACTCCCACAACTGTCCTAAGACTGACAAATATTTAGACCTATGATTTGCCCTTTCTTCTGTTTTCCTTCTTTGAAGACAAAATAGTTATATGTGAACACACCTGTATATATACTTCAGTCAAGGCTGAAATTTCCTCGGCAAGATAATCCAAGATCCCATTTCTCTGGCAAAAACTGCCTTTTGCCTTAACTTGGTTCATATGCTAATGCTGAAACATTTCTCACCTAACCATCCATCGACACCTTTCAATCATGTGCTCTGCCCACTCTTTTCACCTCTCCAAATGACAGTCATTTTTCAACCTGACCCAGCAATCTTGCTAAGAGTAAAAGACGTTAATGCATGAAATACATCTTCCTTCAAATTCACTTTGCACCTCATTTGTTGCTGCCATCTATCATATAGTGACTAATGCTAGTGCCCCACTAAGTAAAGCTTTTCGAAATGGAGGGTGTAAAAAGGTCTTTCTATAGTGAACATAACAGATATATCAGAACTTGGTCTAAACAAGTCAGCCTCCTGGGCTGATTTGACAAGGAGGAGGCTCTATTTTCAGCCTTCACTCCCTTAACATACAGAAGTCCATTTATTGCTATGCTTCACCATCACCTTGAAAACCAGATTTCAGAAACATTAATAGCTCTTATTATTTGAATGAAAGTAAATACAAGTGTATATGCAAGACTAGACAGACTATTGTTTTCATTTCGTTTGTTCCTCTTGTTTCTTCAGAGAACATGAAGGTTATTTAAATTTTCCACAAGGCTTTATTGTCCAATATTACTCATAATTCAAACCACACAAATATCCCTGGCTGCTATGACAGCATCTCTTGTGTTGGCTCTGCTACACCTTGTTTATTTCACTTGCTTTGTATTTGAGTAGAAATGCTTGGCGTTTTTTATTCTTACATTTGCTCCCTTGGTCTGAATACAGGCTGCTAGCTGAATGATTTTCTCATTAATTTGGAGTAAATTACGCTGGGTTGGATTTTTTGTTCTGTTTTTTGTATTCACTGAGCTTTGACCAAGATACCAACTACCTCAAACTTGTATTGCATTTCTATAGCATTCTCATCAGCAAGGTATGACAGTATTATGAGACTGACACGTGAAAAGGGATCACATACAATTACTGTCCATTTGAAAATATTTTTTTTTAATTGCTTTCACTGGTGCTCTTTCAGATGGTTTTGAAAGGAGCACTTCCACACTGCCAGGCAGTGTGGTGAGGCTGAAGGTTCAAAGTGTTCAAACAGCAGGTCTGACACAATGGATATATTTTTTGCATAGTATAGCTGTGACATTTAGGTGCTTCAAAGAGCAAATGGTACAAGATTGCATCTGATACCTGTCACAAACTTCACCTTTAAATAACAAGACTTGCAGCACTTTCTGAAACTCCCCATATGCAAACGATGCTGGATTCTCTTTGTTAGCAGAAAGGAGCTTACGCTTCTGAGGATCCTTGGCTGGGTGCATCTCCTTTTGCTCCCTCTTGGACCTCTTGGGGTTAATAGTAGAAGTGCCTCAACTGAGGCTGAAAACTTGATGAAATCATAAGGACAGTAGTGCCAAATCATTGCTTTAAAATGTGAAATACAGGCCCTATACGAAGGCCCAGTGTCCTGGTTCCAGCCAGAACAGGGTTAATTTCTGTAGTAGCCAGGAGAGGCGTGGACCAGGACCTATAGGTTATTCTATACTACCTGATGCATGCACAGGGGCTGGAGGAAGGGGTCTCTTCCAGTCAGGTAGTAGGAAGCAGGCAGTAAAGGGTAACGTGTCTGCGTGCTGAGCACATGTGAATCCTTCACCTCTCTTGTACACTGTTATTAATATTGTTGCTGTTAGTGCTCATTTATTATCTCATTGCTGCTTCCAGTAAATTGTTCCTATTTCAACCCATGATCCTAGCCTTTTGTACCTCCAGTTCTCCTCTCTAGCCTTCTTCAGAGATGAGGGGAAGAGAGGGGCCAGGGGAGTGAATGGATGGTGCATGAATCATAATGTTTCAGTGCCAACACTAAACTGGGGAATACCATTCCTAAACCATGACACTATGGGTTAAAAAACTGGACCTGAGTCTACTTCTGGCTTGGTTTTGCCAAGCAGTTGGGCTGATCACGTGACTGATTTCATGGCACTGCATTCAGAAGTACCTGACTCCAGGAACCAGCCCACTAGTAAGCACACCATTTGGCTTGTTGCTGAAGTGATGAACAATCCTTACCAGAAAAAAAATCTAGTCACTTCATTAACTATAGAATTAACATGGATTTTTTTCAAATTCTGTAAAGCAAGCACCCCAACTTTTTTGGAACAGTGATGAATGTTTGAAATGGCGCTAGAAAGCTTAAAGTGGTGTTGAATCTCAGTTGCTTAGAGGCTATACTACTCATATGTCATAAAATATAATCAAAGATAAGACAGAAGAAGCATTTAAAGAATAAAGTGTTTGACTTTTTTGAATACTCCCTTAAGACTACACATATCTAAATGATAAAGAAAAGCATCTTCCTTGTGCACATGGAGATTGCAGCAGTGCTTGGAGGTTATGTTAAGGTGTCATTGCTGACATGGAAAATCACTGGCTGTGGAACCTAAGTGTTTCCTATGCTGCTAAGGAGTTACAGACAGATTGGATGAAGGCACAGTGAAATTTTATATGGGAAGTCAGAATAGTTGACAAAATTGGATTTTTATGCTTGAAAACCATAGATCTGATTCCATGCTATTGACTTAGTTATTTCAGACCAAGAAGCTAGTAAAAAGGATAAGATGATTGAGTCTGGAAGATACTATTCATAAAACTACCTTCCTTTAGCTCATTGGTCCAGTACCAGAATTTGAAAACATTTTGGTTTCTGAAACCCACCTATTTCAGTACCAGCAAGCACCCCTGAAACAGCCTACTCTCTTCTAGCAACAGGTAATGCACACCCCACTACAGTTAGTGATTAATGCTTTTAGATATGAAAGCTGTAACCCTAAGCTTTCAGACAGTAGAAAGCATTAATTTCCAGCTCTTCGGGGTCTTGAGCTATCTGACCTTAAAAATATCAAGCTTTCACTCGTCTTTTAACCTGGGAGAGCTGTTTTGCTTTTGGCCCAAGCCTGAAAATAATGTTACACACACCTAAGGTCACCGCAATGTCCAGTTCCTGAAAACACATAGAAGCTGACTAGATTAGTAAGCTAATGTAGGAAAAATGTGTCTGAACTGCCAGGGCCAAAGCTTTTATCTAGGCTAATGGGTATATAAATAGCAACACCCCCTTCCTTCTCCCTCCCTCCACCCCCCCCATACAATGAAAAAATAGGTTCAGTGTAAATAGCACTTTTTACCTAGCAAGATTGTCTGAATATGCCAGACGCTGGCTGATAAGTATTTGTCGCTGATTACCACAGCTACTTACAAAACTGTCACCCTCAGAAGGTTATAATTTAATATCCAGTATTGATTCATCTGCAGTGCTACTTGATTTTATAAATGTTACAGATTAGTCTTCGTGCTTTTCCTACTGGTTTTTCAGTTGGTTTTAAATTTCTAGATTGAAATTTCACTAAATAATGATGATAATGAAAACAAGCGCCTGAAGGTCAATGCTAATGCAGCATTCGCAATACTAATACTGTTGTGTTCTAGCAGTGTCCATCGCTTCAGGTTCACAGACAGTTTATGTGCTAAAAGACCTGTCATCATGGGCTGTGAAACACATGCGGTAATTGGAGCTGTGTGAGAAAAATGCGTTTAGGACGTGAAACTTCTCTAGGGTATAATTTAGCAGTCATTGAGACTTGCTGTTGTTAATCTTTCTAAACGATAGAAATGTAACAGAAAAACGTAGGTCGGGGAGGACCCCTAGAGGTCACCTGGGCAAACGTCCCTCTTGGAAAAGGACAAAGATCCCGCTCGGGACAAGATGCTTCATCATTTTGAGAGGAAGAGCAGGGGAAAGAAGCTTGATTGCAGGCGAAGTGTTTTATCTAAAGAAACTCTCCAAGAATTGATAGGTTTGGAAATCTGTCATGCATATTCAATACACCTTAAGTCGTGGTAACCCGGGGCTGTTCCAGGGCCATACATACAGGACACAGCAAAGAAGGGAGCAGACATGGCCTCCAGGCTTATTTATTTTTGCTACAAATGTTAGGTTCCTCCAGAACAGGATAGAAAATCAGTGATGAATAGAAACTATTAGCATAGGAGGGAAAGAAATTAAGTGTTATGATGTATTAAAAACAGAGGAAAGGACCTCGGTAGCGATTGTCTAAAGAATAAATGTGTTTCCTTCACTTCTTCATTCTTTTCAACATCTTTTTTCATAGTCTCATTTTTTACGTCTTCATTTGGAGAATACTGTAGCATTTGGGCATTTAGAAATGCAGCTGTGCAATACAGAGAGACTGAACTATATAGTAACAGGAGAATAGTCAATGATGTTACCAAGAACCAAAATGTCTCTATCCACCAGACGGGGGGAAACAGAATTTAAATCCAAATTAACACCAAGTTATCATAGTAATTAGTTAGAAGCCTTTATATGTAGATTGTGGTGGGGTTTGCCTAAACACTTCACAGATGTCTAAAACAACGGATGAAGACATAATTTAACAATTCTGTCAAAGAGATAAATTAACAATACTCTCAAAATGTACCAGTTTAGGTCGCCAATACTACAACTTTTCATCAGTTGTTAGGTTTTTTTAAGTCCCCTGGCCTTTTTTAAAATGAAAAAGCTGGTTAGGTATCAATCCGGCTGTGAAAAAGAAACCTTGTATTTCTTCTAATAGTTTATTTTGCTTAAATACCATAAAATGCAAGACACTATCTTGAGGACTTTAGGATTTCGTTTGCATGTGTGGAATGCAGTTAAGTACAGGCAGCAGGAGCTTGGAGAATATACGCGAGATAGTTTACAGCCGGACTATGGATGCAACGCTGTGTTTGTGTACACGAACACGGGCGTAGATATTGTGGGAAAGAGGCACTGCCAAGCCCTTGCTAGCACAGCAGTAAGCCTCCCTGCAGGCTGCGTGCGCAATTCGGTTAGCTGTGCTGCACCTCGGTCTTTGCAGCTTCTCCCTGCAAAGGTGAGGAGGACGCCCAAGGCCCGCTCGCAGCTGCCATGCGCATGGGGCGCCTTGGCACACCCACCCTCACACCTGCTCCCTCCTGGGCCACCGAGCCTGCGGGGCCCGTGCCCAGGGAAGGTGAGACAGACAGGTCGGTGCCCCGAAGGCCTCGCTGGCTCCGAGCTGCCCAGGCGCTGCCAGCCGGTCCGGAGAGCGCCGGGCGTGTGACCGGCACGGGGCCGGGGCAGAAGCCGCGCTGGGAGCAGCCGCCGAGCCGAGCCGAGCCGCGCCGACCCCCGACCCCCCCGGGCCAGCGGGGCGGCACCGCCCACGCCCGTCGGGCGCCGCTCCCCCCGGCAGGCAGCGGGAGGAAGGGAGGGAGGAAGGGAGCGAGCGGGCGTGCTGACGCGTGAGGGCGGTGCGGCGGGAGGGGCCGGCCCGGGCGGTGCTGGCGGCGGCAGGAGGAGGAGGAGGAGGAAGATGGTGGCCGCGGGAGGAGCGGCCGGCTGCTGGGCTTTCCGCCCTGCGCTGCATCGCCGCCCCCGCCGGAGCCGCCCTGCCTGCTGAGGAGGCGGCGCGGACCCGCACCAGGTGCGGAGGGGTCGCGGCCGGGAGCGGGAGGGGGGTCCGGCCGCGCCCCCGCCGCGGTGTCGGGGCGGCAGCGGGCCCGCGGGGCGGGTTCCCGGTGCGGGATGCCGGGCCTGTCCCGCCCGCAGCGGGATGCCGGGCCGGTCCCGCCCGGCGGCTCCCGCCCGCAGCGGGGTGCGGGCGCTGCGGCGGCCTCTGTCCGGCTGCGTGGGCGTGCGCGCATCTCCGAGCCAGCGGGGCAGCTCTGCACCTGCCCCGGGCTGCGGGGAGCGGCGCCAACGCGGCCATGACCGCCTCCATCCCGGCCTCTGGCGAGGCACTGCGTGCTTTCCCTCCGCTTATTTATTCCATTTTTTTATTTGGTGGGGGTGGGGTGTGTGTAGAATAATGTCGTGTGGAGCCGTGGACCTGAAATCAGTGCACTGGTTTCCTGTTTTTTATTTTTTCCTACGCGCACCTTTTCTGTGGTGGAAAGGAGAAATGGTGGGGGGCGGGGGCAATGTGGGGATTTCGCATCCGGCGATCGAATGGTCGCCGTCGCAGCAGGACGGTCTCAGCAGCCCCTTCCGTCGGGAGATGTTGCCGGGGTTAGCGGCCGCGTCCCGGTTTGCAGCAGGGAACCCAAGGGGGTCTGGATCTCCCCGTCCTCCCCGTGGAGCGTGCTCTCCACCCCGGGCTGGGGGGAAGGTGACATCTGCTACCATCACGTTGTGCTTTCAGGAAATGGAAGACGTCTTGATTTTTTTTTTTTAATTTTTTTTTAAATTTTTTTTCCCCGGAGAAGCAGTTGGAAAACAATGATTGCCTGAATCACAGTCGTGGTCAGTGCAGCCATGTACATTTCGTCTGCTTTCTGTAAGGATCAGAGTCAATAGGAGCAGTCTACCAAGACTTGTTTTACTGCCATCATAAATCTTCTCTTTAAGAGAGATGGGGCTGTGGGTCTAGGATGGAAAACTACATCTTTTTGCTTTCTCTTGTTGGGGATTTTTCGGGCTGTGGAATTGCAGTTTGGTTTAGAGAGTGCATTGCAGATCTGGCTGCTTTCATAGCTGCTGAGGAACTAGAAGGCAGAGATGTTTGCCTGACTCCGCATACATTAAGAGTGAGCTAATGTGGGTGTAGGGCAGATCAGCCATGTAGCGTTTTTCTTGTCTTTGACATGCGTCACGTTACACCAGCTAATAAGAGTACACCCAGGTGGCTGCAGTTTTGAGATGCTCTGCAGCTGTGGCCCATGGGGTCCCAAATAACATGCCAATATTCCAGTCATAGTACTCCAGGTTCTGCTGCATTGCTGTTAAATCTGGACCACCTGCACCTGCCTTTGCAGCCCATATCAGGAACAACCATGTGATGTCTCTTCTTCCCGAAAGGTGGTGATGACATAGAATGTGTTTATTGTCTGTGTTCTGCCAAATCAAAATGAGGTGCAGGTTTGCCTTTATCTCTAGTGCTGTGGGGGAGAGGAGCAGGATAGACTGCCCAGAAGTGTGGTTCAGGAGGGAAGGAGAAGAGTTACTATTGAATTCTGTGCATTCATGTGTGTTTGTACAGAAAAATTAAGTGCTGGGTGAATAATAATGGACAACCACAAGAAACCCCGAAAAAGCAGAACATTTAGTGTTGTAGTGTACCTTAGATGAGTGTTTTGGATGTTTAATGAGTGAAATGTAAACCTTAGTGAAGGACATCTTGGCTTCCTTGGAAAATGTGGTCTGATATTCATATATCAATGAGCTTTTAGGCCAAACTGATTTCTACAAAGTAATCGTGGTTCAAGGTTGGCTGGGTGCTGTGAATCATGTAATTCATTGCTCTGAGTTTTGGACATTTCTAGTTGTAGCTTAAAATGATATTTCTATTTTACATTAGTGCATTATCTTCCCTTACAATAGCAAACATTCTGGCTACTATGCTGTCTTTCAACATATGCAGGGCCAGCCTATTGAAAGGCTATCAAAAGTATTTACTGATTAGCTCTTCAGCTCAAAAATGTAAGAATGCTGGGAAGGTGATTTGGTACATCTAGGTAGCTAGAAAAGATAGTTCTGGTGCGTGAAGAGGGAAAAATGCCAAAGCTTTTTAGTATAACCCTGTTTGGTTACTCAATACGAAATCCTTTATGACAAGTTTGCAATTTCATATATATTGGGAAGGGAATGCATTCTGTTTTTTTTTTTTTTTCATTTTCTTTTTTTTTTTTTTTTTTTTAATTGAATAGAATTGCCTTCATGTATTTAAAACATGGGAGCTAATGCTTTAGAAGAGATTTTGTGATACGGGATGTGGTGGATCTTTGTGGATGCCAAAGGTGAGAATCTTGTAGTCCACCATCTTGTAGTCCTCCATGCCCTTATTATTTTGAGGATTGTACAAATCTGAAGATTTTTTTTGCTCTGTGGTAATGTAAGTAATCCATAACACTAGGAATAAAGGGAGTACTAATTTTGAGGCTAAAGTTTGTATCATCTGTCTAAACGGGAACGCAGATGAGAAAACTGAACTCTTTGCATATGAGATTTGAATAGATTTTAATTTGACCAGGAGCTGGCTTATGACTTCTTTGATACCATTTTAAGCCACATTCAAATGCAATGCTTATTTTCTTAAACTTAAAATGCCTTCAGTATGAGGACTGTGTGCATCTTTGAAATGTAGATAGCATTTTGTTTTATAAGCAGTGCTTATCAGCACTACAGCCAGCAGAAAAGTCATGAGGGTAAAACAAAATGGAATCTCCTGTTCAGCTTCTTGTTTTGTATTTTTAACAGGCCAGTGTGGCCAGTCATTTGCAGTGGTTTTGTTCCTTGGTTTTAGATTGTGTCAGTGTGTGGTAATGTTTATTGCAAGCAAAAGCAGGAAAAAACTAATTGTAAGTCCGGAAAATGTGGCTGAGAAAATAAACACCATGTTGCTATATGTATGTGAGTTCAGGGTTAGTAACGAAAACTAATGAACTTGCTAAAAAACCAAAAAAGAAATTATAATATAAAGTTCAGAGTCTTCAAATAGACAAAATGCAGGGAAAATCAAACTGAGAGCTCAAACTTTTCACTTGTATCCCATGGCCTAGATACTTCAGATTCAGCATTTTTCCCTTGGCACGTGAATTGTCTGTTATTGATCATAGCTGCTCTGGATTTACGTGAGATTATCAATTAAAAGTATCAGATCTTTTTTCTTGAGATCTTAAAAAAGATTATTAAAAATATTAGAAGTTTTTAATAATTAATTTTTAATTAATATTCAGTTTAATACACGTTGTCCATAGGCAGTGTGGCTTGATTAACTAAATCTTAACTTTGAACAAGATCTTATTACCCTAGGCTTAAGTGAAGCCTTGATAAATGCATTTTTAAATGTGTTTTGCTTGTTTCCTAGAAGGTGAAGTTTCC
Organism: Melospiza georgiana; assembly: GCF_028018845.1. NCBI lineage: Eukaryota > Metazoa > Chordata > Aves > Passeriformes > Passerellidae > Melospiza > Melospiza georgiana. The sequence goes on along the minus strand of NC_080465.1, from coordinate 62,808,667 downwards.
TTCTTAGTGAGAGTTCTAGCAAACAACCCTTTGCTAATTTATTTCCTACAGATTACCAGTTATATGTATTGCATAGGGGTTAAAGGTTTCTGAGAAACAGATTGATTGGTTTTTCTTCACAATAATGATTGATTTGGTAAGTCGGCTGCTAAGAGCAGTGTGATAGTATTTTTCTGTTTCCACTGCACACATCAATGTTCTGCCAAAAATCTGCATGTTTGTTGCTTTACTGAAGGGGCCTAGGGAAGCATCTTTATTTGCTGCTTTCACAAATGCAGGCATGTGATGATAATGTCTGTCCTAATTCTGAAGAAATAAATACAAAAGCAGTACAATGGGTGCATGACAGCTGTGGATGGCAGAGAACTTAGCTGAAGATACTCCAGAGCCATAAGAATGTGTGTTTTCACACTAAACCCTTTCTGCTAGAAACCATCCATGACATGAGAGGAGGAATGAAAGTGCAATTCTGTTTCTAGGGAGTTCTGTTTCTACGGAGATGCTGCTAGGCAGGTGGCATCTCACCTGGTCTGTTATGTCTCCTGTGGTGATTTCTGTCTAATTAAAAATATGTACTGGGAGAAGTTTCCATCACCTGCGAGCCTGTGTAAGTATCTGTCTGTGGATAAGCTTTGAACATCATCGGAGAAGCTGTAGTAAATGTATTAGAAGTATTTAAAACAATATCTAGTCTGCATGAGGTAAACCACATTGGGAGCCTCTGTTTTTCCTATCACCTAGCAAAAGGAGGAGATGTCCTTTGATGTTCTCCAATTAAAATAAAAAATTCAGAATGTTTAAGTTTTATTTTTTTTAGCCATATACTTTCCCCTTTGTGTTTTCCAGCCTGTTCTTGGGCTGTTTGGTCCATCAGATCTTGTTCACAAGCCAGCAATTAAGAATTGTGCCTTTTCTTTCTGATAAGCGCTTCCATAAATGCTACTTTCCTTAAGAAGATGACCACCTTTTCACCCATCTGAGAAAAATGTAATTGTAGGGAGTGAGAGACTTCATTAAAATTTGTGAGTTAGTCACAACTGGGCAACACATACCCGGAATTTAGGCTGAATCCTTTTGGTGGTAGTTCCTTTTCTAACTGATTTTCAGAGCTTTTTCAAACTCTTCTGAACCTTTTTTGTATATCAGAAACATGCCTGCTGAATTTAATTTTCAAACTCTGAACTCAAAAGTTGAACACAGGTCAGAAAAAGCACAAGAACAGCAGAGCCATGGAGGCTACAAAACTTGCTCATTTTGGTGAAGCTCATTTGAGTATCCTACACTGACTCACTTTTGCCTTATTTTTTCCATTTTGGGGATGCATGTCATAGTGAGAAATGCCTTTCTGTATGTATGTATGTGGTTAAGGTGTTCATTCAATATCTAGTATTTATTGGTTTTGATTTGATTAAGCATTTTCATTTCTCTGCAAGAATTTTCACTTCTGTACCTAAGACAATAGCTTTTGATTGTTCTTCTTGTGGTGGTCATTCTGATTTGAGTTTTTTCTTAATGAACATGCTTTCTCAAAACTTGGATGAACAAGAACTTATGATCTGGATAAAAGGAAGGAGGAAGAAAAATGAAAGAACATAATGCAAGTTTTTAAACGTACACAACTGTGACTTGGTTTTCCTAATATATGCTTAAGTTCTACTTGTGGATTTAAAAAAATTTATTTATTTATTCTGATGTGTAAGTTGCAGTTCATGCCAACAGTTTTAGTGTTACCATGTATTTGTGTAGTGTCTGTTCAGATGGGACTTTGATCATATTTGAAATCTTGGTGCTTTGGAAGTCTTGAATGTGACTCTTTGGAGTAAATAAAATTAAATTGGGAAAAACATTTTTAAAAGAAGATCTGAGACCAAAAAAGCTCTTCCCAGAGTCAGGTGAAGAAGCATGGAGTAAAAGCTCTCGCTCCAGGCTTTTCTCAGGCTAGCATCAGCAGAATGCTTTAACTAATACTTCAAATCCAAAAAACAGGCAAAACCAGTAAGTTTTCTATATGTTACTGTCCCAGGGAAATGTTAGGAGGGTGGGTACTGCCTCCACTGTTGGAAGAGGAGATTAGTATGTTGTTGTATGGTGTGTGGGGAGCTGAGGTTTTTCCCCTTCTCTTTTCTTAACAGCTTTCTCACACCAGCTTTTTTGTGATCACAGAGTAATTTGAATTGGAAAGGATCCCTGGATGCCATCTGATCTAAGCTCTGCTCAAACCAAGTGACTGAGACAAGGGCTGCACATGCCATGTTTGTAACTCTTGGCTTAATCAGGGCAGGAGACTCTCAAGATGGAGTGCTGTGCCTCTCATGGATATCCAATACCAGCTTGTGCAGCAGGTTTTGCTAGAGTCCTGGTGGGATGGGATATGACTGCTGGACAGAGACTTTCCTCCAACCTGCCCTCCTCATCCTCTGCCGAAGAAGCTGCCCTGCAGAAAGCTGCTTGCCTTGCTGCTGGCATTTGTGGCAGCAGGAGTGTTGGGGTGAAGGGCATGTACCACGTGATGGTAATGGTGATCTCCTCCTGTTGAGTGCTGGTTTTTAAGTCCTTCTTACCACTACCATTCCCCTTAGGAAAGCACTGAAATACAGGTGTGTTTGCTGTATTAGCCAATTCAATGACCTCAAATTTATTTTTTTTTTTCAGATGGTCGAGATGGAGGAAATTATTGCTCACTAGTTTAGAAACTTATGTTCTTGGTGTGAATTTATTTTGCAGCGGTTTCAGAATTAGAGCACTGTTTTTAAGAAATGGAAGATTTATTAAACATCATTCCTAGCGTGTATGTGCAATGCAGTCACATTTAACTTAATGAGAAAATCTCTCCCACTAAGAAGGCTGTGGTGAGCTGACAGAAATTTGTATTGAATAGGCGTCAGTGCAACACCAGCCTTTAGTTTTGTAATTCCATTGGATTTTTAGTGGACATTTTACATACCCTTTCCCCAAACTTGGTGTGTATTTCTGATATTCACAGCTGTTCTGTATTCATCTTTTGTCTTGGAGTGGTAAATAAGGATGAACTCAGGGTTCTGCTCTTGCTTAACAATTATCATTCCTTGCTGATAAATGATTAATCCACTTATGAGATTGCCACTGCATCATTCAGATTTTGGCATCTTAATTTTATTTCATAACAATGAGAAAATCCCAAAGTCCTCAAAATCTTCCTCTTGTGGGACCAAGCTGCAAGGTGTATGGGAGGAAGATGTTTGAGCTTGATGCCTTCTTGGCAGGGAGATGGGCATTAGCCCAGGGGGACAGCGCTGTACTTCATAATATTGACTCTGCATTAGCTTCAGCATCCAGGCTTTAGACTTTTTAATTGCAGCCTCCTGATGGTTAGTCTGACTGCTTAGCCCTAGTTCAAAGTCATGTCCAAGTCAGGCAGTTCTAATGCTTTGTATTTTCAGTGTGATACCCTTTGGCCCATACTGATTCTAGTTGCAGTTAAAGTTGAGTGTGGACTTAACAGATCCTTACATATCTTTCTATTTCTTTACCTTAGTGAACTGTAAAGATTGCATGTCTATTTCAGCTGAGGTTAAGCTGCTTTTGAATGCAAATTTAAAGGCTACATGATTTATTTATATTTAAGAGTAACACAGGCTTAATACTTTGATCAACAATATTTCAAACATATTTGGATTAAAATCAAACTACACTATTAAAAAAAACCAACTCTGGTATTTCTTGTTAGCTACAGATTTGGTTATTTCTGGATTTAAAGTCAAAATAAAGCAGCTTCTTAAGCAAAATTTTTTTTGTGTTGAAGAAGGCCAAGTAAGTAAGCTGGAAAGAGAAGAGAAGAATATATTGCTTAGGATGTGTATGTGTAATTTTTTTTTAAATATAAAATATTCTCAGTAATGTATTGGATTACCCATTGGGTTATATTGGTTATCCAGGTGACATGGAGCATCAGCTGATGTCTTCCATTGCTCTGGGTATGTCAGTGCCTGTGTCACTGGTGTCTCGTTTTTAGCCATCATTGACCAAGGACAGTGGCATTTAGCATTTCCTAAAGGAGATTTGGATCCCTGTCAGATCCCCTTCAGGATAAATTGCTTCCTAATAGCAAGTAGAAGGAGTTTAAGCTGAATGTTAGCATGGAAATACAGTTGTTTGAAAACTAAGTACTAGAAGCACAATTGCAGCTTGTATATAGTTAACATTCATAAAGTAGATTTTCAGAAAAGTAGAAAGGTCCCTACTTCAAAACTTGATTGACTTTTGGTGATTCTCTGGGAATTAAAAGTGGAGTGAACAACCTTTTTGTGCATGGAGCAAAGACAATTTTTATACGTCATATTACTGGTGTGTAAATTCATATTTTATTGAACATACATTTTCTTCAGCCACTTTATCCATTAAGATAATGACTAGAGGTTCAAATATTTTTTTTTCCTTCTAGTGTGTGACTGTTGAAGCCTGGACAGTTCATGACTCAGTTTTGATCTTCAGTATCAAATCTGTCTTATGATCTTGTAAGCAGTGGCATCCTCAGGCACTGTAGTGCAAGTTCATATATGTACACCAGGTATGATATGGATAGCAGAATAGCATGAACAACAGTAAGGTAGGAGTTCCTTTTTTGCATTAAGAAACAGAACTTCATTTGTATGTGAAAGAAAGGGTTTTAGCTGCTTGCCCCAGAACCTTGTTTTCAAATAGCAGTGTGTAAAACAGTAATTTTGGGGCCATTGGCCATTTGAAAGACTAAGGGTTATGTATACTTTTTTAGGTATTTTACACCTGAAAACCAGAGGGTGAAATTACAAGGAAGGGATTCACAGGATGGGATAGTCATAGGATCGGAATAATTCAGTTTCTTGTGATGGAAGGAAGAGTATCGTATTTTTTTCAGTCAGTTAAAATAATTCCAAAAGCAATCTGAAATTTTAGTAATCATATGAACTGTAAATACTGAAGGATAATACACAAAAAGCCCTGCTCTTCTTCTGTTTTTGTAATATTCTGTGTCTGTGTTATTATGCTCAGTGTATCAAAAAATCAGGCACATACCTCCTACCTTAAAAAGACTAACCTCCTCCAATCATGTGCAAATCCATAGTCACTTTATTTACTCTGCCTGTTGAAGACTCCCTCTCTCCAGTGTATGACAGGAATCCCATGACTTCATTTCTTTTTGCAGCATCTCACACAATTGCTACAGTGTAGTAGTGTACAAACCTTGGTGGCCTCCTTGTCTGTGTTAACTTTTCAGATGTAGTGAGGTACGGAGCAGTGTGTGCAGTCCAGGTAAAACTCACCCCTTCGGGCATATTTCACTGGCCTTCACCGGCCACCTGTGCCCATTCCTGCTCACATGGGAAGACATTATTGCCAGTGCAAAGCCATCACATCTTCGAAATGTGAGGAGGCGTTGTACTGTGAGTTACCTATAATTATTTGCATATAGTTTGAACAGCCTGTGATACTGGGGGTTTTAGGAAGGAGGGCTGCGGTTACAGAGAAAAGTTGCTCAGTGTGAAGTATTCTGCAGCCTCATGGAAAACCCTTCTGTTTTCCACTGGTGCCACCCGATGAGGAAGAGGCCTTGCCCGGTTCTTATGTCTGGTCTGCTTGGACATCAATCAGTAGCATATGTGAGTTCATAGTGGGGAAAATGTGGGAAACAGGAGTCTAGTTGGTTTTCATTTTCCCCCCTCTAGGAAGACAAATTGGGATGTTGAAAGTGCAAAAAAAATCAGTCGCCTTCTCTGGCAGTGTGCAGGGACCTTGAGGCTGGCCACAGAAGCAGGTTATTTAGGAAAAAAAAGAGATTTGACTGAGACTTCCGGTTGTGTGTAGTTCATGTTCACCTGGTCAGACTTCACGAAGCCTTGCAAGCACTGTGGCTTTTGTTATCAAGTCCAAATTTTAGCATTATTTTTGACTGAAGTTATTGGTACAGTGATTACACTTTGGCGGGGAAGTGATTATCAACATAGGTTTTCCATGTTGATTCCTGTCCCTACTCTTAAAAGTTACATCCTATTTGGAGAAGAGGAGTGGGGAAGGGAAGAGATTTGTGTAAGTGGAGCATTCCTCTGGTGCAATTTGATGACACAGCCTGTTGGTGCCTTGTTACTTGCTGTAACCAAGGCAATGCCAAATACGTAACAAGGATTTAGCATACAATGTAAAAAGCACCTGCTGTTGTGCCTGAATTACGTATTCAGACTGCTATAATTCCTGAAGTCTGTTTATTCTTGCATACTTGTTTGTTAAATGAATATTTTGAAGACACTTGAAGAACCAATGACCACTGCTGTTCTAAAACAACATTCATGAAATAGGAACTTTTTTTAACTAAGAGGAAGGAATCTCCCGAAAGGTCTCTGACATGCTTTCATTATCCAAAGAGCAAATCTTCTGGCTGCAGTCCTGCCAGAAGAGAAGATGTACAGACCAACATATTAAGCTTCCAGCGTATAAATCTGGAAATTATTTTCTGCTAAGGAGAGACTAAAACTTTTGAAGTCTAGGCTTTTGCTCATCAGCTGTGATAGGCTTCCCTCACAGGCAGTAGTTTGTGAATGCTGTTGTAGTGGCTCCCAAGTATGCTCTTGCTGATAGTTATAGCCTACCAAATGAGCACTGACACAGGGAACATGAGATTTTTGACACTTTTGGTTGTGAGGAGGCATTTAAGTGTCAGAAACAAACATGGAGTGAAACTACACCAATTTTGGTACGTGTTTTATGAAATGGCAGCGGTATTGTTAGAAATTTTAACCCTGGCACTCAGGGTGGTAGCAATGCCTTCCTTTTTTGTTTCCAGTATTATCTTTATGATCACAGCTTTCCTCCTTCTAAGGCATAGCATCGTCACCATTCAGCTCCATTTCCATGGCACTTGTGACAAGTGGAACATAATCTCATGTATACACTGTATTTTGCATCTGGTGTGTTTTGTTTACGTGAATAGTTTTGCTGTAGGTACTTTGTATTTTACATGCCTTTGAATTGTTTGTGGTGGAGATTTAGTAATCCTTCTTTTTCTCTTCTCTCCCATTTGTATCTGGTTTGTAAGTAACGTAATGTTTTCTATTTGTTCTTCTTTGTCCTGAGGAGATTAATTCTTCTGGCTCTAAATGTAGCCCTGTTCATGACTTCACAGTACGTGTGGTGTATTTTCCAAGAAAAAACAATGGTATAATATATGGATGGATTTTTATATGCAAGGGATCAAGGTTAGGAAAAAGCCTTTGCAAAGGATCTGGTGAACCCCTGTTGGAGGTTTGGGGAGAGAATTGCATTTAATCTAAAAGCATATTTTTCAGAAAAAAACACCACCTTTAGCTGTTGAAAAGTATTGGACAGTCATGACAGGGTTAGCAGCAGTATGTTAGAGACAGATGCTTGACTATTCTGAACATGGAAACAGCTCAGCAGTCTGCAGTTTGGAGCCACTGGCCTAGAGCATCTAAATAAATATTTGTTATGTAATACTTGATAGTGGGTGGTGAGCATTATGCATAGCTCTGATATATCAGACTCAGGGAAAGTCTTTCCTTTTTCTGTGGCCTTGTGAACTTATGGTCAAAGTAAGAAATTTTTCTCAGTTTTATATTTGCCTCTTTTGATTAATACTAAATATATTGTTGGGATGCTATCTCTGTGTACGTGAATAAAGTGGCATTTGATTTTCTTCTGCCTTGCTGGTTAAGGTGCTTAGTGAATTACAGGAACAGAAGACCTCATTGTGCCTGGCATGGACAGTTTCTCTTGTTCATGTCTGCATATCAAGTGAATGGCACTTCAGTAGCATCTGATCAGCAAATGAAGTTATGCTACTGTTGCTGATGTGATTCTACACTACTTTACGTGAGGGTTTGGCTGGTTTATTCAATTTAGTAGGAACAAATGCATTCCTGTATTCTTTCTCCATTTTACCTGGTAAGCTTACCCTGTCAAAGAAGGAGCTATGTTAATTTTGGGCAGAAATTGGGTAGTCTACCCTGTGAAAATGACATTTTGTTTCTAAATTTAAAAAGGTGGGGTTTTTTCCTTCAATTCTTTATATTTGAGGCATGACAAAAGTCCAAAGCTTTTGAGAAAAGCTTGTGAGAAAAAGGTTTCACTCTGCAAAATATTTTACCTGTTTGAAGAGAGTGAACAAGGAGTACAAGAGCTGATTTAAGAGTAATGAGAATCTTGATGGCAAGTTTCTAGCGTTGAAGCATGTCTTGATATTGAAGCTCTTTGCTTTAAATGCACTTAAAAACTTTTGAACTCTGCCTTAGTTTTGTGCATTTTACAGCTTAGGTTGCTTGTCTTGTACAAATAAAACAAAGATGTTCACAGGGCAGGAATGATGCTTAATAATTTGAGGAACAAAATGTTATCTCCTTTTTGTTAGTAAAGAGGAATAATCTTACCTTGTAACCATAAAAAACCCTGGTAGAAACAGTCTGAATCAAGGCTATGTATGCTGAGGAGGATTTAACTGTGAATGGTATGGTGGGATAGAGAAAGAACTAAGCATTGGAAAAAAAACATCTCAACACTGATGTCTGCCAGACTGTGAAATAATCTCCCAGGGAGAGAGAGAAGATACATGTTCAGAGTGAATACTCAGTGGTGCAAGGGCTTCAGCAATACTGCAGAGAGCAATCCTCAGCTTGAAAAACCACTTTCAGAGGGATTTTCACGTAGTTTTGTTTTTACAATCCAGGATGAATTTATCCTTGAAACTTATTTGAGCAGCTTTTCTTTTCTTCTTTTATTTGTCACTAGATGTAGTTTTCTGATGTTTTTTTTCCATGAGGACAGCAATTTGATGATGTGGTAAATTATTTTGAGCTTTATTTTTGTCCTTGAAGCAGCATTCCATGACTCTTTCACTGTTCAACTTTTTTAGGATCATCTTTCAAGTTTGAGTAAAATATAATAGAGTTTGGGAACATACCTTATCTGTTTGGTCTTACAAAGCAAGATAAGGTGATGGTAGTGTAATTGCATATGGTTATGCTTTGTAGCGATTTTTTATATTCCTCTGCAGCTGATTGGAATGTTTTAGTAAGGATCCCCTGTACCAGTGGATTTATCTTTGATGTAATTTCACAGTTTTGCCACTTGCCTTTCCTACTTCAAAAATGCAGGGGAAGTAAAACCTGTAAAAAAATCAGGTTTCATGTGTAAGGACCAGATGGATTCACAGTGAGTGGCAGAGGGAGTGCAATCAAATGCTGGGTATAAAAGAGTTTAGACAAAAATAGTAAAAATTAGGCAAACACTCTCAATGAAATAATGGCCAACATGGGAAGAGGGTTAGTTAATTTATTTGAAAATGTTGAAACAGAGATGGATGTTTCAGGGTCAAAAGTGTTGGAAAAAAATAATTGTAAATGTTGTGAGTAACTGTAATAGTATTGATGAATTAGCACAAAGGCTTCTAGGGAATAGGTTTGGAAAATTCTTTATGGGATTTGGGAGTTAGTATAGTGTAACAAAACTCTTTTAAATCCTGATTGTTAGATTTTCTTTCCAGGGAGAGTGTAATTTCTAGCTGAAGTATCTTTGACTGCCACAGCTACCTTTCGGAAGAAGGCGCAGTGTGTTTGTATAGAAAATGTTTTTATGAAAAGGTGAAATAGATATTTTGGTTGCAATATGCCTTGAGCTATTTTAGAACGTTTCTCTTTTCTTCCCCATTGGAGCTTCAAGCAGTGCCACTGTAACCCAGAGGATTCTTACTATTGCTTCTCTCCAAATCTTTTTTTCTGTGCTGTTAAAATCTGACGTTGTAGAAATGTTTGTTAGTAGTAGAAGAATTACCAACATGATTTCTGTATTGCTGTAATCATCCTGACTTTCATTTTCCATGTTACCCATCGCTGTAATACCTCCCACATACAAAGCAGTGCTGCCTGTTGCAGGACCACAACTTGCAGCAGACCGAAAGGCAATAATCAGGCATCAAGGCTGTCTCCGTAGAGTGAGTGCTGAAGTTTTGATTGCACATGGTGTGACTGCAGTTGTAAGAAACTGGTGTTGTGGGTTCAGTGCTACTCAGAATTGAGGAAATCACTGTAAGGCATGTCACTGAATTACTTGATTCCTTGGATGTATTTTGCTTGCAAGTATTGAGCAGTGTAAGAGGTTGCACATTTTGTTTCTTCTTCCCTTACACCTTAGCTTTTCCAACAGAGGGTGTTGAGTCAGAGCTGAAAAACTACAGTTTTCAATAAAGCACCTTTTACAAAATGTATACAGCAGTTACCGATTAATTTTATACTTTTAAAATCTTCTTCCTGCTTTTGAAATCTGTATGAAATCCATTTATTTGACAGTCCTTTCTAGATCTTTAGAATTGGAATAACGGTGAAGTGGCATGCTGAAATTTTTGTGGTCCCCATAGCTGTGTGCCCGTGTGGGTTGCTGGCTCTGGTGGGGTGCCGCAGAAGACCTGCTGCAGCTCTGATTTCTGATGCGAAGCCTCTTCAGTGAAACAGAGAAGTTATGTGCTGTCATGGTGACCTGCCTGCCAGCTGCAGTTTGTGACTGATCTACTCTGCTGTGCTGTGTGGGGCGTTTGAAGGCACCAGAAAATCTGCCAGGAGCTCTCAACCTCTTGGTTTGGTTCTAAAGTTTGATAGTAAGTTGCTGATGATGTTGCTGCATATGTAACCTGGATCAGAAGTCATTGAGAGAGTGGTGAAATGGTTGGGCACCTCAAGTGTAGAGTTTGTGACTTCAACCAGCATACTAATAATGTTAGCTTTGTCTTTTCAGTAAATACAGGACGTGTAATTAACTTCTGCCTGACGCCTGGAGCTTATTATTAAGGGATTTCACAGTCTTCCATGACTTCTGATAAGGCTCACTAAAGCTTGTTGCAGAGGTTTAACTTGAATGTGCATGATTTGAAAACAAATACCTGAAAAATACATTTTCTTGGTTTTCTTTCTATGCAAAGCTACAATAAAAAGCAGTGGATGTGACATTGCTGCTTCAGTGTTGACAGAGTAAGGAGAAAAGTAATGAATTGATAATCCTCTTTGTGTGGGAGATGACCTTTTTAATTTAAAGTAGCACTTAGTTTATTTTGATAGTAGTTATTACATTGCATGCTTCTGTTTACATTTTCACTAACTGCTTGCTCTTGAATAGCTTGTAGTAAAGCTTTGTAAAGCCCTTTTCCAAGCTATGAATAGGCTAGCTGAGCATGGCATTGTGGAAGCCCTGGATAATAGCTGAGGCTATGCTTTTGAGCCTCAACATACAAAATCTCTGAGGTGGAAATTAGTGGGAGTGAAAGGTATTATCAACAGCATATTTTCTGAGCTTAGCTATATCTTACCTAATGAGTTTTTTTTTCCCTGGGGATCCCAGGATTGCAAATCTTCAGATATTTGAAAAAGTAGGAAATAGAAATGTCTAAGAATCTTAAAGATTTTTTGACTTAGCAGGTCTCACTGTTTTGCTTCTAGCACAACTATCCAAGTCTCAAATAGTGATTTTTGCCTTCTCCAGAAATCTGGAAGAGGCAATGTTTTTAATGAGGAGAAAACAATTCAGAGGCATCTGATTTAAATCTCTGTAGCTTTGCTCTAATCCTGCCATTAGCACAAAACTGTATTCAATTTTGTGGATTTACTTTTATTTAGAATAAACCGGAGGTCCCTCCTTGCTACATAATCTGTATGCTTGTTACTTATGCTGTCAAAGGCTTACTTGGAAACTGAGCTGAGGTGGCACAGGGGCGTTGTGGACCCCAGGAGAACATGCTCGTATTCTGTTTGAAAGAAATTTTGCCATACAAGTTCCACATTTCTGCTCTTTTGTTGTTTTTTCTTTCTATTTGTTTTGTTGCTTTGGGTTTTTATGTTGCTCTCAAAAAAGAAATCTGTGTAAATAACTTCCTTCCTCCCCCTTGTGAGCTGCATGTAGACCATACTGTTCTTATGCATGCACTGTCCTAACAGAATGACTTGTTTGAAGTATGATTTTTTTTCAAATTTTTGTTGAGCCAACCAAACAAAACCCACCACAAACAGAATTCCTCCAAAACTGTAGAAGCTCATAAATGTGGACTCTGGGCAGCGGTTTAAAGGCAATTTTTCTTTTAATAAGGTATTTTCTACTGTGAGCAGTTAAAAGTTGTTGTCCTCTAATGTGGAGAACATTAGGCTTGCCTCAGGCTTATAAAGTTTGAGGGAATTTAAAAAAAAAATCCTTCTTATCCAGATCATATTTGTGGAATGTAGGTAGATTGAAAAAATTTCCTGAAAAAATAGTCATAATAGTTTCCACGTAAATGACTGAGGTGTTTTACATTGTCTGTCTTTAACAATATGGATGTATTTTTTAGATTATGCAGAAACTTTCAAAAGCTTTTAATTACAATTTTGTTTGTTTACTGCTAAGTTTCTACACAATTCCATCCGTATTTTTGGCAATAATAAGGATCATGATACTACACTACCTTGTGCAGAATTCATCAGGGGTTTGTTCATCTGGGATAGAATGTATGAGTTAATACAAAAGCTAGCAGTGAAATCCTGTGTGTTCTTTTGGGATGAAAGAGGCACTATTCAGCCTTATTTTCTAGCGATCTTTTTAGCTTCTCCTGGGAGGTAATAGGTGAATGGGAAAATGGTCTTTCAGTGAAGTGACACTGCTGCATTTCCGTACTTGAAATGTGCTCTCATTCAGTTCCTCCTATGCTTTATGTTTTGCTTTCTGTTATAACTTGCCGCTACTTTATGGTCTTGTCAGAACTCAGAAAAATTCTGTAGGCAGGTTGAAAAAATTAGAAGAGATCACTTCTGGAGTAAAGCCAAACAGGAAGATCATTAATTAAAGAAGTGATTATTAAGTCAACGGATTCTGTACACAGGGAAAGAGCTGAACTTTTGGGTAGTGTGATACTTAGAAATTTGTATAGAATCTCATAAAATGGACCTGCAGTTGAAAATGTTTCAACAGACAAACCAAATATCTTCCCATGTATGACCTGTTGCCTGCCTCCTCCTTTTCCCTGGCATCAGCACCTGACAAGAGAAGGTGGGGCACCTTCTGATCCCTGCCACACTGGTATAGAACTGTGTCAGCCCCAGGTATTTAAAAATCTAAATATTTTTCAGTATCTTAAATAATTCAAAGCAGTAGGCTGTCTGGACTACTCACTTTCACAATACAGTTAGTTTATGTTTGGACATGAGTGAAAGTGAAGTTATGAAACATGACACAAGGGTGGCTAGCACAGTATAGACAGAAAAGTGCTGCTATGGGGAAGAACTTCCATGAGAGGATCTGAGAGATTTGTCTGATCCAAAGCCAGGACTGGTGAAATGAAGGGAGGCTGGCACTGAGGATCTGTGTGATGCACTAAATACAGCCATGGATCTGTGATTCCTCTGATGCTTTGCAGAACACTCATAAGAAATTACACAAAGACACAAGGAGCCTGATTTTTGTAAGATTCATAAGGATTTCATAATTCTGCAGTTCTTATACTGGTCTGTTGCTTTCTTGTCCACTCCCCATATCCTCACTAGACATCTCTCTAGAAAGCCAGGAGGTTGGTCACGAAGGAGAAGAGGGTCAGGACAGGATCACGCCGAAGACCTGCTGAGCTGTGGGCCTGGTCATGCCATGTGTGGATTGGCCTGCCAGCTGCTGCTGGACCTCCCCCTTCACCTGCTGGGATTGCTTCTGAAGCTTTAAGAAATTCCATTATCTTTGGGACTCTTAAAAAACAAATTAAAAATTGGCCAGTGACTAAAAAAGTTAAGTGTGAGAAATAAACAAATGTTTAATCACTTAAAACTATTGTTTGTGGATTAACAAAACAGCCTACCTTCCAGCCTCTTTATTCACAGGGTGTTTTTTTCCATTGTAATGTTATTTATAGGTTGTAATCTTACAAGCTTGAGTGGCTCTTTGTTTTCTTTGTGGTGAACAGTAAGTGAAAATCAGGGACAGAATATCTTAAATCTTTAATGAAGATTTAATTGTGCCAGCATTTTTTTTGAGTGGTATCAACTTCAATAAAAACATTATGTATACTTCACATATATAATTGGCTCTGCACAAAACTACTTATGAACAGATAATAATTTTGTTTGTGCTTTATAAATTCCTTCTTGCTTATGGCTTTGATGATTTGGTGTTTGCATTCTCCATAGATCTTTAAAGAATTGATGCTATATGAAGTACAGAATTCCAATTATGTTTCTAAAAACAGAATTTAAATATTTTGATGTTAAAAACTATTTATTTATAATTCTCCACAAGCTAAATGTCAGACCATGATTACTTTATTTTGCTTTTTTACTTCTTTTTTTCTTTCTGTCTGAAACCTAAGTTATGATTAACTGAATAAAATATTACTGAAGGAGATGATTAGAATCCTTAGGGGCCTGTTTTTAGTTTCAGTACATGGTATTTTGCAGTTGCAGTCATCTTTCATAAAAAGGTCATGCAGCTAAGAGTAGTATTTTTATTTGCCCCAACAATGTTTTTACAAGTGAATGAGCTCCTCAAGAGAGTAGTTTCAGTTACTTCAGAAGAAATGCAGAACTTTCTGATAATCAGACCTGGTTTTTTTGAAAAGACCTTTTTTTCTTTCTGTTTACTTACATTTTTCACTAAATATTTGAAATAATTTTGAATCCTTGCTATCACTCTCACTAATGTGTGATTGATGCTATAGTGGCAAATAATTGAAAATAATGGGTTACAGAGAGGAAAACTCATCTGTTAGAAATAAATTTTCAAGACAGTAGATTGATTTCATGTATAACCTTTTCCCTGAGATAAATTTAGGCTGTCAAAATTGGTGTATTAGCACATCTTAGTGGAAAGGGTTGGCATTTTCAGTTCTGTTTCATATTTTGTTTTCTGTCTTGGGTATTATTGTCTGAATTGACAGATGATTGACAAAGTATTCTTTGTCATGACTTACTCAAGAGATTTCCATTAAAAGCAGATCAAAGATGGCAGAATTAATCTAATTGTAGTGAGTTGATCTAGTTTAATTTTTAAAGGATTTTAAATATAGTGTTTTATTTTATCAATATATGATTTTATTATTCTGTTGACTTGTACATTTTTAATTTCACTTCCTGAGGGAGAATTGTTCAAAGGCTGTGATTTATTTAGATGAATTTTTTTTGACATGTTTTCAATTTTTTTTTTTCCTCTGATAAAGGTGAGCTGCAAAGGTATCCTCTTACTATGAGTTGAGTCAGCTTTTTTTTTTCTTTTTGGTGATAATTTTTTAAAATTTTAAATCTAATATTTTGCTTCACTTTGTAGAAGGTTTCCTGATAAGCCCCTGGTCTAAATTTATTTAATTTTTTAATTTAATTAATTAAGTTTGAGTGGCAGTGGGGAGAGTCTGGGTGGATTTCATGTTGCACTTCCTTTGAAATTCATTGTAATCTCAGCTGTAAAACATAGTATGCAATCCACAGAGAGGAATCTCATTTTTGAGGTGGAAACCTACATCAAGGTGGTATTTTCAGGATTTTGACAGTAGTACTCAAGATTTTCATCAGAGGTTTGAAAACTAGAGTGGAGAGGCAGTAGTCTTGAAGGGGATCTACCGGAGTGTAGGAAGAAAAAACTACAGTGAATATTCAGAGAGGATGGGAGGTGCCCCTCAGGAGGTGCCAAAGCAACGTGTATGGAATTGTGGGGAGGGAGCAGCTGGATAAGCAACAGGTCTGCCAAAACCTCTGTGGGGATTGCAGCTAATGCAAGATGGGTTGGCTGCGAGGTATTGGTACTGAAGGGAGGTGCTGAACTGAGAAGGGGAATATAACCTTAGGAGAGGTGCAAAGTGCTCAGTGTGGACTCAGGTGATGTATCCAGTTTTGCATGCTGTGCTGGAGAGAGCTGATGAAAGGTTGAAGGAGGGTCATGGAAGTCTCAAGAGGACAGACTGAGTGAAGAGAGAATCCCTACAATTAACTGGAGATTGTTTAAGCTGAAGAAGGGATGGTGTGTACAGAGCACTGAAAGTATCTTCAGTGAAGAAAGAGGCAGCAGGCAATCTGTTCTTGGTTTGGCAGGACTGGGTATAACTAACCAGCTTGTCCTGAGAAGGTGAAGAGTCAGATGAGAGCTTGGGAAAACTGCCAGCAGTAAAAATATCAAAACACTCAAATCTGACTAAGTAGCCATGGATAAATACACATATCAGAAATGTAATTGTTATCACTGATGCTTCAGGGACAGGCACATTTATATGGTTATGTCAGATGGCATCTCAAGATATGACTCAGTGATTCCTGAGTTTTTGATATGCTGTCACAGAACTGCAGTTTGATTGGTTTTGCAGGCAGGGGGGTAAATCAATCCACTTGGAACCACCACCTTTTTTTTGTAAAGTATCTATTTTCCTTTTTTGTTCTCCACGCAATATTCTTGCTGGTTAGTTCCAGACCAGTTTGGAAGAAGAGACCATAAAAGTAAATAAAACTATTCATTTTTTATGAAACTGCTGATGAGGTTTGGGAAAATATATTGACTTTCTCCTCTGAAAAGAACACAAACTGAATTTGGCAGTTGCCAAAGCAATTGTGTGTGTCAGACCAACAGTGTTCATGTAGCTCTGGACCCATTGTAGATTGCGAGGGCCACCTGTGCCCTGGGGGGCATCAAGCGGAGCACCGCCAGCCAGGCAAGGGAAGGGGTTGTCCTGCTCTGCTCTGCCCTGGTGGGACAGGCTCCCCAGGGAAGTGGTCACAGCATTGAGCCTGACAGAAGTGGTCCCAGGCACATGTTGTGACTCTTGGGGTGTCCTGTGCGGGGCCAGGAGTTGGACCCTGTGATTCTGATGGGTCCCTTCTAATTCAGCGTATGATTATATGGTTCTGTTTCTTGCCTGATCAGAATTTCTTCAGGTGTTAGAATTAATTTTGGTTTAGTAGTAATAGAAGACGGTTTAGAAGTCAAAGACTAGCCAGACATAGGGATTTGAGTTTCTTTTGAGTTATCTGAGCAATAGATTTGTTTTAATTCATGAAGTGGTAATCCCATGTATTCACAGAAAAAGTGCCTCCTTCATAGTACTCATATACTTACTTTTATGACCCACTTTATAGTTCTTTACTCCATCCATTATTTTTCCATTTTTGCTGATTAGATATAATATGTAATCTGTAGCAGATAAGAGAAGAACCATATAGAAAATACCAATGGCTTTGTCAAGGTTGTTCCCACTGACTTCCAATATGTAATTTAGATGTTGAGCTGAAATGTTGTGACATACCCAGCAGGTATCTGTAAAGGAGTTCTGTTTACAGTTTGTGGTTTTAAGGGAGAGCTGTAAACACAATGTAATGGCTTGTTTACTGGTGATTTAAACATGTTAACTTGTATTAATTCTGTATTGAATGCAAGCTGCTTCCCACGTTTGTTAATAATTGTAACACATCTGAGCACACTCTATGCAGATAATGTAGGGGGAGTGGAAGGAGTATGGCTTTCTTGCTTTTCAAGTAGATGTGAAATCCCAGAAAGCTCAGATCAGCTGATCCTCTCTCTGTCAGAATCTGAAGCCTCTGTGCTTGCCTATGCATGTTAAGTATTTTCACCTGACATGCATCCTGTCAGGTTGATAGTCCGAGAATCTTTGATTTATGATAGAGCATGAACTGGATTAGAACACATTTACACTGTGAGTGCTGATAATGGATTCTTTCCTGCCACTTCACTTTTTTTCCCCTTTGAATGGAAGATCTGTGATGCAATTTAAAAGTAGAGCAGATGTTTGCAAATTAATGAAGTCATAGCAACAGCTCAAGCCTTCAGTAACAAGTTCAGCAGGCTGATGTTACCTTTGCTCAGTTTTCCTGAGTGTCTCTAAAATGAGCTCTGCTCTCTCTTTCTGCTTACTGAGTCATTCTACATTAGGGATTATGTCCAACATAATTCCCAGAGGAAGTGAAGAAATTTGAAGGAAATTGGTTTGGTGCAAAATACTGCCCTATATCTATGTAATTGAGAATAGCAATATAATTTCATTCATGTCACAAATAGCATGCTGGGCCTGAGAGAGCAGAAATGGAAATTACTTATGCAGGGGGAGTGAACTGCGACTGTTTGGTACTAATATAATACACAAATCCATTCTGCTCCAATTCTTACACTGTGCCTTTCTGTAGTATAACAGGGGGTCTCAGTATAAACAAATGGCTAACCTAATCAGTCTGTTTCAGCATTTCTGTTTGTTGAATTTCCATCCAGATTGTACCTTGGCACAGCTGGCTGCCTGTTACAGTGTAATGTTTGTAGGGCTTTCAGATGGAACAGTATAGTTAAACTTACAAAAGGTTTCAAATTGGAAGTTTCTTTTAGAGTACAAAAGGAAAACAATTACATATTAAATAGCACAAAGTAAATGAGTCCTAAAGATAAGCAGTCAGGAATTATTCTTGTTCAAGACTTGGGTTACACTGACTGATAGAGCCTTCAATGCTGAATATATGTAGCTATTTCCTTTTGACTAACATGTAACAGAGTGTATTCTCTGCCCTGGTCCATGAAGATGTGTTTATAGAATTTAAAACTGGTGCCTAATTCTTAAGCAGTAAATTCCAAGATGCAGTAGTCTAGAGGATGTCAAAGGTATTTTAAAATATGCAGAAAAGAAGCCAAAATAATGAAATCTATGCAAGTAGGTATTTCATTCCTCTGAGTTGTATCTTTACCATGATCCTGCCTTTATGGGTCCTTATAGGT
This sequence comes from Melospiza georgiana, assembly GCF_028018845.1. NCBI lineage: Eukaryota > Metazoa > Chordata > Aves > Passeriformes > Passerellidae > Melospiza > Melospiza georgiana. Next base: position 62,789,956 of record NC_080465.1, on the reverse strand, counting down.
TTTATTAATTTTTTTGCAAATTTTGTACTTCTCTTGCCTAGTGACCTTCATCTGAAATTTTCATTTTGATCCTTTGGAGGTTTTATGTTCAATGCTGAATTGGTGCATAAAATGTAGACCAGAATGATAAAACATTGCATTCAGAAAAATAGTCCTCAGTGTATTTCTGATGTGAGAGCCAAAGAGAAGGAAACAAGGAACTTTCACAGCATTTTTCACAGTGCTGTATTTAAGCTGCTTCACACTGAAAGTATTTCAGACTAAACCCCCCGTATTAAAGTATATTAGTAGTATTATATTCTCTGTAGTGTCTATTTTTAGGACAGTGTAATGCCTGCATTACAGTTCAGCAGTTTCCTTAACTGATATGAAACATTGCAAAACTCATAGAAGGAAAGGATAAAATAAATGTGGGCTCAAAATGATTTGATTTTGAATTCTGAAAGTTAATTCTTACTTTGGATTTCTTTGTAATTCTATTAGATAGAATTAGACTTCTTTTTGCAATTCTGTTGAGGTAATACCTTGTCCTCCAAGGCAACTGTAGGTGACAAGTGCTGCAGGGCAGCTCTGAGACATTTTGGGAATACTAAAGATCATGGTTTTTGTGTTCTGCTGCATTAAAAAAAAATGCAGGGAAACTTAATTTTAAAAAAATGCAAAGTATCCTCCATAACTGATCATGAAACTTGCAAGAACCACAAGAGTCTATGGTGGCTTGTCTGTGCTATTTTTGAATATATTATTTATTGAAGGTGTAATGGTTTTGCTTATTTCATATTCGCACATTTGGTAGAAAGGTGTCATTCTTAATGTTTTGGGTGTCTTGTGACAGAATCTGTCATTAGAACTGAAAGTCTACAAAAGTCAAAGCAAAGGGCTCTTCATTTACATTTTATTTAAGACAGCACTAAGTAGAATAGAAACGAGTGTAGATAAGAATTTTGAGGATTTAAATCGCCAATGTTATTGTTGTATAATATGCCAGGCAAGGTGATTTCAGAGGGGTTTTTGATTTATTGCTGGAGAGTGGTCTGCAAAATGGGCTTTTCAGTGCCACGACGGTTGGCAGATTGAGAAGACCAGCAACATGTGTGTCTGTCTTGGTTTAATACAATTTAAAGAGGTCAACGCTTTAAAAGGAGTTCCCTCCCCTTAGTTTCAACCAGGCCTTTTCCACCTATAAGGAGAAATACAAATAGATTTATAAGAGTCAAAAAGTAGCATTTACTAACAAGCAAAACTGCAACAGGCAAAAAAATACAGTAAATAATCACGTGATACAGAATTTCTAAGTCTCACAAACTTCCCCAGAACAAAGAACAACCCGAAATGGTGGAAATATCCCTTCCAAGATGGCGCCTGCCACAGGGAGACAAAGGGAAAATGGCACCAGCTCACTCCCCCAGGATAGTGCCACCCAGGAGGCAAAGGGAAAAAAGATGGCCACAAACACTCTGGGGGTAAATCTTTCTATCTACTCATGTGAAGTCAATTTCCCCCATATTTGCATTAAAGTGAGTTGAATATATGTCAATACTGTTTTCATAATTACTATTTTATTTCATTGAGCTTGTGGCAGATTGACCTTCCCTGGCTGCCATCTCTCTGCCTCTCTCTCACTCCTCCTCCTCACTAGGATCCTGAAGAGAAAATAATATGGAAAGGTTTGTAAATTGACATAAAGAGTGGGATTTCCAGTTGCTGTCATGGGCGAAGATTTGATTTGGGGAAAATAAATGTATTGCCAATGAGAATAGAGTTGCATGGTGAGGAACAAGGACAAAACTCGCCTTGCTTGGGTCACCCTCAGCTTTTTTCATGCTCAGCATTGTTCCTTCATTTCTGACTCTTCCACATCCTCTTTTCTGGAGTAGGCCTGCACCCCATCTTGACACTGCAGCTCAGGAGGGAAAAGTTGAGGTAGTTTCTTCTTAAATTATGACTCAGATTTGGCAAGTGTTTGTGCTGTGAAGCTTAGAGCTTACAATCAGTTATGGCAGTGGGCAGCTGCAGAGCTCTGAGTAGCCCTAGGTTTGCTTAGGGGATGCACAGTTGAGGGTTTTGGGATTTGGTAGAGAAGACCATTGCCTGTGACTCTGGGCAGGGTCTTTCAGTGACGTGACAGGAGAAATACAGTCCTTGGGACCAAAATGGTAAAAAGTGTGGTTTATTGGAAAAAACCTAACAAGCCCCCTAGCTTGGTAGTAAATCTAGGGAAGCTAATGGGCTTGCAGATGGTCCTTCAGTACCGTCATCCGAATGCTTAGGTCTGTGGTTGGCAAAGCCCCAGCACCAGCTGGTGCTGCACGTCTTGTCCGGACATGGACTTGTGCTGTCCCCGCTGCCAGCTGACTCTCACAGAAGGCACCCATCTTCCCCCACACATGTACATGCATAGGAGGAATTGCCCAGTGTATGACCAAAAGAGTTACTTTTGGGGTGAGGACAGGAGAAAACAGAAACAGGTTGTCTCCATTTTTCTTTAAGTCTGTTATTTTGCAGAGTTCACATTCCTCTGGGCAAAACAGTGCAGAGTCACAGCTTCATTTTCTATTATGCATAAATAAGGCTGAGGTGAGGAAAACCTGGACCATGATGGTACAGAGGCCGCCCTCTCTGGGACATGGGAAATGTGTGGGGATGGGATTGGCTGTGCTTGCCGTGGCTGGGAGCCAAGGGAGATGTCATTGCTGCTTGGCAGCCTTTGGCTGCTCTGTTTTGTAGTCACTCAGGTGCTGTTGTCCTTCTGTTGTGGGGTACCAACAAACTCTCTCTTGCTTATTTTCCTTAATTTTTTTGGTGGCTTAGTTCTTTGCAGCAGGTATGGGTTATTGATTTCGAGCTTGTTCGCTCTTCTTCATTGCACCTTGAACATCGCTGTTTGCTGATATTTTTTTCATTTGCTTTCCAGCGTAATAATAAGGTTTCCTGTATGAGCCCTCTAAATATTTGTCTGCATGGTGTTACTCTTATAAGCTGTAAAATAAATTTGTATTTGGCCTCTCAGCTTGCTTGGTTAGCTGCACTATGATTGTTACTTAGATTCCCAAACCATCCAAAATTAAATAACATAGTACAAAGAATTATTTTGGTGGTTTTAGAGTTTTTTCTTGGGTTTGGATTTTTGGGGTTTTTTTCTGTTTGTTTGGATTGGGTTGGCTTGGGTTGGGTTTTATTTGAATCTTTGGGAAGGAAAACGATACTCTATGTCTGGATTTTTTAAAATAATATATTGCTTTTTCTGTCACTACAATTATTTCTTTTTCTTTTAGGATTTTGCTGTTATGTTAGGTTAATCTATTTTGCAGCCATTCACGTACATTTCTTAGCTCAAAACCTCTCTTCTGCCAATTCTGATAGTTGTTTTGAAGAAATCTATTAGGTGATCTCCAAGTCTGCTCCACAATGTGTACTGAAGTACAGTCTGTGGGGACCATCACAAATTGCCTTCAAAAGCATCCTTCAGATCCAAGCTAAAACACATAGCTAAACCTACTCTGAGAAGCTGTCTCTGACAAGTGTGTAAGACAATCTATTCACTTTCCAAACTGCAGATTTTTTTTCCATGATGTGGAAAAAAAGGTTCCCTCACCTTCCTCTCTGCTTCCGTTTTTTTTCACAGAAGTCCTGGAAAGACTTGTTTCCCCTAGAACTGATGTGAATTAGAACTTCAAAGTCTTTTAGAAAAGCCAAACCCCTGGACACAGGCCTGAAAGATCCATCATTGTTTTCCCAGGACTAATTTTAATTTTTTTAATCACGGCTTTAATGAAATTTTTGAAACATTCAGCTTGTAGCAACTCACATTTCGTTCCAGAGCTTGGATGAATGTGTATTTGAGCTCAGGATCTGCATGAGTAACTGTGAGCTGTTTGAAAACTGGCCTGAACTTTTGAAAAGCTTGAAACTTGGTTGTGTAAAATTCCTATTGTTGACCAGCTGCATTTATACAGAAAAGTTGTTCTATTCAGGTGGTTGATTTAACGTGTTTAGAAGTGTGTGGCAGAATACCATTTTGGAGTCTTAGTTTTTAGTAACCCTTTTGGCAGAGTTTCAGAAGACTGTAAGGAAGAGTATGTTGTGTTAATACTTTCAAAAGTAAGTGAATGTCTAATACTTGTAGCATGGTAATTTAATGTAAGTCCCCTGTAGGATAATGGAAAGGATGTTTTGGGTTGACAAACTTTAAAAATTGCAAGCCTCTCTAAACTATGTATGGGGCAGTTCAAGCAAGCAAGAACTTGGGAGATCTTAATGGTTTGTGCTTAGGACCTTGGATTTACTGATCATCATGGGTTTTACAGCTTCTATAGAGCTAAAAGTTTACTTGTCCAGAGAAGTTCATGTAACTTAATACTGACAGCAGCCATGTGCCTGACTGATTTGAAACGTGCTGCTGAATTCTGTTGTAAAGTGGTAAACTCAGAATAATCCTGTAGCAACCTACAAAGCTATATGAAGTATGTAGTTCTTTTTTATTTTCATTGCTTTTACGATCTAGTTCCATGTTTAGAGTTAATTCGATGACTTCCTGCCTTCATTTTAAAACATGAGAGAGAGATCACATCCTCAGTACTTTTTGTCTTGAATTTAAGAAACTAAAAATGAAAGAATGCTGTAGTATAGCAACGAAAAGGGAAGTTAGCATGTGCAGTCTGATCATGTCACATGTGCAAAGCTCAGGAATTTGAAGAGAAGTTAGACCTGTGCTTTGCCTGATGGATGATAGACACCAGGGCATGGATTTTAATTTTAGTTAAATACCACCAAAAAGTAGAATACCAGTTAAGCTTGGATCTCAGATGAGAAAGACATTCTGTTCTTGGAGGAATGGTACTTCCTTGAAAAGGAATGACAAAAACCAACCCAGAATAATTTCAAATATATGATTCCCTGGAATTGTAGAATCCCCCCTATCTAGGTTTAATTGAACACTTAAGAAATACCTTATCTTGACTTTATAAAATATAACAAAGCAAGATAATTAGGGCTCCTGTTTCCTGTAGAGAAAAGGTTATGGATGCCTCTGAAATGCATTGCCTTAATAATAACAACTTCTGAGGATAAGTGAAAAGAGCCATTGACAGTCAGACTGACTGCAATCAAAAAGGATAAAAATACTAACCAGTGAATAGCTAAATAAGTTCTTCAAGCATTGAAACATTTCAGAATTGTTCGGTTCATCCTTTTAAGTTTTTTTCATGTTAAATATGTTTTACCATAGAATCACTCTTTTTAGTTGTCACTTTTCCCTACTGTAATTCCACTGGTTGGGTGTGTTAATATAAAGGATTTTATAATGTCAGGAATGCATAATAAAATATTTTAAATGGAATACATGCTTTTACTAAAATCTAAGTATTGCTATGTAAAAAGAGAAGAAAAAATAACTTTTTCTGGATGTCATTACTCTTTCAAAGGTAGACAAAAGTACTGTGGGGCAAGGTACAAATAATTTTTAAAACTAGGAAACTGCCACCTTGTGTGTGTTGTGAAAATTTTTAATTCATGTTCTGTTTTGCCTGTGACTCTATCTTTAAATGCTGTAACATTATATCCCTTTTCCTGTTGTCTCTGTACCCAGAGTGGAGCTGGTCTGTGTGATGGTTCTAGCTGTAAATACTGCATAGAGATGTGAAAAGCGTGCTTGGCTGACTCTCCTCAATTTTCTTAATTTTTTTCCAAACTCTCCTGTGTAGCTGTGTTCTAGTCAGTTTATTTCCTTAGCAGGTAGACTGGCAAGTGTATGGGAAGCATTGTGCATTTTACAGAATGCATCTGCTTTTGATTTACGCTGTCTGGTAGAAGTGTGTGTGATCTAGTTAACTTGATTAACATCAACAGATTTTTCTTTTTCTTAACCTGATGGGACCCCAGTGGCTGCAGCCAGGCACCACTTCCATTTCCCTGCTCAGACTGTAATTTCTGAGCAAGCTGTGCATCTGAGCACCCTGAGCTGTGAACAGTGCAATTGCTAATACTCTAATACTCCTCAAGTTCTGTTGTAAGCTGCAGATGTGGAGAAATGCCAGCCTTCGTTAGGGTTTAATTATGTCTGGGGAACAGATATCATGTGTCGTCACCTTGGAGGAGCTATTTTCAGTAACAGGAGTATGCTTGTGCTGAAAAAATAGGTCTCAGTCAAGATCTTCCTAGTTCAGAGAAATGAATGATGTTGATGTCTTCCCTGTTTGGATGAGTAACCCTTGTCTCATCAGCTCTGGGGGGTAGCACAGGTTGTATCTTGCTTTCAAACTCATAGACGGCACAGAATTGCTAATGTTAAGAGATAGGAAAAAAATTAGTTTGGGGAGACTGGAGCAGGCAGATTTCTCTGGTGAGGCCAGTAAAATGCAGGTAGGTGCTGGTCTAGCCACACAGACCGCTCCTGCTAATGAAAATCGGGTGTGCAGTGCCTCGTGGTGCATCTGCTTTAGTGCTGACAAGCGGCCACAGCATTTCAGAAAGGTTGTAACAGTGGAAGATGTGCTTGAGAGTTTTTCACCTCTTTTCTCAGGACTATGCTTGGAAGTAATTGTATGACATCTTCCCATATGATTTTGGAGATGGCTGTGTGTGGTGGTTTGACCAGGAAGAAGTGGGAATTCTGGGATGTTGTGGTCAAACCAATGGGTGCTTGGATTTTGATATTGGCACCTGGGATAACCAGTGGGTTTTAGGACACACCTCCGAGAACACCCAGGGGTTAAAAGCAGAGCTTCGGCCCTGGGAGGCTCTCTTGGGACTTCGAGGGACGCAGGTCGGAGCTCTCCCCTGTCCAGCCGCTGCTGCTGGGCGGGGGAGGGGCAGCCATGCGGTAGGCCTGGGCCTGGACAGAGATGGGAGTGAGGAGGCCTTGGAGGATGGAAGGGTGGAGGAGCACCAAGAGACATCGGGCAGCCATTACCCCCCCCCCCCCCCCCCCCCCTTTGGAGACAGACAGAGAGAGAGAGAGAGAGTGCTGCCTGTGTTACCTTGAAACTCAGTAAATATGTCCTGGCAGCAGGCAGCCCAGCTGAGGAGATGGGGGGGGGGTGCAGCCAGGAGTCCAGCCGCCTGGAGGAGTTTTTTAACCCTTTTTTGGACAATGAAGGCCTTACAGAACATTAACCCTTCCTAGATGAGTGATAAGAGAGGAGGAGGATGAAGGAAATGAACGAGCGATGGAGGTCTGGACCAGAGAGAGAGAGAGAGTGAGAGATGTTGAAAGAATGGAGAAGATGGAGTGGCATTTAATGCTGGACTCTTTTGTGTAGTCATGGACAGAGCTATGTTTCCGTGAGATACAGAGACTGAGTCCAGGGGGAGAAATGTCCCAGAGCCAAAGAAGAGTCAGTGTGTGGACCCCTCGGCCCCAGGGGGTATATAAAATATGGGGGGGACGGATGTCCCAGAGGATGAGAAGGTGAGATACTGTGCTTTTCTGGAACTGGACATAGCATCCTTAAAAAGACAACCCTGGAAGCAGCCCTGATCCCTGTTTGGTGGTGAGAGCACCGGAACAAGGACGGAAAAGGCCACCATGACACATGGAAGGACTCCCTCTCCTCTTGAGGAGTTGAAAGTTTGACCAATCTAAAGGGTGGTGCCAGACGGAGTGTGAATAATTTTGGGAGTGTGGATAATTTTGGGAGATGAATTGTACGGGGATCTGGAGGAGGAGGGGGAAGTGTTTCTGTGTAGTTTTCATTCTCCTTGTGATTTTTTTTTTCCTTTGTGTATGTGTAGTTTAGTGTTTGTGTGTGGTTTAGTAATTGTTTGTATGTAGCTTAGTTAATAAACTTTTCTGTATGTTGAAGTTGGAGCCTGCTTTGTTTATTCCTGGTCACATCTCGCAGCAGACACCGGGGAGAAGGTGTCCTCATGGGGGCTCTGGCTTTGCCAGGCCCAAACCATAACACTGTGGAACTGTCTGTGTGGTAGGTAGGGCACTGTAACACAGCTGCCAATCCATGAGAAAATACAAGTGGCAGATCAGTTTTCTTTGGAAACATGTGAGCTGAACTGTGTAGCTTTGATTTTCTTTTTTTAATGTGAATTGAATCACCAGCTTCTTCATGATATAGAAGTAGTAAAATGATCTGCAAGTGTTAGAAGTTGATGGTTAGAGATGAGATTGGGCTTATTATATGGGCTAAAATGATAACAGAAAATAGAGTATAAGAGACAGCTGTCCATATAGAGAGGAGAAAAAAAGTTAACTTTAATCTCCTGTAACCTACATGTACGCATTCTTACTTCCTTTTTTTTGCATTTGTTGTTTTGTGTCATAGTTCTTGTTCCTTATGAGGTGTATTTTCCCTTCCTACTTACCTACAAGTATACCCAGAAGACTGAATCTGTTGAAGTAGCATTTAATTCTGACAATATTGTGATTTTATTGTGATTTGAAACCACCAAGGGATATTTTTTTGTTGTTTTTTTGGGTTTGTTTTTTTTTTTTTTTTTTTTTGTTGTGTGGTTTTTTTAGGGGTTTTTTTTGGTGTTTTTTTTTTTTTTTTTTTGTGATTTTGTGGGTGTTTGTGTGTTTTTGGAGGTGTTTTGTTTTGTTTGTAATTTGAGTTGTGACTCTAAATGAAATACTTTTGTTGGTGGGATTTCACTGTTCCTTCACTAGTCTTTGTTAGCCTGCAGCCCTTACATGCTCTTGCTTACTTAATTTCTCTGAATGGAAGCAGATACCTGATGTCTTGCTGTCACTTAGAAATAAGTACTACGAGACAAACTAGCTAGTACTCGAAGCCTTCTTCTTAATAATGCAGTCCAGATATATATCAGGTCCTTTAAAAGCTTATTGTATCACAGGTAAAAAGTGTTAGTTCAGTTCTGATTGGCAAGAACTTCATGCTCATGACCTAATACCGGGGAATTTTAGCTATCTCATCTCTGACTGGCTCGTACTTCTTCCCCACTCTGAGTAATACCTCCACATCGTACATATTGTCTTCTCCAATGACTTTCTCAGAGAAAGACTTGGAAAAGTCATTGACAAAAAGACATATAGTAAAGTGCAAGTATAATAAAAATACAAGTTTAAATAATTAATGTCTATTTTGAGGTGTTTCCTTTTCCTAGTATAAAAATAGGGTGGAGGGTTGGGGTTGGGAGTTGTGTAATCCAGTGTTTCTGGTAACTGTGTGTTACAGTTGCCAGGCAGTGGTACATATTTGAGTGCGTGAAAGGCAAGGAAGTTCTGTATCCTGTCTATCCCCATTTTTGAGTTTAATTCAGGTATAGCTCCTTTGGAACTTGTGAAATAAAACAAATTGAAGGATGATCTGTGCTGTGCTTAATTCTGTGCTGTCTGAACCATGATTGCTTTTCATGAGGAAATATCCTTAGCTTGAAATTCTCAGGAAATAATGAGTGCCTCAGAACAAATGCATTTGCTAATTGAGTCACTGAAGTTATTAGGGTTTCAGCACTATTTCTGTACCAATTCTATGAGTTGAAACAGTGTTCTGTGACAGCTGAAGAAGCTGATGAGGCTGACAGACTTGGTATTCCTTGGTATTCTTTAAAGCTGTGGATTTGCTGAAAAGCCTTCTATCACATTCAAGCAAACCCTTGAAGTGATCTCAACATCATCCAAATGTTTCTGTGTACCTGACACAACCTGTGGATTGATTGCATAAAATAATTAAAAAAGCTAGAGTTTAAGTCAATTGAAAACTTTGCTTCCTGTGACAGATTTGGTGTTTTAAGGAGGGAAAGTTGAGGGACAGTTCAGTGAATCTTCTGTCTCACTTGCATCCAAGGTAGTTGTATCTAGACTGTGCAACACTGGCCTAGAATGCAGCTGAGTAAGCCTCTTATAGCTAGAAAGGTGTGATCAAGTCTTTATGTGTAGTCAGAGGAGGAAAACCCAAGGATTTTTTGGACATACATGTTCTTACTCTGTCAGTAAGGCTTGAGACCATCTTATTCGCCCTGAAGGTAACCAAAGCAGCATTGCATATGTTGTCAGCCCTGCAGTTCACTGGATCATACAATTTACTTTTGTCTACATTTATTTCTATTCCACTAGTAATGACTCTTAAGGGGATAGAAAGGGTATTTAGGCTTCCTGGGCGGAGTTTTTAATTTTTTTTCCTTTTGGTAGGTTAGATCTAATCCCTCTTTGTTCAAATATAGAGAAAAGGATTGTCTTCATTGCTATAAAAATACCACTAATGTAAAGATAATTTGAATTCAGAATTCATCACTGAGAACCCAGCATTTTATACTCTATTCTCTGAAACAGTTCTGCCCTCTTACATAGGGGAGAAAGAATGGTAAATTACAAACAGCCATGAACTTAGATTTGGTATAGATTCACTTTTAATAGTTGTACTTCTAACAGATATTGACATTAGCTTCACATTGTAATACTGATTTTAAATGCTGTGATAGTCTGGCAGTGCTTATGTACTTTTTAAATTTTTCATTCTTATTTGAAAAATTGATTTTGTTTGTAACCATGATTTGAATACCAGAGTAACAATTCCAGCATTCTAAGTTTTAGATGATCTGTTTGGTACTTTAATAGCAAGACCTAATACCAGGAATAAACTCTGACAACAACATGTCAGAAAATGACACCAGAGTGAAAGCAAACCCCAAATTTCCTTAGTTTACCTCTTAATAGGACTATTACTTAGGAAGCTTAATCATTTTGGTGGTGACAATAGTCAGTTTTATTCCCTTAACAACTTATGATCTGGGATTTATGATGTGTTTTTCAAAGTGTTTTTTGTCTTGTGTGTCTAATTGTTGCACTTCACTGCAGAGGTTGCCTGTGGTTCCTTGTCAAGATTTGTCTCTAGTGCTTTTAGTTAATTTTGTCTGTTTGGGCCGTAATATCTATTAACCTTTTCCGGCAGCCGATGGATGGCTTCCATCCGTGTATTGCCTCTATTTCTTGTGCAGGCACGACTTAAGTGTTAGGTGGTGAGAAGGATCTGTTCCTTTTCTAATCACAGTGTTCCCCATCTCCAGTGCCCTAAAGTATTTGTGAGATCTGGACTGCCTGCATTGAAGATTACTGAATGGTGTTTCTTGCTCAGGACTGTATTTTAGCTTTGAATAAGATGTGAATTGGAATGGGTGAAAAGTGTAAAATGTTTTGAGTGCTCTAAATGCTGGTAGAACATAAATTCTAGAACTGTCTACTGTTAACAAAAGTTGTGGGTTCTTGTGTGCAGAGCAATATTGTGCATGCAGCTTTTCTGCTTTATACTTACTGTAAGTGTTCACAGCTTTTCAGCCTCATTATGAACCAATATGTGTGTGTGTGCATGTGGTGGGATGTTAGTGCCACTTTCCAGGTGCTGCTTTTGCTGACTGACAAGAAATATAAGTTTCACAGCTTTTTTATTTAAAGCTGTTTTGGATGAGCTTACTTAGCACATGGCAGCAGAAGCAATGAGGTTTCCCAAGCAGGTTGCAGTTCCGAAAAGAGTTACCTAATATAGGAGGAGAACTCCTTCAAAGCAGGCATTGCATATGTTGTCAGATTCTCAGAAATTTCCTACCATAGGGGCTTTTTAAAGAAAAAAAAATTAAGGCGTTTCTCAAAGTCATCTGTTTGCTAAAAGACTGTTGTTTTTTTGAGAGGTAGCTTGTGTTCTTATGCCGTGTTGAGATCTGTACAAGAGAAACATTGGTGTATTGGTGAAGTCAGGAAAACAGAGGTGCTTTATGAAATTTCTCAGAGAGTGTGCGAAGAAGACTTCCACTTGAGGTCAGATGGCCTTTGAAAATTCAGTCAGAAGCCCCTGTATTCCTAGTTTCATTTGGAGTTATGTGTAAGTATGTTGAAAGAATAGTTATTTTTCATGGAGGACATGGGTGAATGTGGCTGAAGTATTTTAAGGAAGACAAAGCTATTTTGCTCACACATTCAACTGCCAAATAAGAAGAAACAGTTATGCTTGTTATAAATGAAATAATTACCAAAAAACCCAGTTTGTGTATATGTAAATACCCTCATGACGATACAGGCTGGGGCGGGTGGGGACAAGTAGCAAATCTGGGACAAGGCCCAGGCAGTAAAATAAGGGTCAGCTGCACCTGGGGCAGTCTGAGACAGACATGATCCTGAGAGCCAGGGTAGGACAGGAGCTATCCCCTCTACTCAGAGCCTGCCTGAACCCACCTGCGTGCTGCCTCCCTTTTGAATCCCTGATACAGGGACGGTACTGGTGGGAAATGGTGGGAAGCCACAAGAGACACAGGAGAGGCAGGACCAGGTTGCTTCAGCTGAGAGGAGGGATGGCCTCCATGTCACCTGCCCACAGGACAGGGGAGATACAGCCAGGCTCCTCACAGTAGTGTGTGGTGGGAATGAGAGTTAAAGGCAGATGAGACATGCTGAAACAGGAGAAAATGAAACTGACTGTAAGGAGGAAACATTTTTCCTGCAAGGACAGTCCATTGGTAGCATCAGGGCCCAGACAAGCTGTTGCCATCACCAGTCTTGCAGGTTCTCAAACGCCAAATGGATAAGGCCCTGAGAAACCTAGTCTTAGCTCAAAGCTGGCTGTGCTTGGGGCAGCGTTGGACTGGAGACCTCCTGTGGTCCCTTCCTGAGTTTTCCTGTTATCCTTGATGTGACAGAAAACATGTGTGTGTGTAGTCTAGTTCCATGGGGCACACAGCTTTGTTTTGAGACATTAACTATAGCTGACAGACGTATCAAGAGTGTGAGCTTGTATTGAAGTCAGCATTAAATTGTGGAAATACAATGCATAATGCTCTTATAAAATAAACCCTTAAAGTAATATTTATAATAATAGCAACAATAATAATAATTATTTCCTTTCTGCCTGCATATACAGGAAATCAAACAATTGCTCATCTGGACTTGGGTAAGAAAGAGCAAACCAAATTGGAATTTGAATACTCACACTTTCACATTTTCTTACTGCATATCTTTTCCTGAGTGGAACTTGGCTTGTGTTGAGTTCTTGCTCTAGGATGATAGTCTGCCCTTTGATGGTGTTTTAAAGTAGCAGAGAAAAATTCTTAAACTTTCAACTTCATGATGCTTAAGAAATATATGGATATATATTTTTTTTCTTCTTTACAGACAGGAAGGTAATTTAACCTTCAGCAAAGAGTTAGTTGCAGTAGTAATCAACCTCTGATTTCTCTATTGTGGAGACACATTCATCCATCAAGTCCTGTGTGCAGAGTTGAGTGCTTACAGAGCACTTTCCCAAATATGTTTGATTACCAGTGCACAGCTGCTGTTCTGGGTAATTAATGTGAGACTATAATATCATTCAGATCAGTGCTGTGTCTATATTTCCAAGGTCAGATAACCTCTCTTGCTTATATTCTCTTCTGTCTATGGTATTTTATGTAGATTATTGACTTTTGTTTGCTTGCAGGAAATAAAGAGCTTTTTGCTTGTCTGGTGGGAAAGATCAGGCAGGCCTTGTATTTGTTTGAGGAAAGGGCTGCTAAGAATAAATAATGAGTGGAGTTTAGTAGTCTTCCAGCTACCATGTATAAACAGAGGTTTAGTAAATTCTGACCTCCAATCTTCATGGGTGTTCATTAATTCACTATCGTAAAGACTGATTGTTAGACAGTAAAATAAATGTTCTTGACTTGGAAGCTTACTTTTCGTTGAAGGTTACTGAGACTGAGGTGGCCTGAGGCCATTCATTCAGATCAGATTTCTAAGTCAACTTACTTTGAAACAAGTAAGAATTATTTTAGATTTCATAATAATAAGTTATTAATAATAAGTTATCAATAAGGTATTAATATTATTACAATTATTAAAATATATTATTATAACTATTAATAATTATATTAATAATCTTACTAGAAATTAATATTAATAAGTTATTATTAATAAGTTATTAATATATTTCATAAATAATAAGTTATTGTTTTCAAAGTTAAAAGCTGGAATTTAATTTATAGGAGGAAAGGCAAGCAGAAGGGTGTTTTTCAGTAAAAAGCTTTTAGTAAAGCTTAACATTTCCTCCTCTTCCCTTCAAAATATGCAACCTTGAAAGTTTTGGGATATCATTATTTGAAATCAAGCTGAGAGAATTCTTTAAATGAGAAAAATTTTACACGTGGAGCTTTGGAAGCTATAACTTTGACAAAGGAAAGTGATGGATCTGCCAGGTGTTTTTTAGCCATATTTTGTGTGGTTTGTAATCTCTCTAAGACATGTCAGTGATGCCATCTGTCCATAAAACTCATTATGTTGCAAGCATGTATTAAGACTTCTAAAACAGGATATCTTATTTTCAGCAATTACCAGTACTTTTATTGTCATAAAAATTATTGCACTTTATACCTTATTTGACTTGAGTAATCTTCATGTAGCTGATTTTTTCCCTTCTTTTCTAAAAACTCAATTAAGTTAAAGACATATCAGGATACATGTGATAAAACTTGAGAAAGTTGATCATTGTCCTGTGTTTATCTGTATCTTGATTTGTTTTGGCTAGCACTATCCTTGTTCTGGGGATGACCAATGACACTGAGTCACAAGTCAGCGACTAGTTGAATGCAACAAATTTAGGTAGATTTTTTAATCAACCATCTATTTTAGCCTAATTCTCTCTATGTAGAGAAGAGTGGAAATTTTATAATTTACTTAAATGAAAGCAGGCCATATTAAAGAACCTTCCCAGTCTCACCATTCATGAGACTCTGACAGTCACACTTCTATCACCAGGGACTGTCACAGCTGGGACCGAGGCCATCACCCTTCATGGTGACCTGCTGGTTCCCCCCCCGATTCTTGCACATTCTCACAGGGTCAGCCCAGATTTCCTGGCTGGTGACCCCAGGTTTCCCATAGCAGAGGCTTGGATGTCTCTTCCCATAAAGGCATTTATTCATGGTGCCATAACACAAAAACAGCTCAAGCTCTGGAGGGAGCCTGGAGAAAGGAACCCCTGGGCTCTTGTCCCCTCACAGTCCCAAGTGTGCCAAAGTCTCACTTGCCCTCCTGAGTCTTTGGCTCCGGCTGTGTCTCAGTATCCATCTTGTCCATCCACCTGGCTGGTGCCAGCATCTTTGCGTCCTGTGTTTTGCAGAGAGCTGGCACTTCCCGGCCCCTTGCCCGAGGCTCCTGCCCCCCAGAGCTCAATCTGCAGCTCACACTGTTGGGTGCAAACCGAGCTACCTGCACCAAATGTATTCCTCTGCTCTAAGCTCCTTGGGAAGGACTTTCCAAAGAGTTCTTGCACCTTGGCATCCTCACCCTTTTAGTGGGCTAAAAGTGGAAGGCTGTCCAATATTGTTGTTCTTGCTTTCTTACCGTATGCTGTGTGGGGGGAAGAGTGTTTAGTTCTGGTGTACGCTAGTATAATACACTTGTATTCTGCCCATTTTTTCCTAATATCTTGGAAGTCTTAGCTGGAAAAGACTTTATCTTGTCACTGAAACCTTACGCACCTTCATTAGCTGGAAAAAACAAACTGGGTTTTTGCATAGTTATTTTGAAAAGGGATTAGTTTGTGTACAACACCCTGATAGGTCCACATAATATGATTTATTAGCTATTACTTTACAACTGTAGTTTTTTTAAGGACTCCTTTGTTTAAAGGGCTAAAACATTAGATGTAACAGAAACAAGGAGTATTTACTGAACTGGAAGCTGCACCCTCTGGATTTCCTGTGGAAGTTTAGTGTAAGTGACTCACACCTTGGCTTGCCTGCCTGTCAGCTTCTGTAATAGATAGCAACTGAAATTGCTGTTACTTTCTCATCACTGGAAGTTATTCCTGCTGCTCTTCTGCACAGAGCTCATTTAGTCTGCAAAGTGCCACCTGAGCCTCCCTGCCTCAGTTTACTAGATTTGATCCAAGTTCTATTTCACATTCACATTCGTTTTTTTAGTTGGCAGTTGACACATGCTTTTATAGATTCTTCAAGTTAGCTGTCTTCCAATAGGGACCTTTTCTTTTAGTACTTATCAGTAAGTCACAAGCTAGAGCTGTGTTTTATTTCTGGATATGTGGCTTGATTTAGGTAGCTAAAAGGACTTGACATGTCCTCTTTATGACACTGCATCTTAAATACATAGGATAAGGTTCCAAAAAGCTGAAGCTGTTTTATAAAAACAAAACCTTCTGAGCTAGATGGGCCTTTTTCTGTTCCCTGCATATTTTTTTTATTATTGGCATTATTTTATTACTTCTCTAGAAACCATATGACCTTTTGAGATTTCTACTCAATTGGCAAGGCTGAGATGCCCCACTAGTCTTAATGCAGTCATGGTTATGAATATTAGAAATGTCTTTGCCATGTTTTAGGGAGGAAGCCATCTTAAACTGATTATAGGTAGATTCCAGGAAGATAACTGTATTGTATCTAGGAAGAAGAAGAGGAAGCACCTGTTTTTCTTCTTCTTTAGGAAGAAGAAAGAGGTGCTTCAGATGTACTGTGCCCTGAAAGTAGAACTTTAATTTCTACTGATTTTTAAAAAGTGCATAGGGTGACTAGTTCACCTGAATGCATAGCGGTCATGTATCTGAGTAACTTTGGACTCCTGTGACAGGACTAAATCTGCTATTTTACATTGCAGCAGCCTTCCTCTGCTCCAAGTTAGTGTTCTGTGGGGAAAGTGCTGGAGTAAAGGTGAAATATTTCTGTCATCTCTGCCATGGTAAAATTTCAGCTCCTGGCAAAAATTATCTTTTCTCATAGGCCAGCATCTTTGCAATGCTACTGCAGTGCATACAGGTATCTCCAAGGGGTTGTTTGGAAATGATACGTCCATAAAGAATTTGTCCATGGAAGAGGGAAGTGCAGTCCTCAAGAGTGTTGTTATGTGTTGCTGCTGTTGGAGATCATTTGCATGGGAGATCATACTGTTGTGCTGTCTATTACCTGATTGCAGAGCTTAGTCAAATGTTTGTCTGCTGGGAAGGAAGGATGCATTTTGTTGTTTCTGTTTATTAACTCCACTTTTTTAATTGGGAGTAATGTCAGAATTTTTTTTTCTTTCCAGCTGTGATAGACAAAATGTCAGCAGAATAAGTGACCTACTGTCCAAAATTTGCCATGAACCATTTGGTTGGACCACCTGAGGGGGAGATCAGTGAAGAGCCAGCAAACGGAGCAGTGAGTGAGTCAGTGGAAGCTGACCTGGAGCACCCAGAGGTGGAAGAGGAGCAGAGGTATGCGGTTCGCTACCCAAGGCACACCAACAGCAGCCACGTGGGCCTCTCTGGGCAGGAGGAGGAAGGCATGTTAGCTCGGTCAGCCAGCACTGAGAGTGGTTTCCACAATCACACGGATACTGCAGAAGGGGATGTGATAGCCACGGTGGAGGACAGTTATGATGTCGAGAGAGTGCAGGAAAATGAGGATGAGAGTGCATATGCAGTGCAGTACAGGCCTGAGTCCGAGGAGTACACGGAGAATGCTGAGGCTGAGCATGGTGAGGCCATTCATAACCGAACATTGCCCAATCACTTACATTTCCATTCCATCGAGCACGAGGAAGCCATGAACGCAGCTTACTCGGGTTACGTCTACACGCATCGCCTCTTCCACCGAGGAGAGGATGAACAGTATGCTGAGGCTTATGCTGACTATGGGCTGCAGGAGCATGTGTATGAGGAAATAGGAGACACACCTGATCTTGATGTTAGCGAGGGCATCCAGCAGTATGAGCGGGAGAGGGAGGAGGCTGACAATTACCGCAAGGAGGCACTTGGTGCCCGCCTTCACCATTATGATGAACGGTCTGACGGAGAGTCTGACAGCCCTGAAAAGGAAGCAGAGTTTGCACCCTACCCAAGAATGGATAGTTACGAACAAGAGGAGGACATTGATCAGATTGTAGCAGAGGTGAAGCAGAGCATGAGCTCCCAGAGCTTAGATAAGGCAGCTGAAGACATGCCAGAGTCAGAACAGAGTTTGGAGCATGGCCAGGCTCTTGTTAGTGGTGGGCATGAAAGTAATGGCCAGCTAACATCTGGTTCTCGAGTTACATCTGGCTCGGGAGAATCTGTTCAGAGGTACAGCAAGGAAAAAAGAGATGCAATTTCACTGGCCATCAAGGATATTAAAGAGGCTATTGAGGAAGTGAAGACGAGGACCATCCGTTCTCCTTATACCCCTGATGAACCTAAGGAGCCTATCTGGGTGATGCGACAGGACATCAGTCCATCCAGGGATTCTGACGACCAGAGGCCACTAGATGGGGATGTGAGTACACAAAGCTTTCACTTCTCAGATTATGTGTCTAATTTTTTAACTGTGACATGCATGGCAGTGAGGGAGGGTGCATTATATTTTTGTTCTGTGTCTCATTCTTGAAAAAGTGCTTTGTTTTAAATTTGTACCCTGGAGAGCATAAGAGGAGTAAATGTGCATTATCAAGTAGCCAGATTTTTTTTTTTTAACACTGCTGACCCTAGGTATGCTGTGTAAGAATTTGTCACATGAAGCTCTTTATGTCTTTTTTGAAACAAATGCTGTTATGTTTCTACTGCCATAATATATTTTAGATTAGCAACCAAGCAGTTTTCTACCGTCTTGTCTTTGTATGCTTTTGTTAACTCTTAAGTTTCTAGGTTTCATGTTCTGTCATGTAACAGTCCCAACAGTTCTATCAGAAATCTGGTAATATTCTTTTTGATGACATCATAATTCAGATCCATATTCTAGAAAACTTGCATGTCAACTTGCAGTGTCTAGAACTCAGTGTATTACATTATCACTGTAAAGTGCTATTTACAGCAACCTGAGTATTGAAGGGAGTTCAGATTTAAGCATTAGCATTTCTGAAATTGAGTGCTTTTGGCATGAGGTTTTGCTTGGATCAGGGCTGTCTACCAGGTTGGGTTCCAGCTGTCTTTAAGTTAATTTTAACTACAAGTTTTATGAGTTTTCTGTATTATTTTATATAGTAAACTCATAAACAACTGGTAAATGGATTAAGTTTATGCCTGATACAAAGAGATGGGAGGCTTAATTTACTGACCAAAAAGTATCTATTACATGTTCCTATCTTACTATTTCAAGGGCAAGTACCTGCAAACATTGCTCCATTCTTCTGTATTGCTGTGGAATGGGTTTTGTGACCTTTTGTTTGGGTTTGGTTGGAGTTTTTTGGGTTTGTTTTTGTTTTGGGGTTTTGTTTGTTTGTTTGTTTGTTTTCGGGTTTTCTTTTTTCTTTTGATTTTTTTGGTTTGGTTTAGGTTGGTTTTTTTTGAAGAACAGCAGAAGTAGAAATTATTGTATGTTATTTTGGTATTTTAGACTGGATTATTGTAACATTCTAGGAATGCATGGGAACTATTCAAGACACCTCAGTTGATGCAAAGGGAATTCAGATAGTGAAAAAAGATCACATGCCAGGTATATCTATAACAGGTTTCTGATTTGTTTATCTGCCTTCAAAATGAGGACGGCTGGTATTCTACAGATCGAAATAGATTTTTGGAGCATGGTGTTTGGGATGCTGTAAAAACATGTAAGCTGATTGAGACATACAGCTTCCAGATTTTATTTTTCCCGCAAAACTGTTGGAGACACAGTGAGGAGGGTGTTGTAGGGCTTTTTTCTTTCTTCTTAATAGGATACCTAATTGAACCTTAAAAAAAGCCCAAATAGACAACTGTATTGCAAAAGTTATTTGCAAAAAAATATTTTTAAAATTATGTATGTTACAGAGTTGATTTGCAGTCATGTGAGGGAAGAACATCTTCCCAGATTATTTTGTGTGGAATTATTTTTAACTTCAGAAGTTTACAAAACTAAAATTATTTCTGTCCATATTTTCAAATAGATCACATTACTCTCTTCTACACATTTGGTTTACTATATTGTCCAAAAATACTGTTACTGCTTGGAGGATCAAAGGACTTCCTGTTGCTTCCTAACTAATTATAACAGAGTGCCATGATGATCTTGGTGACATTAGGTTGTGGATCCCAAGAGCACCAAGTTCTTCTGAAGGCGCTTCACCTGCTCTCTAAACTCCAGGTGCATCTTGTAGAATTGAACTTTTCTGAGATGTGTTGATATGACTCAGCCTGGTATGCTCATATAGTGAGCAAAACAGGTATTTTTAGTGGTCTCTGCATGCATTAGGTATTGAAATACAAAGAGGTTCCCATTTTGCACAAAAAATTAGATTCCTCATTCAATATTTTTTGCACCAAGTCAGATAAGAACCTGACTGAAATTTTCAGGGCTGGCTGAAATCAAAACAGTGATTTATAATGACAGTTGTTATAGCTCATCAAAGAGAGAAATTATGGTTGTAGATGTACAAAGTGTCTGTGTTCTTGGAAGGAAGAAGTAAATGGCACAAATAATTTAGAAAATCTATAGCAGATTGATGAGCAGGCTTGTAGAAGGGACTTGGGACTGAGTAGGAATTTTGTTTTTCTCTGAAGAAGAGATATATATTTGTTTTACTGGATTCTCTAATTTAGATGACAACTCAAAAACTGTCTACTTTTCTTAAGGCAGCATTCCTAGAATTGCTTAGCTGTAAATTGGGCAAAAACAGCTTGTGTTGACTAAGTGACCAAAAGTGGTCAATGTAATAAAAATGTAGTTGGAGCCCATTCATCTAACTGTAAATTGTTCTTCTGTCCCCGTCAAGAAAAAAGCAGCATCTCAGATGAGGGCTTTTCAGTGTAACCAGTATATGCCAGAGATGTTTTTCAGTCTGATTTATAGTATTGACCTGGAAATGTGAGTGTTTTTACCTTCAGGCAGACACCATTTTCTTGCCCTAGAAGTATCAAATTGCTACAGATAAATAATGCAAATTGGGTTCTTTTTTACCTTCAGTTATTTTGCAGGTCTACTTTGAAAACTGTCCTCAAATTGTGTTAAACAATTTTCTTTCAGAGATAGAACTTACCTGAAAATATTTCTAATAATATTGCCTTCTTAATAATGTGATACTGAAACTCATAAGACTTCTTTAGACACAAACAACAGTGACTTTTTACTTACCTAGAAGCTGTCCACTGGAGACCAGTGAAGCAAGAAGAATGATTTGTGGTTGAGGCACATTAAATACAACAGCCTCCTTTGCTTTTTTTCCCAAGAAAGTGGCTATTACTCCCCAGTGCTAAGCATTTGGGTAGTACATTCACAGCGGAATGTTTGGTAGGATGCCATTTAGAAGTGTCCAGAGACTGTTTTAAGAAGTTAACAATTTAGAGGTATTTAGCTATCCTGCAGTTAGGTATAGTTTGGGACTGACACGCAATGACTGGGACAGTAAGAGGGCTACAGATCACTGTATATGTGTGTACTGATTCCAGTTTTATTCGCGAGTTTATCTACCAGGATTATGAGTCATTCCTGGATATTTCTTCTGAAAAGAAGTGTTTGGTAAGGTGTATGAGAAAAGTAAATTGCTCACTCCCCATGGACGATTCTGCTGTAATAGACTCTGGTAGTCCTGTGGTGTAGGAGGCTGGGAGCGGACTTCTGTAAATAAATAAATAGTTTAAAGAGATACCTGTTTAATATTTAACAATGGAGAATATTAGCTGCCGTGTACCTTGTGCGCCTTGGTTTAATGATGCACGCTTTCACTTGAATCAGAGGTGGTCTCGACAGTGAGTTTGTGGGGAAGGTGTACTTGTGTATTTGATAAAAGCTGAAAAATCCTCTGTGTCTTTTGAATAAAGACAGCAAGAGTATTTTTTAACATTGGCCACACAAATGACATCTGTACAATTGGCATATATTTCCCAAGTCTGTTTATCAGAAACCTTTTAAACCAAAGCAGACCATCATTTGGATATGAAGATCTCTGTTTCAAATACAATAGCAGTTAGAGCTGCACAGCTGCAAGAAGTGTGGCATCAGGAAAGTGACCCATGATGGAAAAGGCTGTGGAACTGCATTGTTGATTCTTGTGGAACAAGATTGTGTTTTATGAATGTGAAATTGAGAGATTTTCTTCACTCAAAAAATCATGAAATCATAGGATAGTTTGTTTTGGAAGGGATTTTAAAGATCATCTAGTTCCAACCTCCCACTAGACCAGGTTGTTCACAGCCCCATCCAGGCTGGCCTTGAACACTTCCAGGGATGAAGAAGCCACATCTTCTGTGAGCAGCCTGTTCCAGTGCCTTACCATCTTCACAGAAAAGAATTTTTTCCTAGTATCTAATCTCTACCTGCTCTCTTTCAGTTTAAAGCCATTCCCCTGTGCCCTGTCGCTACATGCTCTTTCATGCAATCTCTCTCCAGCTTTCATTTAGGCACTGGAAGGCTGCAGTTAGGTCACACAAGGCCTTCTCTTTTCCAGGCTGAACAAGGTCTTGCTCACCATTCTTGTCAGATTCTCCACTGGAAACCTGCTGTGAATGTGCCTAGCTAACTGCAGAAATTGTGGTGTTTCAAAGTCTAAATAGAAATCCAGACCATGGATCTGGATTGAAGGATAAATGTTCATCCACATGTTCAGGTGGAAAGGATTACAGTTTTGTGGAGTAGATAATTCAAAATATGATGAAATATTCTGGTATTTAAAGTATATGGGGAAGAGAGTATCTTTGTTGCAGAGCTTTGAGAAGAGTTGCTTACTTAGTTGGGGAAGCACAAAAACGTACTGAGAAAAGCATTGAAAGGCTCAAAAAGTCAAGCAGCATTTTTTGAACTGTGAATTAAACAGAATGGAAGCAGGCTGACTGCTTTAACTCTGCCATAATCAGAAGAAAACGGTGGCTTGGAGGTAGAAATCGTCCATTGGAGGACCAATTACCATGACTTTCTTCTGAGCTCTGTTCAGTTATCGATGGGGTAATAGATCTGAAAACCAAGTTTTGTTGATGTCCAGGACATGATTTGTTTCTGACAAGACTTTGGTTTTGCAAGCAAAACCCTGTCACTGGTGTTTATAATCTCTGTTCCTCTGCAGACATTTGAGGTGGTGGGATGTTAGAATAAACCCTAATATAAAGTAAAATCACGTATGTGGGTTGTTTAGATTTGTGAAGTAGAAATTCAGAGCTGAAGATGAGTCTGCCAGGTGGAACAGAACTGAGCTGCATTGTTTTGCTTCTCTGTTGCTTTTGGTTATGTATATTTTATTTTAATTCTTGCATTCTCATTTGCAGGATTTTCTCAATTTTGATACCTCTGTGTTTTCATGGAGATGAATTTGCTTCACTTCTTTCACAGCAGGAGTAATGTATTATTAAAAGGCAATGGAGAAGTCTTAAATAATTAAGCAGGCTTCAGTAATAAATGAACTAAGGGGAAAAAAAGAGAGAAAGGAAAGAATTGAAATGAAGATGAATTTTTATGGACAGTATATTGTTGAGGTTTTTTCTGAGTAGGTCTTTTAAAACTGTTGATTGGGTGCTCAAACTATAGGTCACCTTTCCATCATTTATGAGAGACCCAGACTTAAGTTTATGCAGGGAAAAAAGCCCTAAATGCCGCAACCAAAAATCAGTAAAGAACCAAAGCAAAGTAAAACACAGAGCATTATCAATCACACAGAAGAAAGCTTAAATTTAGCAATTAGTCTGCTTGAAGGCAAACACTGCCAGATGAATTACTGGCTTTTAAATTATGGTGAGAACTGGATACATAACCCCTTGAATATTGTTTTGTTTGATTACATTTTTAAATTATTGAAAGATGAAAGTAACTTGATTTTTCTGTGCTGTTGAAAACTAAAACAGCCCTTGCTATAGTTAAAATCTTCTGAACACGCAGGAAAAATCCACAGTAATTTTTTTTCAGACTGACACATAAAACTGCATGGGAAGTTGAAGTGAAACTATGGCTAAGGAAGTCTATACCCAGAGAGGCAGCCAGCACTGAGTTTGATCTCTCAAATGGGATTGTTTTGCATTGTCCAGATGATGCTAAGTGACAGGAGGCTCTGTCTTTGCAGGACATCATCACCTGGATAAGGGAAAATTCCACAAACCAAGACTTCCCAAACTGCATTTGTTGGTCTGTGATCCTGTGTCATCGCTCCAGCATGTCTGATCTATTGCTGTGGTTTACCTTAAGCTACATATAAAACGTCTCCTTCGTTAAATGTGTAATAAGACTGTGTAATAGTACGTGATGTTATCTGCATAGGCAGGAATAATTTCTCATGATTACCAGCAAGTGTCTTACCCATAAACAAATTGGTCATTTCGGTGGCAGCAACTGCATGAGTCAACTGTGTGATCCAAGTCCTGACCCACAGTTGCCTGTTGTCAGAGCCCCTCAGTTCAGATTGTAACTACCCAGGCTGGTAGTTAAAATGACAGATGGTGCTTATCAGTTGTCTTGGGCGCAGGAGGAGCCTTTTGGGGAATCTCTTTAGGCTGTCTGAAATTTTTCCATGGAGAGGTCCTATAATAGTTAATCAGATGTGTTGTTCTGAAGGAGCGGTTCAGCCAGTAACCTTGTCTCAGGTCATCTTTCCTGTCTTGTATGCAGAGACTGATAGGGGGCAGGTCCTGGACCACACAGCAAACTGATGAGTAAGTGCATGGGATATGTGCAGAGGCAGTTATACCAGAACTACAGTACAAAGTTAAATCCCCAGGTCAGAATTATAAATTGAATTGCATAGATTGTGCCACATTTTGCAGGTATGCTTGAAGTGCTAAGTTGGTATCATTTTTATCAAGCCCACCATTTTTAGCACTGTACTTAAAACAAATTTTCAACAAAGACAACTAATAATCATTAGCTTTTAGCTTCATTCTTTACAGATATTTATGGCTACTAAAACCTATGGTCTCAGTCTGTATTTTAGTGAACGGAATTTGAGCTGTACAAATGACAGAGGACACTGCTGTCACATAGTTGGCCTAAAACCTGGGAGATTTACTGCCATAGTTGTCCTGATAAAGGCAGTTCTTATGATAGAATGCATCTGACTATACTTGTGTATGGGACCTGAAGATTCCATAGTGCTTTGACCTTTTCCTAATGTTTATGGGTTCTTTTCAGAGCACTATCTCTAAAATAAATAAAATTTTAAAAAATTAAACTCTCACTTTATCCGATTGTCTCCTGAGCTAATGTACAAGGAGACTTTGCCATAATACCTGTAGGTAGACATTAGTGACAAATAAGTAATGTCCTGTTGTTTAAGTGAGTCTTAAATTTGTGAAGCATTTGTTGATTCATCCACAATGCTCTGAATAAACCACCTTTTTCAAAACAAAAATGACTAGTGCTGTTTAACTTTGTGAGCAGCATGGACGGTGGGATTGAGTCCGCCCTTGGCAAGTTTGCCAACACCAAGCTGAGTGGTTTGGTCAGCACACTGGAGGGAAGGGTTGCCATCCAGAGGGATGTGGGTAGGCTTGAGAGGCAGACCTGACCTCTGAGAACCTCATGAAATTCAGCAAGGCCAAGTGCAAGGTCCTGCGCGTGGGCCAGGGCAGTCCCAAATACAAACTGGAAGAATTCATTGAGAGCAACTCTGCAGGTAAGGACTTAGGGATGCTGGTCAGTGAAAAAACTTCTTACAAGGGCATGTAGCGATTGGACAAGGGAGAACCACTTCAAATTGACAAAGTAGGTTTAGATTAGATACCATGAAAAATTCTTTAGTGTGTGGGTGGTGAAGCACTGGTGCAGTTTATCCAGATGCCACATCCCTGGAAGTGTTCAAGGCCAGGCTGCCTGGGGCTTTGTGCAACCCAGTGTATTGGAAAGTCTCTCTGTCCATGGCAAGGGCAGTAAAATTTAGATAATCTTTAAGATCTCTTCCAATATAAAAGATTCTATGACTGTATGATTCTATGATTTCATCCCCTCTATCCTAGCCTATGTGACTGGCAAGCTGTGCTCTCTTCAAAGGATCTGCTGCTAAAAGCACATAAAAGAACACTGCTTTTATAGGTTTCATTGTTTCAGTGTCAGTTACATGTCTCTTCATGAGCTGTATAGGAAACAGCTGATTGACCTGGATAGGTTAGATGCAACACAATCCTCTCCTTTCACAAGTTCCGTTACTAAATCCCTCTGCACAAGAGCAAGGGAGGTTTCTCAGGTGGAGTGGGTTGCATGTTAGTTAGAGCTGAGCAACTCCAAAACGGAGATGGAGAATTTTTGGATGTACCAGGTTGAGTATCGTAAGAAAAATGTAAGTAGAAATTCAAGGGAAAAAGGGATAGCTATCACGTTTTTATTGCTGCATGTAAAAAAAATCTAATTCCATTGATAGATCTCTGTGCCTAATAACAGTGTGCATCATGTGACCTTACTGTGTTTGTTCTAATAACAACTTCGTTAGGCTTCTAAAACTTGTTTTGTTAATAACAAATGGCAGTGAAACAGTTGCTAAGCCTTTTTTTTAGACTTTGTTTAGAGCAGGTGTGCAAATTATTTATCCACTATGATCCATCAAAATATTTCTTGTTATTGCTGTGACTGCACTCTTTCCTTGTACAGTACCTCTAAAAACACATTTTGGTGTCAAAGAGAACTGAGTGTTAATTCTTCAAAGACTGGACTTTCCTGTACCAATGTTTTCAAGGACAGCTCTCATGCACTGTCTTGCAGCAGACTTTGTAAGATGTTTGATACTTGGATTTGGTAGTTCTGGTTCTTGGCTTGGTTTGTTTGGTTGTTGTTGTTCAGGGGTTTTTCTCACGCAAAACACATATTTGAGCAGCCATTCAAAGCCAGTGCATGGAAAGCCATGTAATTACTTGGTTCTGATACTTTATAGATAAAAGTACCTGAGTAAAGGCACTTACAGTGTTACTGGAGTAACTGCTAGTACATTTCAAATGATGTGCTGTTTCTTAATGCTAATTGTCTGGTTTAAATGAAATCATTAATCTTTGTCCTGCAGTATGTGAATATGAGAGTTTTCAGCCATTGTAAAGAGCACTTTTGTGTGTGTGCACTTACACATACCATGCTTAACTTGATTTCTTTGTTTCTTGTTTAAAGAATGCTCTGGAATGATACAATGTCTAGATGCCATTATTGCATAGATAATATAATGCACCTTTTAAATTTATTCCTAATACAGAAATACTGTATAATAATAAGAATGTGAGCACCTTGAAAACTCTTCCTTATATAAATAGGAGTTCCCATTTGTGTAGTTGCATCACTGTGACACTCTTGACTGGTAATTAAACAGCAACTCAAGGGAGCCTGTGTCTCTCCCACAGCCCCTGCTCACGTGCTCTGTGTGGCAAGTAATTTTTCAGTCTGATGATGTAATCATGTGCCAGCTTTCTGGGCATTGTTTCACAGCCATATCATTTTCTGTCTTGCAGTTGTGATTCAAAATACAGGAAGATGCAGGGACTGCTCTTTAACACAGGAGATATCTGTAAAGAATTGCTTCTTAACTCTTTGGTAGCATTTATTAGTTAACTATAATTTTAATATTTAGTTATTATCTGAGATAGAGGGGTGTCTGTAAAGAGAAGTAAGTGGAGAAGGGAGTTATGTTTTTTTGTTTCATTTCATATCTAAGGAAGGCTAAGAGAAACTTAGATGTTTGGGGGTTTTAGTTATTGTTCCTGGTTTGGTTTTGTGGGTTTTTTGTAGACTGTTTCATGGAACTCAGTTTTTCAGCTGCAGTAGATGCAGAGCATGAGGGTGGAGCTGCTGCCAGCTCAGACCACTGGAAATGTATCCCTTTTCTGATATGACTCATTGGCTCAGAGAAAAGTTATGTCATACTGTTTATGGAAAGATAAGAATAGCATTTGATTTGTTTTGCCATCAGTGATGAACTGTTGAGCTGGCACAGCTAGAGCTGCGTTCTTCCTATGTTAAAGGAGAGTGTAGAATGCCAGGGCTGTTGGGCTGAATACCCAGCTGTAGGTAAATGCTAAATTTCCCTTTTGAGGATTTTAATTTTTGCTTGGGCAGATATATTTTTTAGGTATCTCCTTAAAATCTGCCTCTAGAAATGCCTGCTGGGTTAAAGCTTTGTACTCTTCCATTTTGGTCACCTTCCTTAGTTCCACATTCTGTGTTCTTGTGTCACACCCTCATCCCAGGGCCCCTACTCTGTACTTCAGATACCTTGCTACAGTTTTTTTTCTCATCACCAGCATTCATTAGGAATTGTCTGTGATTAGAATATCCTTTCCCAGAACATTCTTCCCCTTTATCAAGATACTTGTTGGTCTATCACATAGACAGTTTCTCTATGAATTGTTTATGGAAAAAGGAGAAGAATGAGGAAATCTGATCTAAAGAGCATGTACTGAGCTGACAGCATGAACTGTTGAATATTTTCCAAGTCTTTACTGTATCTAGATTGAGGAATCCCAGTCCTTGATTACATTGGTATTGAATTGTCATTGAATATATTAATAAATTGTTGAATACATCAATATTACTCTGCACAGTTTATGAAAGTTGTTTTCTAAGATAATGGAATAACCCTTATGGGCAACTGCTGTGACCTTCCTCTGCTCAGATCAGATTAGTTTAGCACTTCATGTTAGTAACATCTGAGGGCCTGGGTGCTTATGGGGAAGTTTCAGTCTTTTATTCATTTCTCCCAGTTTGACAACTAAATAAACTTTAGCTGAATCCCTGTGTGCTGCTTAAGATCACTTTTCTCCCATCACAGCTTACTCTTAAGTGACTTTATCTTCTATTTCTTAGAATATCAGAGCATAAGATATAGAAAATGAAAGAATAATTTCTACATTGGGCACTCAAAATAACTTTTGATTTTCTTGCCATGTCTAGTCTCCATCTCCAGATTCCTCTTCACCTCGTGGTGCTGAGTCATCAAGCAGACAACATCACCAGGATGTCTGCAGTACAGCAGAGGCTTCCACTAATAAAGAGGTAGAGTAAACCCTTTTTAAAGGCCAAGTCTGGTTCATGCTGCTTATGCCTTTTAATTTTCCTTGCTCCTTGTACCTGTGCAATCCGTTTTCTTCTTTTTTCTTTCTTATGCTTCTTTACCTTTTGCTTGCCTAGCTGTCTGAGTGAATTTCTAGCGTACTGAAGACTCTTTGTCATGGCATTTCTGACTCTGTTCAGCTATCACTAAATTTTTAAATTTGTTTAACGGGCTGCAGGGTACTGATTTACCAAACAGCCAACATCCCCTCTGTAGCAGAGACAAAACAAAGAAGGCTTTTCCTTTTTTCCATCCTTTAAGAAAGAGTATTTGTCAGCCAGATGAAAAAGGGCTTAAATTAAATTATTACATAATAAATTATGCTACTTAATATATTGCCATTGTAGAAACTGGCCTGCAAGTGATTCTTAGTCAGAATTCAATTCCTGACTTGAGGCTTCTCAGAATAAAGCTACATAGTTTGGGATTTTTCCCCTTACCTGGTAGTGCTTTAGGCTGCAGGACTTCCACCAAAACAAAATAAGCATGAATAGAACTGCTCATAGTGTAAAAAGAAAATAATTTGAAAAAGGATTTGGATTTGGATAGAATAGCAGAGGCAAATAAACTAAATTTCTGTAAACAGAAAAATCTGCAAAAATTTGGTTTATTTGCCTTTTTTTCATAAACTTGAAAACAATCTAGAAACTGCCATAATAAAATATCATATTGTTACTGGTAGCAATGGATGAGTTATTTTCCAAAATTAAAAACCTGATCTACTATAAGAGGATTAAAAATGAAACACAAATAATCCATTTGTTCCTTTTTACTTTTGCAATTATCAAGGGATAGAAAAACTTGTAAGATGTATGTAATTGTGTCACTCTGCATTTGCATTTACAAAATAATGAAAAATTTCAAAAGACTGAAGAAACCCATAATCTTTCATATTCTGAAGTTTTCAACTATAGATCATGCCTTTCTTTAGGTTTTCCTCTGCTCCATGTTAGCTTATTAAAGCCTTCAGCA